>NC_134787.1:21657582-21702582 GCF_046742065.1 Oratosquilla oratoria
TCGGTACGTGTGAAAGGAGCTTTTGTCCGTTACAGCATTTCGACTTTGACATCGTCAAATCTCGCCCCGTCTTTTTTTTTTTTTTTTGGGGGGGAGGGGGGTGAAGAAGGGCTGCCCTTTTTAATTTTGTTGTTGTTGTTCTCTTTGTTATGCATTGGCAAAATATTTTTTGAGTCGTTATAGCTCACAGACCCTTTTTTTTAACAACCCAGTCTTCTTCTTGTCTCTCTTTTTTTATATGGTTGTAACCTACTATTTTCCCCCTTCCTTTCTTTTCCCCAAATGTGAAATCGCCAATATTTTCCTGAACTTTCCTTTCCTTGTCCGAAATGTACAACTTTTTCCTCTTCAGCCTTCAACTTCGTCAACATGTTGCCCTTCAACCTAACTGATGCTACTCTTTCCTCCTCCTCCTCCTCCTCTTCCATATCTTCACAAATTCCTAATTCCATCATCTTTTTTCTCTCTTTCAACTCGACCTCCTGCTCCCCCCAACCCTCCCCTCTCCTCCTCCTCCTCCCCTTTCATTCCTCCCCATCCTCCTCCTCCTCTCCTCTTCCTCCTCCCACTTGCTTCATGTCACCACTATTTCTCATTTCCACATTTTTTCTTGCTTTCTTTCCTTAGACATCACAGCACTTGTCGTCTTCGTCCTCTTCTTCCTTCTCCTTGTCGTCGTCGTCCTCCTCCTCCTTCTCTTCTTCTTAATCCTCCCCTCGGCTTAGCACGTCTTCACTAGTTGTCTTCATCCTATTTGTTCTCCTCCTCTCCTTTCTCCTCCCCTTGGCTAAGCACGCCTTCACTAGTTGTCCTCGTCCTATTTGCCCTCCTCTTCCTCTTCTTCCTCCCCATGGTAAGCACGCCTTCACTAGTTGTCCTCTTCCTCCTCCTCTTCTTCTTCTCCCTCCTCTCGCCTTAGCAAGCCTTCACTAGTTGTCCTCGTCCTACTTGCCTTCCTCCTCTTCTTCCTCTTCTTTCTCCTCTCCTCGGCTAAGCACGCCTTCACATATCGAAGCCGCATTAAAAGATGAGTTCAAATCTGCGCTGCTGCTGTTGTCCTTGTCATCACCCCCTCTCTGCCTCCTTCCCCTCCTCCAACGCATAACCTCCCCTCCTTCACCGAGACAATTTCCCCTCCGTCTCTTCTTCGCCTACCTGCTTTTCCTTCACGTTCCTTAATTTTCTTTTTCTTCTCCCGATTCTTGTATCATAATATTCCTCCACGTCACAGAAGCGTTTGGGGGGTTGGGGGGTTACAAGAAGGGGTGAGGGGGGTGATTGGGAGCGCCGGGTGGGGGATGGGGTTCTAGGAGAAGTAGACCTGAAGAAGGAATCCGGATGGCAAAGAGCCTCCGGAGCGAGAAGAGCTTCTGGGGCCACGGGATGCCGAAGGTTGAAGGTCCGTGTGGGATCCGGGAAGGGGTCTGAAAGGTGTCCGGAAAATAGTCCGGGAAGGATCCGGGAGAGGTCCGGGAGGGGTCTTGGAGAGGTTCAGAAGGGGTCTGGGAGAGGTCCGAGAGTTTCCAGGAATTGATCAGTAAGAGTTTTGGGAGAGGTCTGGGAAGGTCAGTAAGAGTTCCGGGAGAGGTCTGGGAAGGATCAGTAAAAGTTCCGGGAGAGGTCTGGGAAGAATCAGTAAGAGTTCCGGGAGAGGTCTGGGAAGGATCAGTAAGAGTTCCGGGAGAGGTCTGGGAAGGATCAGTAAGAGTTCCGGGAGAGGTCTGGGAAGGATCAGTAAGAGTTCCGGGAGAGGTCTGGGAAGGATCAGTAAGAGTTCCGGGAGAGGTCTGGGAGGGGTCAGTAAGATTTCCGGGAAGGTTCCGGGAGGGGTCAGTAAGAGTTCCGGGATGGGAGAAGGGCAGAGGAATGCTGCCGCAGGACAGTTCGTCTGCGGTTGTTGCGGCTGCGGGTGCGGCGGCGAGGGGAAAGAGAAGGAACAGGTGATGCGACTCATCGCCAGAGGAACAAAAGGTGAACATGAGAAAAGGCGACCGATGGTGGGTGGACTTCGCCTGGGAGGAGTGGATGTCATACAAAGGGAGAGATGGATCAATGAGAGAGAGAGAGAGAGAGAGAGAGAGAGAGAGAGAGAGAGAGAGAGAGAGAGAGAGAGAGAGAGAGAGAGAGGGAGAGGAATTTTACTGCATTATGTGGACCTAGGGATCAATGTGTATATATACTGTATGTGTGTGTATGTGTGTGTGTGTGTGTGTGTGTGTGTGTGTGTGTGAGAGAGAGAGACAGAAAAAGAGAGACAGAAAAAGAGAAAGAGAGAGAGAGAGAGAGAGAGAGAGAGAGAGAGAGAGGACAGAGAGAGAGTGTGTGTGAGAGAGAGAGAAGGGGGGTGAATTCTACTGCATTATGTGGATCTGGGGACACCACTAGACCTTGTACATCGCAACTCCATGACGGAGATGGATCCTATACGTGAGTTAAATGGATCGCCCAGGAAAAATCTGGTTATGTGAAAAATGCTCGATGAGTAGAGAGGGAGGGAGGGGAGGGAGGGAGGGGAGGGGGTGGAGGAGGGGGCGGAGGGGAGTGACAGTTCGATATGCCAAGAGGGAGGGAGTTGTTGGAGTTAAATGTGAAATTCGCAGGACAATGATGACGTCGGTCCAGACTATCTCTCTCTCTCACTCTTTCTCTCTCTCTCTATGTGTGTGTGTGTGTGTGTGTGTGTGTGTGTGTGTGTGTGTGTGTGTGTGTGTGTGTGTGTGTGCGCGCGTATATCTGGTAAATTGGGAGTGTAAAGATAGAGGAATGGGATTTTTTTTTTGTCTTGGGTGAGAGAAACCAGGGCGAAGAACTCAAAAGAGGAACTATATATATATTTTTGGTCATGTGATTACTGCTGTGAAGAAAGGCGAACCAGAGAGATGGTGGCGAAGGTATTCGGGGAGAGGCAAGAGTATAAATCCTTTTTCCTTCACCGAGACATCTGCATCGCACTGGTTTTCGTCCAGGATGCCCCTTCGGGTTAACCCAAAGGTACTTGAGAACCTCTCAACAATTTGTGACAACGTTTTCCTCTCCCCTCTCTCTCTTTCTGTATTTACTTAATTCTAGTACACAGCAAATAAGCAATAATCGTGGGGTCCCGTCTCTTACTCTCCAATAATTATTATACATGATCCTACCTTGTGTTATACCTTCTTATTCTCTAATTGTCATGCTTTGATTTAAAGTTGTGTGTGTGTGTGTGATTCACCATGGTCTTGGATTATGTGTTGGGCTCGTGATCGACAGCTTTCCCTACCGGAAGAGAGCTCAGAGCTCATATATGACCGATCTGTGTGTGTGTGTGTGTGTGTGTGTGTGTGTGTGTGTGTGTGTGTGTGTGTGTGTGTGTGTGTGTGTGTGTGTGTACAGCTCTAAGGAAATTAAAATCGGTAACGCAGTGACGTATACGAGCCCCAGATTTTTCGGTAACGCACTACCTGTCCGGCGGTAACGCCCTGCTTTCCCGTGGTAACGCGCCCAGCTCTGCCATTCAGTAGCCTGCCCCCCCCCCACCCAAGCCCACGAACTTCAGAAGACGGGCCCTGAACAAAGGCTTCACCAGCCTCTTTCGAGAGTCACATGACTAAGACCTTTTGTCAACATAAGAACATAAGAATGAAGGAGACTGCAAGAGACCATAAGGCCTACACTGGGCAGTTCCATGTCCATTACCACCTCTCATCCCCATCCATAAAATTTTCTAACCATTTCTTAAAACAACCGATAGTTTCAGCGCTCATTACATGGTTACTAGTCTGACCACTCTATTAGTAAACCAATTCTTGCCTATTTCCTTCTTAAATCTAAATTTGTACAATTTAAATTCATTACTGCGAGTCCTGGCCTGCTGTCTTAATATGATGACCTTGTTTCCGTCACCCTTGGTAAAACCTTTTCTACCTCTCAGGGAAGCAGATGTGAAGTTTTATTTTTCCTGGGTGGAATGGCGGGCGGGGGAGGTTAAGAAAGTGTGAAGGAAGGAGAAAAGGTGAGGAGAGGCGGAGACGGTTGGAACTCCGGGAACGGAAGAAGTGACAGTATGACCTGAGGGTGACTGAAAAGACCTTGAAGGGTCGACGAGAGAGAGAGAGAGTGGGGGAGGGAGAAAGAAGAGAAGGAGGAAGAAGAGGAGAAGAAGAAGAAGAAAAGGAGGCCGGGGGGAATGAGGCATAGTGCGGGAGAAAAAAAATAAACAAAAATAATAATAAAAATATAAAAAAAGAAGAAATCAAGCTAAGTAAAGGAAAGAGGCTGGGCTGATGGGGCTTGGTAATGGGAAAAGGGGGATTAGGGTGAAACCTCCCCCCCCCTACCACACGGACGATAGAATTTAGTCTTTATTCAGGCCAAGACCAGATGATTTTGGTCAGCCGTGGGGTCATCGGGGTCATATTAGAGCAAACAGGAATTTGCCCTTAATGAAATGGCCTCATCTGTACTGACGGTATATAAGAGAGAGAGAGAGAAAAAAAAAAAATATATATATATATATATATATATATATATATATATATATATATAAATGAATAAATAAATAATAATAATAAAATAAAAATAAAGTAAATAAAAAAATAAATAAGTAAATAAATTAAATCTGTACTCAGCTTAAAGAAATGAAGGGTGGGAGGTTCCCGTGAGGGCAGAGGTCCCATTTATGGGGATTTTATCCCCAGATTGGGATTTTTCGCGGATTTTGTGACAATCTGGGGATTTTTCTGTAGTTTCTGAAGTGTATTACCTGTATAATGATAATAATTTTTTGAAATACTCGACAACCAATTTTTCCCTACTATTTCATTAAAAATATAATTCTTTTTGGTACAGCAAGTACATCTGTGTCAATGTTTTTAAACTAGGAACTTTTTGTCCAATCTAGGGAATTTTCAGCACGAGTCTAGGGAATTACTGGGAAAAAGAGGGGGCCAGAAGAAGCTCATTAGAAAAATGCTGGGGGAAATGAGGAAGGGAACTAACTAGTGAGAAGGCGTTGAAAATGAGGGGAGAGAGCTAACTGCAGAATAAGGGAGGGGAATGAAATGAGGGAGTCTAACTGGGGAAAATGACAAGAGAGGGGAAATGAAAGAGGGGAAATGCAAAGACGGCGGAGGCACTGAGGAAGAGAAGGGGAGGGGGAAGGGGAAGAGACGAAGATGAGGAAATGAGGTAGAGAGGGTTAATTGGTGAGGTCTTTTAAGGGAAGGGGGGGGGGAGAGAAAAAGGCCCAAGCGAAGGTTTAACAAAAAAGGTAACGGGGAGGGGGAGGGGGAGGAGAGGAGGGGGGAGGGGGGGAAGGAGGTCCAATGAAGCTTGGTGGGAGGAAATGAGGGCTAAACGGAAAGAGCGCCTCTAAAAAGGGGAATGGAGGTCAAACGAGGGGAAAGGAGACTCGGCGAGGGGAAGTGGGGTAATTTGGCACGCGAGGACCCACTAACTAGGAAGAAGGAGACTTGCTGAGGAGGACCCAAGAGAGGCGGCAGTAAACGAGGTATTACCACAGAGAGGAAGGGGGAGGGGGGAGAGAAGAGGGGGGGAAGTGTTTAGCACGTGATCTTCTTGAGGGGAGAAAGGGGGAGAGCGTTTAGTATCACCTCTTGCTTTGAGGAGAGGTCGGGCCCGTTTTGATTGCGTGTACATTGGGCAAAGGTGGTGAGGTTGGTTACAGCTAAGTGCCTCCTGGCGTGAGCCTCTTATCTCTTGAAGAAGCATTTTCGTCAAATGTTGTGGATTTGAAAAAACTTGAAGCCGACTTCGCCTACAGTATTTTAGACTTCTCTAAGTCTGCAATTCAACTTCTCTTAGTTCGTCCTTCAGCTTCTCAACACAGGACGCAAACATGATTTAACATTTAGAAATTCGAAAAATAAAAGATTAGAGCCTAAGTCGTTGCTACTTAAAGGAAATCATTTGAGTCGCGTAGGTGTGCCAGATGCTTAAGACTGGAAATATGTTTATGTGGACACTTTCTGACAGTCTTCATGATGGAGGACAAACAGACAAAGAAAAGACTAAGACATTTTCCCCTTATTTACAATTCCCATAAAGGGGTTTTCTATTAAAAAAAAAAAAGAGAGAGAGAAGTTTGCAGGTGTGACAAGGCAACACCTGACACAATCACACGAGTCATGGGGAAGACTGGAAGAGCCCTTTGTTCAGAAGTGAACTTGAACGACGGAGATTTGAATCACGTGCACTAAGGACCAGACAGAGCGGAGACGTTTGTGGGATTATGTGGTTCAATTGAAGTTGTGCGACAGCAGAGGGTTACCGTCACCTGTAGAGAGGGAGGGGATGAGAGTTTGTGATTCCCAGGGGGATTCAAGCCTCCCCTTTGGGACAAACGCACCCTGGGAGAATATACAGGCTAACATAAGAATGGAGGAGACTGCATGAGACCATAAGGCCTACACTAGGCAGTCCCATGTCTATTACCACCTCCTTAGTTCCATGGTCTCCATTCAGTTGAACAAAATCGTCTGGGTGAGTGTTTGAGGAGGGGAAACGAGGGGAATATGAGGGCAAAGAGGAGAACAAGGGGAAAAATCGGGATAATGAGGGGAGGGAAGAGGAACAGAGGCGCAAGGACAAATGACAGGTAAAAAGAAAGAGGGGAAAGGGGAAGGGGTGGAAAATGGAAGTATAACAAGACTTCTATCAATCAATCAATTAATCAATCTATCAAATCAGCCATCCCGAGTCCATTGCTAAACAAAGGCCAACTTCATAGCATTCCATGATTAACACGACCGCGCCAACCTCTGCCACGTCACTCCTGTAAACTTCTCTATCTCGTCTCTACACCTTCTGTCTGGTCATAGATATAACAAGACTTAAACAGAGGAAAATATGAAAAGAGAAAAGGATAGAAACGGAATGAAGAGACTAAAGATTCAAGAGAAGGAAAAGCGGAGGGGGAGGGAGGGAGGAGGAGAGATGATGAGGGGGAAGAAAGATTGGTGGGGAGTGGGGGTGGGGTGGGGGTGAAGTAGAGCAGATTACGGAAGATCAGTTCTGATCGGGTCAGGTCAGGCAGAAGTCTATCCCTGAACGGTATACTAGTGTGTGTGTATATATATATATATATATATATATATATATATATATATATATATACACACACACACATATAGTGGAAAACATGTAACATTAAAATAAGAATGGACAATGCATCACATATGGAAATGTTGATGACAGATTGTGTTGGAAAGCTATCTCAATTAAAATCGAACAAATGTATATATATATATATATATACATATATATTATATATATATATATATATATATGTGTGTGTGTGTGTGTGTGTGTGTGTGTGTGCGCGCGTGTGTATGTGTGTGTGCGCGCGAGCGGGTCCGTCTTATTACATAATGACAAAGAAGATAAGACCCCCCTAAATAACAAGCACAACGCTAACAATGAGATCAATTGGCTGAAATTAGTACAAAATAACTACCACCCTCCATTAAAACAAAAGACATAAAAAAAACTCGCAAATCGAAAATATATATATATATAATAAAAAAAATCAAACTGCAGTAAAAGTAAATTAATTCCTATTCGGACTGCCAGTTCCCCTCATCCTCATCCCTTCCCTCATTTTCCCCTCCATTGGCTTTCTTCCCGCCAATGGCGAGGGAGCTGGAGCGCAGAACGACTCGTATCGACCAATAGCAAGCCACAGAGCCCGGAACGACTGGCATCCACCAATGGGAATGCAAGAACCTCCAGAACGACTTACCTGACCAATGAGCGTCGAGAACGCCCGCGCAACGATATGACGTAGCCAGCGACTGGACGCCGAGCGGCGGGGCAGGTTTGAGGGGAAAGGAAACAGGCCAAAGAGGGGAAACAGCAGGGGGTGGGGAAAGGAGGAAAGAGGGGAATGTCGTGGGTCAGGAGAGGGGGCTGGAAAAGGGGGAAACAGAGAAAAATAAACACAAGAAAATGAAGAACGAGGGAAACTGGGAGGAGGAGGAGGAGGAGGAGGAGGAGGAGGAGGAGGAAGAGGAGGAGAAGAGGGAAAATATCAAAGGATATAGATGAGAAAAAAAATGGAGAAAAGACTTAAATATGTACAAATAATTCACGGAAAAAATAATCACTGACTGGGGAAAACTGGAATGACAATGGAGAAGAGGATTATGGATGGAGGATGGAGCGAGAGGAGAGGGGAAAATGGATGAGGGGAAAACGACTTCCATAAACGGAATTACGAGAAAACTGGGAGAAAAATAAATAATCACCCATCTGGCAATATCATTTTATGTGCAATCCAATCATTCATATCCTTCGTTCCTTCACATGTCCGACACAGATGGGAAGACAGGACGAGGGATGAAACTCGTTTTGTGCGCGCACACACACACACACACACACACACACACACACACACACACTCGTGGCGCAGTTGGTGGCGTTCGCGGCCGCCACTACGGAGGTTCGGGTTCGAATCCCGTCCAGGGCCGAAATCATTTCAGTATCGCTGCGCTGCGAGTCGTTACTCCAACTCACGTGGGCGGGGAGTTGGGTCTGTGCGTGTAAGGTCACAGCATTACCCACTGATCGGTTATACATGAGCTATGAGCTCTCTTCCAGGAGGGAAATAGCTGACGATCACGAGTCCAACACATGATCCAAGACCATGGTGAATTACACACACAGGTCCATTTCAGTCTCGACATACAGTGACAACGACAAGACGACGGCCACTGGTTTGAAAATGAACCTGAATCGGTCGTTACCCCACTTACGCCATAGTCTCCCTTTAACCCGGCACTGGCCCCACCCTAAGCTCTCAGATGTCTAAAATCGCACAATATTAAACAGAAAAAAATCACCGAAGTAGGCCACCGTGTTGAAGGGATAGACGCTGGACCACGCCCACCTTTCCTGTCCTCAGCTGGCGCCACCACCTCTGTGGTTCTTGGTGCCGGCGCCAAGCTATTCCGTGGCACTCCGTGGCATCCCCTTTGGCACTTGATAAACCCCGGCACCGGCACTCCTCGTTGGCGAAAGGGATTAACCCCTTAAACTCGATTAATGATTTTATTCACCTGATGGGGTTAAAATCCGAAGTAAAGCCTCGGTTGACCCAGGTCAATAAAATCACTCAGGTCAGTGCCGAACACAGGTCGGCGGGTTTCAGTGAAAGGTCATGCCAGGTCGGCCAGTAGGTCGAAGAGAAGCAGGGTGCTAAAATGAATGAATAACCACGTTCTTGAGGAGCAGGTCGAGAGGGAGCAGGTCGAGAGGGAGCAGGTCGTAAAGCAGGTCAGCAGATGGGCGGAGCTATTCACGAGACCTAGAAAGAGCGGAGAAAGAGAGAAAGAAGAGGAAGAAAGAGAGGAAGAAAGAGAGAAAGAGAGAGAGAGAGAGAGAGAGATGAGTGAAGATGGAGATGGTAGATGTGAGGGAAGGAGGGAGAGAGGGAAAAGAAGAGAGACCTAGTTATGGACCAAAAGGTCTCCTGTCGGCATACTCCTCCTTTGAGAGACAAGAGACAGAAATAGACAAGAGAGACGAGAGAGAGGGACGAGAGAGAGAGACGAGAGAGAGAGACGAGAGAGAGAGAGAGAGAGAGAGAGAGAGAGAGAGAGAGAGAGAGAGAGAGAGAGAGAGACGTAGGGTGGAGGAGGTGGGGGGGGTCAGAAACGGCAAGCAGGTGCACGGCCCAGAAGTAATACGTAATGACCAATGGCCGTTGCAGCTGGCATGGTCTAATTGCACGCGCACACAACCTCCCCCCGGGGCAGCCCCGCGCACGCACGCGCGCACGCACACCCAGGCCGGGCCGCCACTCATCCACCGCCGGAGGGGCTTAGGAAGGGGAGGAGGAGGGGAGGAAAGAGGAGGGGGAGAAAGGGGGGAGGAAAGAGGGGGAGAATGGGGGAGGAGGACTGGGGAGACCGGATTAGGCTTGTTCGTACACATGTACACGGGGGTGGGATGTATGTATGTGGCGCGTATTTACATAAACGTATTATGTTCGGGAGACACTGCGCAGATGTGCGCGCGCCAGGTCAGGATGCGGGGAGGTCACTCTTCACTGTGGCGGGACTTTTGAGTTTTTGTTCTGGCGAATCGATAGACGATGATGATCGGTCGTGGAGAGAGAGAAAGAGCTAGCGAGAGAGAGAGAGAGAGAGAGAGAGAAATCATCACAGGAATATAAGATGTACAAATGTGTGCATGATATTGTACTGATAATATTGTGCATGGCGGTGGATTAATAATGTATTTCAATGAAACTATGGAACTATAAACATATAGAATTACCGTGTGTGTGTGCGTGTGTGTGTGTATGTGTATATGTGTGTGTGTGTACATACGTACGCACAGCGCGGGAAACGGGTTGGGAGTTGAATAGATGCATATATTCACATTAGGTCCCCTCTATATCTCGACCTAACACGTCAGATATCAGGCAAAGCTAATATATACTCGAAATTAGATTTAAAACACATTAGTCTTCATTCATCTGACCATCTCGTCCACAACTGTGGACATACTCACTCTCACACACACATACACACGACTCGACGGCGCAGTGGTAGCGTTCACGACTGCTACTACAGCGTTCCGAGTTCGATTCCCGTCCAGGGCTGAAATAATTTCAGTATCGCTACGCTGCGAGTCGTTACTCCAACTATCGTGGGGGGGAGTTGGGTGTGTGTGCGCGCGTGTGTAAGGTCACAGCATTATCCATAGATCGATCATATATGACCTCTGAGCTCTCTTCCGGGAGGAAAATAGCTGTCGATCACAAGTCCTACACGTGATCCAAGACCATGGTGACTCACACACGTCCCTTTTCCGGGTCTCAAAGGTGAATGAAAAAGAGTAACATTTTCCGGAGTAAAAAACTGTAGAGGAGGTCACCTTGTTTCAAAGGTCAACATTTCAGCTACTCATCGCTTTAGTGCCATATGGCACTTTTCCTTCCTGGCACTCCTGAATCCCTGTGGCACCCGTTGAGGTTCTCTTTCTCTCTCTCTCTTTCTCTCAGTCCTGCGACTTCGGAAGACTTTCTTATTAACATTCCTCCTTTCTACGGAAAATCTCGGATTATTTCTCAATAAAATGTGAGGCCATTATTGTATATGCATACACTGTGTGTGTGTGTGTGTGTGTATGTGTGTGTGTGTGTGTGTGTGTGTGTGTGTGTGTGTGAGCGTGTGTGTGGACTAGACCCCAGTCATGGGAGGTCAACCTAAGTTCTTCATTCCTGTGACCTGGAAGAGCATTCCCGTACTCTTAATGTTTAATTTTCTTGGACTTCGAAAAGGCCTTTGACTCTATACGCCTAAAGGATGCGAACGATATTACCGTTTCTTAAGGAACGTTTGTGCTAACGTTATACCGCAATGCTACAACACAAAAAGAAAAACGAGAGAAAAAAAAAGTGATTCAATTAAGACAGGGTGACATCAATTCACTTAAACCTTACATCCACCCTAAACACAGGGTAGCCTATACACGCGCCTCTCACAATACCTCTAGGATAAATCCTACAATTCCATTCCTACCTATCCTTGTCCTTCCTCGCTTCCAAACTCTCCGGGGCCTCTTATCCGGGCACCCCTCCCCCCTCCCCCTCCGGCCTCAGCCTCCCCCCCTCCCCACCCACCCCCTCCCTGCCATGGAGCCCGCCCATCATTTCTGATACGAGAAGCACAAGACAAATTGGTGAAGCTTCGTTCTGGTCGAGAATTATCCGCAGCCGGGTGTGCCTGTAAATCAAGCATCAAATCTATCTCCATCCTCCCCCCCCCCCGGCCTTCGAACTTTACATATTCTATTCTGCCTGTCGCCAGAAGAATTTAGTCGGGAGACGTCAGGGATCGAGACCTTTGCATTCCTAAAGGGGCACACTTTATATATTTCATTCTTGCGAACACCCAGGCGATTTTATTCGGATGGATGGGAATTCATGAGGAAGCAAGTTGGCAACCGCATATCTCATACCAGTAAGCGAACGAGGTCGCGATCCATCCATTCTTCAAATGGGGGTCCGCACACCTCGTGTTAATGTGTCAATTAAATCATGACGCGGAGCTGCGAAGTCCGAGTAGTGCACAGAGCAAAGGTCGCGGTTAAGCGCCTCCTGTCGTGAACTACTTGATTTATCATTCTACACGTACGAAATGGTTACAATACCATCAACACCAATGTTGGTAATAGTAATCCTCTCTCTCTCTCTCTCTCTCGCGCGCGCGCGCTCTCTCTCTCATCTGTCGACCCCCGCCGGCCTCTTTAATAGCTTCATCTCATGGCCCGATTGTCTCGTCATAATTCCAAAATCAATGGCACTTTAATGAGATATAACGTAATAATCTCAATTGACGCAGTACGGAACGACGAAAAATATATACATTAATAACAATGACTCAACAACCTACATGTATCTTTCCACAACTGAAACAAATCGCCTGGACTCCTCCCCCAACCAATAAAATAATCCCCCCTCCCCTTTCCCCCCATCCCCCTTCTCCCCCTCTTTCCGTCTCGCGTATTATATAATGATAATCAATGTCAATTCCATCACTGGAACAAGACCATCAAATTCCCTATCGATTGCTATTCGACTTTACTTCCTTTCCCCCCCAGCCCCCCACGCTTCCCCTTCCTACCCCTATCTGCCCATTAGCGTCACTATCCTCCCCACCCCCCCACAAAACCCCCCTCCCCATCACATCTTCCTTCGCTTTCGCAAGACGAGGACGAAGACGAAGATGAAGAGGACGAAGACGAAGATGAAGATGACGATGACGACCACCACCCTACTTATCCCTAGCTTCCCCCCCGTCACCCTACTTACTCCCCCCTTCCCTCCCCCCCCCCACCCTTCTTGTGCAGCGGAGTTCGCGGTGGCTGCACAGATCCGCCACCAGCCGCCCGGAAGGAGCCAGCCAGCCAGCCCACCAACTAACCTGATTTGACCTATGGCGTGCACAGAGGGGGGTGGGGTTGGGGTGGGGATGTAAGGGGGGGTTGGGGAGGGAATGGGGGTGGGGAGTGAGTGGTGGGGTGGTGGATTGGGAATGGGGGTGAGGGAGGTGGAAGGGAAGGAGGAGGAGGAGGAGGAGGAGTAGGAGGAGGAGAGGGGGAAGAAGAGGTTGATTTGAGACTGGGTAATGCATAATGTGTTGTGGATGAGTGGAGGAGGGGGGGCGAAGAACTGGGGTGAAAGGGGGAGGAAGGAAAGGCTAGACTGTTGACTGGGTAATACTTAATGTGTAGTGGGGGGTAAATTAAAAGCCTGGGGAGAGGAGGGGAGGGGAGGGGAGAGGGGGGAGAGGTTGGATGAGAGATACGGTGTAATAAATAATTTGTGGATAGAAGGGGAGGAGAGGTGGGTAGGAAAGCTGTGAATGAATAGTATGTGCGTGTGCGTGTGTGTGTGTGTGTGTGTGTGTGTGTGTGTGTGTGTGTGTGTGTGTGTGTGTGTGTGTGTGTGTGTGTGTGAGAGAGAGAGAGAGAGAGAGAGAGAGAGAGAGAGAGAGAGTACTCCTACTCCGTTTTCTTTCATTCCTCTCCCCGGCACCCCTTCCTTACCCGGGGGTGCTGTACCCCGCCCTCTGGCTATTTCATTCACCCCCGAGGTGAGCGGGTTCGTGGGATGATGGTGACATCTGCTGGAGTAAAGCCTGGCACCTTCTGCTCCTCGTCCGGTGCCAGCTGGCTCTCAGGACAGGTGCCACTGAGGACCTCCTCTTCCTCCTCCTCCTCCTCCTCTTCGGGTGCCACTGAGGAGCTCCTCCTCTCCTCCTCCTCCTCTTCAGGTGCCACTGAGTTCTTCCTCCTCCTCCTCTTCGGGTGCCACTGAGGACCCTCCCTCTTCCTTCTCCTTCTCTTCGGGTGCCAATGAGGCGTTCCTCCTCCTCTTCTTCAGGTGCCACTGAGGACCTCCCATCCTCCTCCTCCTCCTCTTCGGGTGCCACTGAGGAGCTCCTCCTCTCCTCCTCCTCCTCTTCAGGTGCCACTGAGTTCTTCCTCCTCCTCCTCTTCGGGTGCCACTGAGGACCCTCCCTCTTCCTTCTCCTTCTCTTCGGGTGCCAATGAGGCGTTCCTCCTCCTCTTCTTCAGGTGCCACTGAGGACCTCCCATCCTCCTCCTCCTCCTCCTCCTCTTTGGGTGCCACTAAGGAGCTCCTCCTCCTCTTCGGGTGCCACTGAGGAGATCCTCCTCCTCTTCTTCAGGTGCCACTGAGGACCTTCCCTCTTCCTCCTCCTCTTCGGGTGCCACTGAGGAGCTCCTCCTCCTCCTCCTCCTTTTCGGGTGCCACTGAGGACCTCCCCCCTCCTCCTCCTCGAGTGTCGCCGTCCAAGATCCTCCCGAAGGTGCCTCACGAAGCGTCTTCAAGGGTAAAACTCGACACTCCTCCTTGGGCACTCATGCTCTCAAGGGTAATGGAAGGTGTGAGAGAGGCAAGTGAGACCTGAAGGATTTTGTTCTGCCTAAAGAAAGGCGATTTGATAAGCTAAAGGAGATTGCTCATCTCATACTTCAGTTAAAATGAAAATAAATAAACAAATAAATAAATAAAGTAATTTTTTTTACTGAATACATTAAATAAAATATTTTAAGGTGCTGACGGAGGAGCATTTGAGAGTTAAGGGATGGAAACTAGTGTGGAAGTCTATCAAAAGACCTAAATTCTGTATCTTAGGGCCCTTAAGGGCAGGGTAGGACTCGCAGGAATAGATTTAAATTGGAAAAATTCAAGAAAGAAATGGGCAAGAACTGGTTTACCAATAGTATGTGGTCAACGAATGGAATAGACTTAGTAACCATGTAGTGAGCGCTGAAACTACTGATTGTTTTAAGAAAAGGTTAGGCAACTTTATGAATGGGGATGATAGGTGATAATGGACATGGAACTGCCTAGTGTAGGCCTTATGGTCATTGCAAGCTCCTTCATTATTTTGGTCTTATGAAACCCCTACGAAGCAGACTCGCGCAGTATTTTCTTACGACTGAGGACTAATTATATATGTATACGTATGTATACAGTTTATGTGTTTGTGTTTGTGTGTGTGTGTGTGTGTATGTGTACACAACAGTAACCACTGGGAAAGAGAAATCAAACGAAGCAGAGCGCTTTCGTATATTACATCCAGTGCGGTGTACTACACGAAAGCGCTCTGCTTCGTTTATTTTCTCTTTCCCAGTGGTCACTCTTGCATAATTGAACACAAGTTACCAATGTTTCTTATTACCATGTAATATATATATAAATATACATATATATACATATATATATATATATATATATATATATATATAATCTTCCGTCCTGTTGCTTTCCTTTGATCTCTCCTTTACATTCATTTACACTTACGACAGAAGCGTTGGTTCTCGCTAAAAAAAACTCACCAGAATGAAATCGTCTAGAACTTCCTATGAAAGAATATATAACAATAAAAATAATAAATCCCGTGGTGTGTGCCAGGGATTACAGGCTTTAGGGGGAAAATGGCTTTGAGACTGATGAACGCTGGGACGTGTGCGCACACATATACACATACATACACACACACACATGCATGTATACGCATACACACCCACCCACATGTACACACATGCACTCACATACACATACACACCCACCCACATGCACACCCACCCACCCAATCACTCACATACACATACCCACCCACATACACACACACACACACACACACACACACACACACACACACACACACACACACAGGGAAGAAAATCATAAATAACAAATCTTGTAGTACTTAAGGATTGAGGGTAAACGAGATAGCGATCAAGTGTGACGAAGAGGAGGGCGAGGGAGGTTTTCTGGATGACCAGGAAAGGTGACAAGGAAATGCGAACAACATGAGGTTCGGGACGGAGGAGAAGGAAGAGGAAGAAGAGGAGGAAGAGGAGGAAGAAGAGGAGGAGGAAGAGGAAGAGGAGGAAGTGGAGGGGGAAGAAGGAGGAGGAGGAGGAGGAAGTGGAGAAGAAGAAGAAGAGGAGGAAGAGGAGGAGGAGGAAGATAAGAAAGGGAGAGGGAGGTGGGCATAGGTTCTTCCCAGGGGCTCATTTCAAATCAACCGAAACACACCGATGATAACAGACACCGAATACAAAGAGATTAAATAGATAAATAAATAAACAAATAAAAAGGAAGATATCTAAATCAACACCATCATCCATCCTATACGAAACACAAATTCGTATCAGTCCAAACACGAATGAAAAAAAATGATAATAAAAAATAAATAAAAATAAAAAATAAAAGTAATTTAATAAATAAGACAAATTCACACAAACCACCACCACCACCACCACCATTGCCTTCTCCACCACCCCTACCACCACCACCACTACCACCTACCACCACCACCTTCGCCACCACTACCTACCACCACCTTCGCCACCATCTACCACCCAACAGCCGCGACAGCTCCATCTGTGTTGGAGAAGCTGTAACGAGTCGTCGTCCCGAGGCCGTATCAGCGCGCTCATCACCAATAATGGAATATACAAGATAATGCACGACGTGTCCCCGAAGAAAAATCCAATGACAAGGCCAGACATTTCTAAACATGAGAGCAAGAAATATGCCTGGCGGAGACTGGCGAGAGGAAAATGAGGAGGAAGAGGAAGAGGAGGAGGAGGGAGGAGGAGGAAGGAGGCTGGCTGGCTGGCGAGGGGTAGAGTCAGCTGAGCGCATCATTTGATAAGGTCGTCGTCAGATGAGAGACAACCACCGGGCCGAAGGAGACAAGGGCCAAGAGGAAGAAGAGGAGGTAGAGGAGGAAGAGGAGGAAGATGAGGAAGGGGAGTAAAAGGAGGAAAAGGAGCAAAATGAGGAAGAGAGGGGAGAGGAAGAAAAAGAGAAAGAGGAATAGAGGAGGAGGAAGATGAGTAAGACAAGGAAGAGGAGTGAGTGGAGGATGGAGAGGAAGAAAAAGAGAAAGAGGAATAGAGGAGGAGGAAGATGAGTAAGACAAGGAAGAGGAGTGAGTGGAGGATGGAGAGGAAGAGGAGTGAGTGGAGGATGGAGAGGAAGAGGAAGAGGGAAGAAGAGGAAGGGAGGTGGTGAAGAATGAGGAAAAACAAAATGGAGAAGAGAAGATGGGAGAAGAGAAGAGAGTATGTGGAACAGATGGGAGTAAAGAGGAGAAGAAGAGGACAAAGAGAAGAGGAAAGAAAAGGGAGGGGGCAGATTAAGAAGACCGAGAAGAGGGCAATGATAAGGAGAGGAGGAGGAAGGGGAGGAGGAGGAGGAGGAAAAGGAGGAGAAAGTGGAGGAAAATGTGGAAGAAGAGGAGGAAGAGGAGGAGAAGGAGGAGAACGTGAAGGAAGAGGAGGAAGAGGAGGAGGAGGAGAAAGTGGAGGAAGAGGTGGAAGAAGAAGGAGAGGAGGAAGGTGAGGGTGAAAAGGGGGGGCGGGAGAAATGAAGACTGCGAAAACTCTAGACTCAGCAAATGCATAACATCAACCATTCGTGACGTCAGCAGTGTAATGTCTTAAAGCTGACAAGGATGAGGCGGGGAGGTCGAACGCCCCCAATGGGTGGAGGGGTGGAGGGGTGGAGGGACAGATGGTCGGCACGTTCCCTTCAGAGGGAGGGTGGACCGGAAGGAGGAAGGAGAGGGAGGGACAAAAAGAGGGAGGGATGGAGGGAACGAGGGCGAAAGGAAAGAAGGAAGGAATATAGGAGGGAATGAAGGAGGGAATGAAGGGTAGGAAGAGGGAGGAGGGAAGGAAGGAGGAAACGAGGATGAGAGGAAAGGAGGGAAGGAAGATGGGAGGGAATGAAGGATAGGAAGAGGGAAGGAAGGAGGGAACGAGGAAGAGAGGAAAGAAGGGAAGGAAGGAGGGAACGAGGAAGAGAGGAAAGAAGGGAAGGAAGGAGGGAACGAGGAAGAGAGGAAAGAAGTGAAAGGAAGATATGAGGAAAGGAGGGCGGGAAGGAAGAAAGGAGGGAAATGAAGGGGATATGGAAGGAAAGAGGTAAGTGAGGAAGGAGTGAAGGACGAAGGTAAGGCAAGGAAGAGGATTCGTTTAAGAAGGAGAGTAGAGGAGGACGAGGAGGAGGAAGAGGAAGAGGAGGAGGAAGAAATGGCGGGAGGAATATGGCCCCCAAGGACGAAAATAAAAGAAAAAGAAGGGCAAAGGTGAGGGGAAGAGAGAGGGAGGATAATTTGATGATGATGATGATGATGAGGGAGTAGGAAAATTGGGGAGAGAAGGGGAGAGGACGGGGGGGAGTGGGGGATATGACTGGGGGGGGAAGAGTGGGGGGAGAGGAGATATCCGGGAATGGATAGAAACCGTATTGCAGAACAGAACACAGACGATTAACTAGAGAGAGAGAGAGAGAGAGAGAGAGAGAGAGAGAGAGAGAGAGAGAGAGAGAGAGAGAGAGAGAGAGAGAGAGAGAGAGAGAGAGAGAGAGAGAGAGAGAGAGAGAGAGAGAGAGAGAGAGAGAGAGAGAGGGCGATGAAAAGGCACCCTTTGCAAAGACGACAGTGCCCCCTTTCCTTTTCGTTGAATAAAAAAATCTGGCACTAACCAAAACAAAATCCTTAAAGTACGACGCTGCATCAAAGATGTTGATTAGGATTGCATTCAACCCTTCACTGGAAGGGTGGAGGAAGAAAACGGAGAGAGGGGAAGAGAAAAGAGGGGAAGGGAAGAGAGGAGAAGAGAGGGGAAGGGGAGAGAGGGGAATGGAAGAGAAAGGAAGAGGAGGGAAGAGAAGAGAATAGTGGGGAAGAGAAAGAAGAGAAGAGAGGGGAAGGGAAGAGAGGAGAAGAGAGGGGAAGGGAAGAGAGGGGAATGAAAGAGAAAGGAAGAGGAGGGTAGGGAAAAGAATAGTGGGGAAGAGAAAGGAGGGGAAGAGAAGGGAGGAGGGGGAGGGGAGGGAGAAAAGAATGGAGAGGAAAGAAAAGAGAGGGGGATGAGAAGTAAGGGAAAGGGAAAGGAGAGGAAGAAGAGAATGGAGGGGAAAGAGAAGGGAGAATAGAGGAGAGGAGAAGAGAATGGAGTGGGAGGGAAGGGGAGGAGAAGAAAAGGGAGTGGAAGGGAAGGGGAGTATGTCCGGAAATAAAAAAGTGGGAGGGGGGGTAGGGGGAGTCCAGAAGGACAACTGGAGTATCAGGAAGGACACGAACTCCCCCCCACCCCCCACTGTCCTGAAAAAAGGGGGATGATTGCAGGGGAGGGTGACCCTTCCCCCCCAAAAAGGGGGGTGGAGGCAAAAAGTCGCCGGAAAGAGGGGAGAGTAGGGGTGGGAGTAGGTAGGGGGAGTAGGAGTGGGAGTAGGGGGGCGAGGAGTGGGGTAAGGGAAGGGAGGATGGAGTGGGAGGTATGGGAGTGGTTTGGGAGTCATGAACGTACTCCTTCGCTTCGGCGACGTACTTTTCATATTTCATTCTTCCTCACTCCTGACGATAACGACTGACGAAACGTTACTCTGTGGCGAAGTGTCAAGATAAACTTAACTGAGAGTTAACCCCCTTGTTTAATCCTTTTTCGATTTTAGTCAGTTTGCAGGGGGTCACAGAAGCGTAGGATGCTTGGGGAAGGGGGTTAGGGGTTAGGAGGATTAGGAGTAGGGAGTAGGGGACAGTCATAGAGGAAGCCACTTCTTCTTGACGAAATAAAATATATGAAAACATGTACAACGTCAACGAGATGCCGGTGTAGTATATGAATTATACAGGAGCGGGAGCGGATGTGGGGCCAGAGAATAAGGAGTGAAGGAGGAAGCAGAGCCTAAGTAGAGGGACAATTTTTTCC
Source organism: Oratosquilla oratoria (assembly GCF_046742065.1). NCBI lineage: Eukaryota > Metazoa > Arthropoda > Malacostraca > Stomatopoda > Squillidae > Oratosquilla > Oratosquilla oratoria. Next base: position 21,677,353 of record NC_134787.1, read on the forward strand.
ACTGCCGAGGAAATAATTATAAAAGAACAAAAATTCAAATATCGACCACGGAGGGAAATGTACACGAGGGACGGCTGGGGGGGGGGCCTTCGGTGAGGGAGATGGGGGAGAGAGAAGGAGAGAGATGGGGGAGAGAGATGGGAGGAGAGAGAATTGGGGAAAGATACTGTCGGGGAGGGGGAGAAAGATGGGGGAGAGACGGAAGGAGAGTTCGGGGAGAGATGGGGGAGAGAAATGGGGGGAGAAAGATGGGTGTGTGGGGGGAGATGGGGGAGATAGGAAGAGAGATGGGGAAAGAAGCTGTCGTGCAGGAGGATGGTGTGAAAGATGGGGAAGAGACGGGAGAGAGTTGGGGAGAGATGGGGGAGAGAGTTGAGAAGAGATGAGGGAGAGAGATGGTGAAGGACGGGGTGAGAGAGATAAAGTGAGAGAGTGGGAAGGAAAGAGAGGAAGAAAGGGGGGGGAGTATGTGAGGAAGAGAATGGAGAAAATGGAGGTGTAAGAGTGAACGAAGAGGAGGAGTGGGAGAAGGGGGAGTAGGAGGGGAGGGAGATGAGAAAGAGTAGGAGGAGGAAGTGAAGGAAAATGAAAAGGGGGGAAACGGAGGAGGAGAGATGGAGAGGGAGGGAGGGAAGGAGGGAGGGAGGGAGGGAGAGGAGGAGAGGGAGGGGGAGGAGAGGTGGAGGGATGGAGGGAAGGGAGGGAGAGGACAAGGAGAGGTGGAGGAGGAGGGAGAGGAGAAGGAGAGGTGGAGGAGAGGGAGGGAGGTAGGGAGAGGAGAAGGAGAGGTGGAGGAGAGGGAGGTGGAGAAGAAGAGGTGGAGAGGGAGGGAGGGAGGGAGGAAGGGAGAGAAGGAGAGATGGAGAGGAAGGGAGGGAGGTAGGTAGGGAGAGAAGGAAAGGAGAAGGGGAGGGAGGGAGGGAGGGAAGGGAGGGGGAGGAGAGGAGGGGGAGGAGAGGAGGGGGAGGAGGGGGAGGAGAGGAGGGGAGGAGGAGGAGAAGGAGGTGAAGGTCGGGGTGGAGTGGGGTGGGGGTGTTATCTCACCAATCTCCTCCCCTATCCCCCCCCTCTCTCTCTCCACCCCGTTGTCAATCAATCAACTTCGTCTTCCGATATCCACCTTCCATTCCACCAGCTCGTATGCCCCCCACCCCCTCCACCCAAGGTCTTCCATCCAGCAATCCACCTGCCCATCAACCGGGTACTTCCATCAGCCGTCTATCCATCCGTCCATCAACGTTTTCTTTCCAATCCATCCATTTCCACTCTCGGGCGGTTGACTTAACATGACTTGTTATACCTGTCGCCAAGTGATTTTATTAATCAAATATGAGCCTCGGCGGGGTTTCAAGAACTTCCGTACCTGGTAGTACTTTCACCTCCCTCTGTGGCTTCCGCCAGGCGATTTTATTCATCTCCGTGACACGCCCATCTCCTCGACAGCGAAGGAGTTACAGCCTACCTCGCTCAACATCCATCTTTTAGTGACGTCACCATTATGACGTCATGCTCACGAGGGTCCCAACTCCCGATCCTGTGCCAGGATGACATCCAGCCTCATCCACGTCTCCCCTTCCTCCCTCAAGGTGAGGAGGAGGAGGAGGAAGAGGAGAAGGAGAAAGAAGGGAAGATAAAGAGGGAAAGGAGAGAAAGAAGGAGGGGGTAAGGACAAACTAGGGGAAAGAGAAGGGGAAGTGAGAGGGAAAGGAGGGTAGGAGAGAGGAAACGTAAAGAAGGAGAAGTAGGTCCTCACCCTATCTTAGAGAGAGAGAGAGAGAGAGAGAGAGAGAGAGAGAGAGAGAGAGAGAGAGAGAGAGAGAGAGAGAGAGAGAGAGAGGAGAGAGAGAGAGAGAGAGAGAGAGAGAGAGAGAGAGAGAGAGAGAGAGAGAGAGAGAGAGAGAGAGAGAGAGAGAGAGAGAGAGAGAGAGAGAGAGAGGTCTTGCGCTGGTCATAACAAAGCCCTATGGAGAGCGCCCCCTGTTCCCTATGGATCCCATACAGAACACAAACATTGACCAATCCCCATAATGCACATTCCCCATAACAGAACACGGAAAGACCCATTTCCTTATTTAACCTATATTAACCAAACAACCTTCTCTCACACTCACCCATACTTCTTCACTCATTCTACCATCAACAACTCCATGCACCCCATTCACTCCCCATAAATACAAATTTCCATCCTTCCCCCATCCCCCCATCGTCTTTCCATCCTTCCCCCATTCACCCATGGTCTTCTTATTCTCCTCCACTCCCCCATCGTCTCTCCATCCTTCCCCCATTCCCACATCGTCTCCCCATTCTCCATTCCCCATCGTCTCCCCGTCCTTCCCCCATTCCCCATCGTCTTCCCATTCTCTCCATTCCCCTATCGTCTCCCCATTCTCCCCCATTCCCCTATAGTCTCCCAATTCTCCATTCCTCCCAATCGTTTCCCCATTCCCCCATCCTTCCCCCATCGTCTCCCCATCCTTTCCCAATTCCCAATCGTCTCCCCATTCTCCCCAATTTCCCATCCTTCCCCCCATTCCCCAATCGTCTCCCCATTCCCCCATCCTCTCTGTTTAACAACTCTATGCATCTTTTTGCGTTACTTGTCCACTCCTCCTCAGTCACCCCCCCCCCATGTTCATCCCCCCCCTTCCCCATCCCCCCATAAATTCCATGGCCCCATACGCCGTAGATACTGCAATGGGACGGCAACGTCTCTTTGAAGTTCCGTTTTCCAATAAGCCAGAGGCGAAGGGCCCGCGCGCGCGGACGCACGCATGTAAATACGTACACACGCGTGCTGTGTAAATGTAAATATGAGCTTCTAAGAAAAAAATATATATACACATATACTGTGGAGGTATACGCATCTACGACGCTCGTGCTCTCCATGTGTGGAGTCAGAGTGGAGTGGAGTGGAGTAGTGGAGTCAGAGTGGAGTGGAGGTGGACAAGCGATAAAGGGAGAATAGATGACCAAGGTCTTGATGCTGAACATACAAAGGAATTTATTACACAACTAAAACTTCTACTGCTGACGACTTGATGTATTTTTTCTGTAAGATAGTCACCATAGAGTGAATACATTTTCATTAAATGAATAAATGAATGAATGAATAACATAAACGAGGCAAATATTCAGGATCTACATCATCTGCACAGTGGCTTTTCGGACATGATCTTACCACGTGATCCACGAGTACTGGCACAATGGTTATCTTCACCAAAGGGACGCCGCGGTCCACTTCTGCCTAAACCGCTCCGTGATACGTCCACGTCCGGTAAGACGAAAATTAATCATCGCTGGACCTCTCTTCCGGGAGGGAAATAGCTGTCGATCACGAGTCCAACACGTGATCCAAGACCATGGTGAATCAAACACACACACACGGTCATGCATGTCTGAGCTCTCTTCCGGGAGGGAAATAATCTCGATCACGAGTCCGACACGTGATCCAAGACCATGGTGAATCACACACACACACATACGGATCTGAGCTCTCTTCCGGGAGGGAAATAGCTGTCGATTACGAGTTCAACACGTGATCGAAGACAATGGTGAATCACACACACACACACACACGGATCTGAGCTCTGGGCTCTCTTCCGGGAGGCAAATAGCTGTCGATCACGAGTCCAACACGTGATCCAAGACAATGGTGAATCACACATACACATGGTCATATGAGCTCTCTTTCGGGAGGGAAATAACTGTCAATCACGAGTCCAACACGTGATCCAACACCATGGTGGATCATACACATACGGTCATATATGAGCTCTGAGCTCTCTTCCGGGAGGGAAATAGCTGTCGATCACGAGTGCAACACGTGATCAAAGACCATGGTGAATCACTCACACACACACACACACACACACACGTGCATTAAAGAAGAAACAACACCAAAGTTTAAATCTATTCTGGTACAGGATAAATTCACCTCTGCTGGTCACCCTACTACTTCAAACCTTAACCATTTACCTCACTAACTTAAGTTACTAAACCTTAACCAGACCCATTTTCGGCCCTCACTCCAAACAGGGTCTCAGGAACAGACCCCCCCATAACTCCCCACCGCCCAAAGAAAAGGGGGGAGGGGGGAAAGGGGGGAGAGTAACTTCCAACGTCGTGTTATAAAACTCCAACTTTTTCTCCCACCGTCGATCTCTGCAATCAGCGGGGCATAAGGAGGGGAATGGAGCAGTTAGTCTGACGCAAGTAATGACGTCAACATAAGAACTATGACGTAATGATGACGTCACGCGGGATGTAATATCCTCATCACACTAGGAGGTTTATCTCCAACATTTGCTGTTGGGGAGACTTTGATTATAGCTACGTTCGTTATTTAATGAAACATTTAATATTTTCCTCCCAGTTTTCTCTTTTTCTGCATGAAGAGACGAGAAAAGAGAGAGAGAGAGAGAGAGAGAGAGAGAGAGAGAGAGAGAGAGAGTGAGTGTGGGGGGGGTCCCCAATTAAGTGAAGCTGCCTTGCTGTGGATGTGCTGTGTCTTGCTACATTGCTTCTGTCCCAGAGCAGTGGGCGGGATACAGGGATGACCCGTCATCCACGAGAAGCTAAGATGAGTCGAGGGGTGAAGGGTAGTGGGTGGGAGTGGAATGGAAGGGAGTAGGTACATGCCTCTGACTTGGCCACCCCACTTATAGGGTGGATAAAAGATGTTGGTATATAGATTTAATATTTGTGTCTTTGGTTATGTTATGGAGATATATAAAACTTGGAAATATTATTTTCTAAGCGTTTCCTTGTCAAGCGAATACACTATTAGTTTAAACATTATGATTAGCGTCTTAAGCCCCCTTCTTAATGGGTGGAGCTTTTCCGTATATTATACTTGTCGCTTGGTGATTTTTTCCATCTGTATGGCACCCCCGAAGGAGAGAGAGAGAGAGAGAGAGAGAGAGAGAGGAAGAGGAAAAAACACTTCCGTAGTAATGAGTTTAAATTTGAAAGATTTCGGTGAGAAATTCGCGAGTGGACATCGACATCAATCAGATAATTGTTATGATCGTCGCGTGTAGGACTCGAACCTACCTCTCAGCGTCTGTAGCTGGGAGGGTTATAGCGCCACCCAGTAGCCTACTGGCCTCTGAGCGGTAGGTTCGAGTCCTACACGCGACGGTCATAAAAAATATTTGACAGATTTAGGTTTAAGAAGGAAACATGGAAGAATTGGTTTACCAACAGTGGTTAACGAAAGGAACATCATAAGTAATCATGCAGTGAGTGCTGAAGTTATTGATTGTTTTAAAAGAAGATCAGATAACTTTATGCATAAGGACGATTGGTGGTAATGGCCCTGGAACTGCCTAGTGTTGGCTTTATGGCCTCTTGCAGTCTCCTTCATTCTTATGTACCGAGTGCCACTTCCCCCCCCCTTCTATTCTGGCTGCCGCCAGGCGATTTTATTCACTCGAGCCCCTGACGATTCTATGCACCACACGGGTTTTGCCTGTATGTTTGATGTCTTCAATATATCGCGTCATTTTTCAATACCATCCCTATGACGTCAATAATATTGTACAATACGGAATATTGCGCAATAATATTGATCGTGTACGGGCCGTTGTTTCCCACCTCATATAATCTCTTCTCTACCGCGTGGTCCTTTACCCTCCCCTCTAACTGCCGCCTGACGATTGTATTAATTTATTATGGGTAGTGGTCAACAACCAACTTCCTGAAGCGGTACAAGGCGGAACTCGTAAGGACGACAAGACCAGAGTACGAGTTACATACAAGTTATAGGTGATGGTCAACTAGGTACTTCCTGAGGCGGGACAAGGCGGAACTCGTAAGGACGACGAGACCAGAGTACGAGTTATATACAAGTTATTGAAGCAGTACCAGAGAGGACAAGTCACTGCAGGAGATCTCCACAAAGCCGACAAGACCAGAGTGGGCATGAGTAATGACAATTTCCTGGAAAGGTCCCTCTCCCTCTCTCTCTCTCTTCTGTATGGAGCCAACACTGGCTTCCTCTTCTTAAAACTCGTCCTAGCCAAATAAACGTTCAGAATGAAAACCGCTTTGAAAGAGGGGGGACAGGGGGAAGAGGGGGGAAATGGGGGGAAAGAGGGAATGGGGGGGAAGAAGGGGGGGGCGGTAAACTGCTTCAACAGAATACTTTCACCTTAGTCAATCTGAATTCTTGATCAAGCGATCCCGTTCAATCTTGTATTCTCTTTTCCGACCCCCCCCGACCCCCCCGGACGCTAAATATTGTACGAAAAATACGATACGTCACTTGGAAGCTTTCTAATCGTTCACCCGTTTACTAATGATTATTCGTTCCAATTATAGCTCGAGTTTTCCCTCGACACGAGAGAGAGAGAGAGAGAGAGAGAGAGAGAAATTTGCTCTCGATGCAATTCACCACTACACACTCGTACACATCCTCCCTCCCTCCCACTCTCTCTTTCTCTCTCACATACATACACACACACACACACACACACACACACACATAGGCCAACACGGAGTTTGATCCATCTTTACAATTAAAACCACTTTGGATCGAAGGTGTGTGTGTGTGTGTGTGTGTGTGTGTGTGTGTGTGTGTGTGTGTGTGTGTGTGTGTGTGTGTGTGTGTGAGAGAGAGAGAGAGAGAAAGAGAGAGAGAGAGCACAACGATTCGGCTCTTGAGCATCACCAAGATTCCCTTATGAAGAAGACCAGCAGAAGCCTAAACCCTGTAAATGAGGAGAGGATGGTGTGTGTGCGTGCGTGCGTGCGTGTGTGTGTGTGTGTGCGTGTGTGTGCGCGCGCGTGCGTGTGTGTGTGTGTGCGCGCGTGCGTGTGTGTGCGCGTGTGTATGTGTGTGCATGTGTATGTATGTGTGTGTGCATGCATGTGTGTGTGTATGTGTATGTGTGCCCGCGTGTGTGTGTATGTGCGCGTGTGAGAAATAGAGGGAGAGAGATAGAATGAGACCGAGTTTAATTATGAATGTATATTGTGTGTGTGTGTGTGTGTGTGTGTGTGTGTGTGTGTGTGTGTGTGTGTGTGTGTGTGTGTGTGTGTGCGTGTGTATGTACGCGTGTGAGAGAAATAGAGAGAGAATGAGGCCGATTTTGATTATAAATGTATGTTGTGTGTGTGTGTATGTGTGTGTGTACGCGAATGTATGCACGCGCGTGCAAATCAAAGGAAGGTTGTTAAGTAACGCACACAATTTGTCAAGTCAAATAAAACACCACAACGTACGTGCAGACCCTGCTCACAGGTCTGGCCTCTCGCGACTGCACGCCAGCCAGCCAGCCAACCAGCACCACCATCTTTCTTGAGCCAGAGACGCTTCTCACACAACAGTACACGGAGTGGCACCACACGTCAGGACTTGACATAATGGGTGACTTGTACCCCATGAGTTATGGGTGACGGAATGGGGGACAATTATGGGGAAGGGACAGGGGAGCATGAGGAAGAATGAGGGTGATTCTCCTATGTTGGAGAGGTGATGGGGAAGAGATGGGGGCGTGGTGGGAGACCAGGAGAAGGTAGGTGGAGGGAGAGGGGGAGCGGAGTGAGACGGGTGGAGGGAGTGGGTGGAGCAGTGGGAGGTGGACGGAGGGAGTGGGAGAGCGGAAGGGGCAGGTCTGCTTTGATCTTGTTCCCCGCGGCAACTTGAACCGCGATGCGTCTTAAAGTGGCACTTGCGAAGCGGAACCAGTCTGTCTGTCTGTCTGTCCGTCAGTTTGTATGTCTGTGCGTGAGTCTATACTTTAAATTCGTTTTAACAGGATCCTTAAATAACGCTGAGTAATCATCCCTATGTTTCCGTCATACTGCCAGAGAGAGAGAGAGAGAGAGAGAGAGAGAGAGAGAGATAGAGAGAGCCTGTGTCAACCCTACTTCCACTCCAATATCTTCACCACTCATCCACATCCTACCAACACAAACCAATCCACCCGTTCAACTGAACATGATTAACACTAACTACCATTCACGTACTAATCACTCCGTCAACTGGGAATCCAATACATTTTGCCCCGAGAGGATCACTAGCCGCCCCCCCCCCCCAGCCCCTTCCAGCTGCCACCACCCTCAGCCCAGCTGGTCACAGTCCAAGCGACACGATTACGTACAACCCAGCTGGAAAAAATGGCTCCCGTCTTCCACGACCCGTTGCGCCACCTGCAAACGATGCCTTCGTCTCTCTTGTATCTAACAGGACGAAAAAGAGATCAATCAACGTCTGCAGCATTACAAATACCTTGTTCAGCGTTGCATCGGCCGTCTGGCATCCAGCAAATTGAACAATAAGGAAATTTGTCACACGAGTAAATAACTGAACATTGAACTCTTCAGTATAGTCTTGTTGTTATTGATGTTGTTGTTGGGCATTTTGTGACGCCCATACGGGACAGAGCCACGTAGCATTCTTAAAAAAAATATATATATATATATATATTATATATATATATAACTTTACTTCTAGCGTGTGTGCGTGTGTGCGGGCGTGTGTGTGTACGAGTATACATACACACGCAAACAATAACATACCCACAATGTTTTCTTCAACACCATTAACTATAATTGACACTCTAGATATCGTAATTTATATTATATAAAACAACAATCCAAGTATGTACTGGGGGCATACGCTGGTACAGTAATTATTATAATTACATCGTTAAATTTACTTCCACTTAACATTTCTCAACTAAAACAATTTCCACAGTACTCGGGTTCTCGTAAAACCTGTAATACACAAGTTCATCGCTGAAAGCTCAAAAGTAACCTGCACATTTGTAGTTCATTGATGGATAATGATAATTGCCTATCATGGTGATGGTCCAGTGTGTAGAGTAGGCTGCTCAAGGTTATGACGTTTCGCAACTTCATTTTGGCTGTCTCCTGGATATTCTATTCAGTTTCGTGGCATCCCCACTCCTTTGGACTCATAGCTATGGTCTTAATACACCTTTTAAACACACACACACACTCGCAGATTTATGCTAAAGGTACCGTTGTAATTCGACTACATAAAGACACAGAAAAGATCAAGATCGAAAAAGGAGTACGGCAAGGCGATACAATTTCACCAAAATCTTTTACAGCTTGCTTGGAAGAAACTTTCATAGGGTTGAGTTGGGAAAAGAAATGTTTGAAGATTAATGGCGAATATTTGAATCTAAGATTTGCGGATGACATCCTTATTTCAGAAAGAGCAGAAGACTTGCTGAGTGATATGAAAAAAAAGTCATAAAGTAGGTTTAAAATGAATAAGAGTAAAACCAAAGTAATGTTCTACACGAACATTCAAAGTAAAGAGATTAATCGATAGTGAGAGTCTTGAAGAAGTTGAAGAGTATAATTATTTAGGCCAGATGGTATAAGTGACGAAAGATCATGATAATGAAATAAAAAGACGCATTACAATTGGTTGCAAAGTGGTAAGTATAATAAAATCATAAGAGGCTCCACCTTTATGTTTGAAGCGTAAAGTTTACAATCAATGCATTCTGCCAGCAATAATCTACGGGTACGAGACTTGGAAACCGACGAAGGCGATGAAGACAAAGCTAAGGAATGCACAGAGGAGAATGGAGAGATCAGTGATGGGAATAACACTGAGAGACGGAGAGCAGACTAGAGTGAAAGATATTGTGGAGGCGGTAAAAAGAGAGGGAGTGGAATTGAACAGGTAAGTTAGTGCGAATGACTGAAGAACGATGGAGCAAGTGTGTTACTGAATGGAAGCCGCGAAATAGGAAGCTTGGAAGAGCGAGACCAGACAGAAGGTGGAGACGACATTGAGAAGTTTGCAAGAGTGATGCGGTTGAGGTTGGCGCGGTCGTATGAATCATGGTATACTATAAGAGAGGCCTATGTTCAGCAGTGGACTCAGGATGGCTGATATGATTGATTGACTGACTGATACATACACACACACACACACACACACACACACACACACACACAGCGAGATACAGAGACGGGGCACCACGAGCGTAGCTCCCCTTCCCTTATACAACTAGGTGAATACACACACACACACACACACACATATATATATATATATATATATATGTGTGTGTGTGTGTGTGTGTGTGTGTGTGTGTGTGTGTGTGTGTGTTCATATACACAGACACACACACACACACACATATATATATATATATATATATATATATATATATATATATATATGTGTGTGTGTGTGTGTGTGTGTGTATCCGAACTGCCTCTGGCCCTGAATAAAACCTTCTGACATTAACCCCAAACATAAAGCCAAGTGAATAGGAAGGAAAAGGGAAAAGGAAAGACGGAGAATGAAAGGGAAGGCGAGAAGACGGACAGGGGGTGTAGAAGAGATGAAGGGAAATTTGGAGACGGAAGAGAGGAGGAGAAGAAAGGAGGTGAGAGGGAGGAGAGGAAAGGAGGTGAGAGGAGAGAGAGGAGGGGAGAGGAGGAGAGAAAAGATGAGAGGGGGAGATGAAGGGAAATTTGGAGACAGGAGAGAGGGGGGAGAGGAAAAGAGGAGAGGGAGAGAGAGGAGGGAAGAGGAGAGAGGAGGTGAGAGGGGGAGGGAAGAGGAGAGGAGGTGAGAGGGGTGGAGAGAAGGGGAGAGAAGAGAAGAGGAGAGAGAGGAGAGAGAGGAGAGAGGGGAGAGTAGGGGAGAGAAAGCAGGTTGTGGTAAAAGGGGAATAGGAAGGGGCGAGGGCTGGTATGGTGGTATACAGAGGGGGAGGGGCGGAAGTGGAGGAGGGTGGGCAGGGGAAGGAGGGGGAGGGGGAAGGAGGGGGAGGGGGAAGGAGGGGGGAGGGGGAAGGAGGGGGAGGGGGAAGGAGGGGTGAGGGGGAAGGAGGGGGAGGGGGAAGGAGGGGGGAGGGGGAAGGAGGGGGGAGGGGAAGGGGGGGTACAACAAGCTCAGCCAACATAAATTATGTACAAAACTGTCTCGCATTTAGAGAGCGCGTGCGTGCGTGCATGCACGCATTTCCCGACCTAAGAGAAATGTGGTTAAAGCACATCTCACGGTTCGAACTCGCGCGGTCGTTTCCGTGTGAAGAGCACGCACGCACGCACGAGGACACGCAAACACACGCGCGAGTAATAAATAGCCCAATCAAAAATCATAAAACGAATGTAAGACTTAATCTGACGAAAAAAAGAATAAAATTAAAAAATAAAAATAAATAAATAAATAAATAAAAACGGGACGACAGAATCAAAATCGCTACTCGACGCGCGCGCGCGCACACACACACACACACACACACACACACACACAATAGTAATCAACGTATTCTCAATACTTATCTAAATGTGAAGAGGTTAGCCCACTCCTCAATCCACCACAACACTACGATAAACGTGGGGGCGTCCATTAAGTGTGTGTGGAGGGGTGGTGGTCGCATCCCCAGCCGTGGCCTCCAGCATCACCTACGATAAAAGCGCAGTGCTGGGGACCAGTGCACCTACACTGTCACTCTTACGGACTGCAGTTCACCAGCGCTCCTATCCTCATGGAAGGGTGAGGAGAGGGGAAGGGATGAGGAGAGGGGAGGGATGAGGATAGGGGAGGGATGAGGAGAGGGGAGGGGTGAGGAGATGGGAGGGGTGAGGAGATGGGAGGGGTGAGGATAAGGGAGGAGTGAGGAGATGGGAGGGTTGAGAGGGGAAGGGTGAGGAGAGGGGAGGGGTAAGGATAGGGGAGGGGTGAGGAGAGGGGTGAAGAGAGAGTTGTGAGAAGTGGGCAGGGGTGAGGAGAGGGGAGAGGAGAGGGGTAAGGAGAAGGGAGGGGTGAGAAGAGGGGGGGATGGAGAGAGAGGTAAAATGAGGCAAGAGAAAGGAGAGGAGAGGAGAGGAGCGGGGCGAAGATGGTAGAAGAATGGAAGGGAGAAGGGGTAAGGTTATGTAGGAGTCTTCAGTGAAAAAATAAAAATAAATAAATAATAATAATAATAACAATAAAATATAATAAAATGAAAAAAAATAATAAAATAAATAAATAAATAAAAACAAAATAAAATCTTTGTCGGTACTTATAAAGAACTGAAGTTGTCAACAATGCAGTGACTAAACGTCGGCTTTGGATGAGCCAGTGTACACTCACTTGATGGAGAGCTACAGGAACAAATCAAGTCACATAATTATCCCTCGAAGACCCTGTGCCTGAATAAAGTCGCCAGTTTTGAACTCTCCAGGTGTGTTGGGTGTGAACACACGTCATGTTACCTTTATCTCTTCATTTATTTACATTTGTATTTATTTATTTATCTATATGCCTTATTCTTACTTCCTAAACCACCTATTTTGGCATTATAATCAATCTGTTCATTATTGCATGTGTATGTATGTGTGTGTGTGTGTGTGTGTGTGTGTGTGTGTGTGTGTGTGAAAGAGAGAGAGAGGAGATCATACCATCATCTTTCTCTTTCTCTCTCTCTCTCACACACACACACACACAGACAGACAGACACACACACACAAACATTCAGAGGCATACTATGCATACACGCATCCATTTACAAATACGCACATTCACAATTGTTTGTTTGTGCGTGTGTGTGTGTGTGTGTGTGTGTGTGTGTGTGTGTGTGTGTGTGTGTGTGTGTGTGTGTTACGCGCTTGTTCCTGTGTATACGTCCGTTTAAGCGAGCTACATGTGCGTACACACACACATCTGCACAAGTACGTACGTACATGTGCATATGTATAACGTAAACATATACAAGCACTATTCTAAGTCGAGAGAAAACACTTTAGACCACACGTTGAGCTAGAGATCCCCAACAAACAAATAAATATAAAAAAAGGACTAATTATTTACCTGACGAACACAGCGTACAAACAGACAGAACCGCCGCCTCCACTGTTGACTTACCTGTTGCAATAGGAAAGAACATACTGGATTAGTTGCATTGTTTATATTTAGCAAAGGCCTTGTTTGGCCGGAAGTTGGGGGTGGGGGGACGAAAGGGGGGGATTTATAGGAGAAACAGGGTGCGGGGAGAAGGTGAAAAAAATTATGGGGGAGGAGAGGGTGAGGGAGGGAAGAGGAAGATGTGGGGAGAGGGTGAAATGGTGAAGAATAATGATGGGGTGGGGGAGGGAAGTGGGGGGATTTATAGGAGAGACAGGGTGCGGGGTGAGGGTGAAGAAGAATGATGGGGGAGGGGAGGGGAGGGAAGGTGGGAAAGGTGTGGGGAGAGACGGACAATACAGTAAGTAGTCTGGGTTGAGGGGGGGAAAGGAGATCGGGGGAGGGGAGAGACGGAAAATACACGTATAAGAGTAGAGTGGGTGAGAGAGGGAGAAAAGTGGGGATAACATAATTAAGAGCCAGATTAAAGAAAATATACATTCAAAATATACATTCATATATTTATAAATTTATTGGATTTCCCAACTCGTGGGAGTCACCCACGCATCTTGTTACAGTCAATACTTAGCTATAATAATAATAATAATAACTAATGTAACGTGTGTGTGTGTGTGTGTGTGTGTGTGTGTGTGCGCGCGCGAATTACATGCTGCAAACAAATATAAGGAACACCAAAAATTACATCACTCAAACATGCTTATAAATGCAAAAACAGTAAAGTCAATCGCTGAGGAGGAAGGACATAATGATGAACTAGAGAGAGAGAGAGAGAGAGAGAGAGAGAGAGAGAGAGAGAGAGAGAGAGAGAGAGAGGTCTGCGTCAGGCGATTCCATTCAGCTCCGTGGTACCGCCTCAATGGCGATGAGGCTGAAAGGGAATCTGTAAAAACCTGGAAAGTCATTCCTGGCACTCAAGAATAAGGAAAACAAGAATTTTTTTTTTTTTTGGGGGGGGAGGGATGAGCAAGGGAGCCTACGTAAGGTGGTACTCAAAACAAATAAACAAACAAATAAATAAAATAAACGGACAGGGCAAGTAACAATTACTGGTAGCCTTGGTGGATCGAACCTGGATGGAAGAAGAAGAAAAAAATAATAAATAAATAAACAAATAAAATAAAAATAAATAAACAAAGAGGTCTGCAAGAGTTGGAGCAGAGTCGCCCGAAGGAGTAGGACATCTCGGGCAAGAGTGGTGCCCGTCTGCGTCCAATGGCAAGGCGGCTCCACCCAGAGGATCTCCATGCGTACCAATCAGGAGCGACCCTGACACGGTGCGGCGGCAACACGCTAACATGCAACACCGGGCTGGGGCCAACAAATATACATTACGGCACAGACACACGGACACACACACACACGACTAGTGGCGGAGTAGGTAGAGTTCCCGGTTGCAACTACGGCGGTCCGGGTTCGAATCCCGTCCAGGGCTGAAATAATTTCAGTATCACTGCACTGCGGGTGGTTACTCCAACTATCGTGGGCGGGGGGAGGGTTGTGTGTGTGCATGTAAGGTCACTGCATTACCCATAGATCGGTCATATACGAGCTCTGAGCTCTCTTCCGGGAGGGAAATAGCTGTCGATCACGAGTCCAACACGTGAATCATAACACTGAGTCGGTGCCACTGCACACGATCGCGCGCGCGTCATGGATCGCGTGCCGGGCGCGTGGTCGACACCTATTACCCACCCAGGTGAGAGCTCAGAGGGCGCACGTAGACCGATTTATGAGCAATGCTAGGAAATTACACATACACTCTACCCACCTTGCTCAAGAGAGCCAGTAACGGCTGTGTTAATGAGTTTTTCAAACTCTGAGCAAGGTTTGATTTCGGACCTCCATTATAAGAAGTCAAGATTAGCCGTGTGTGTGTGTGTGTGTGTGTGTGTGTGTGTGTGTGTGTGTGTGTGTGTGCGCGCGTGCGCCCTCGATCGCCTTCAGGCACGTTGATGTCCATGCCCTCTAAGTACACGTGATTTACAAAGTAATAATTCATAAACATATTCCTTTTATAGACCTTAATCACGTGGTGATATAAATGGACAAAAAATAAAAAATAAAATAAAAATAAAAACATAATCACACGAATTGGTCCTACAAACACAGCAACTTAAACAACACATAAGACAACTGTATACTAGATATGCTTAGGGGTGAGGCTGGTCATTAGTAACTAAAAACTTATGTATGCAATTACTTGCATGAACTTAAAATATGGTTAAATACCCGCAAAAACATACACGCACAAACTATGGACATCATACAAGCAGACGTATACTAACTATACGTAGTCATACACGATGCATATACACGCGTGAATACACTTCAATATATTTACACATACAAAAGTGTACGGAGTCACATATATACATTCACATTGCATGTTTTAATATACACAGTCATGCAAACATACAGGCACTTAAGCACACACACGATAAGGAATATGAACATCATACAAACTCCCATGCAGTCACACATGCATACACACAAAAACACTCGCGTGCACACACGCCCATACGCGCGCACACACACGAGAAAACACACACACAAACACAGGCACAAGCAAACAAGCAAACAAACGTACTACCGCCTAATAACTCCTTTTGCACACAGGTGGAATGCCGTATGCAAAACGCGGCAATAAATTACGAAATCATGACCCACCGCCCTCGCACCACCACCACACCTGTCATCAGCCTTAATTATAGGTATAGCAGCTCTGCAAGCGTGCGTGGGCACGCTGATAGGCCGGCCAGTGTATGCGCGTTAAAATTATATGTTTGCATACAAGCGCGCTTTTGTGTATGCGCTAAGGAACGTATAAGTAATTGCTGACGTACGCATGCATGTGTAGCGGTGATTTGAGTGTTGGTATGAGTTTCTACATGTGTGTGTGTGTGTGTGTGTGTGTGTGTGTGTGTGTGTGTGTGTGTGTGTGCGCGCGTGAGTGTTTTAACTACTTTACCAGGAATTCTTTCCTTATGACCAAAGCCTAGCGGCGCTGTCCTTTCCTGTTACATCTTTTAAGATTTGCTTACATAGTCAAGGATACTTGGACAGTAGTACTGTTTTCTGTAAGAAGTTATGATGTGTGTGTGTGTGTATTATCATTATTACTATCATCATTATTTATTACGGTTTATTGGGTATAGCAACATTACTGCTGAAAATATACAGCCTACAGAATTATAAAATAATAAAATATAACATTGAAAAAATGTTGTTGCATGCATTAAAAAACAGTAAGCTAAGGAATAGCCGTGTTGTACAACATTGTTATTTCTTGTTCTTGTTGTTGTGTGTATGTGTGTGTACGTCCGTGCACCCTTTTTCCTTTTATTCTGATTGTTACCAAGCTATTTAATTCATTTGTTTTACATCAACCGCCATTGACTAGTGAAATCCACTTGCTGTAACACTTAAGCAGTCCAACTTTTCGCCAATTTGCTTACATCTGATAACTAAAAAAAAAAAAAAAAAGTGCTTCCATAGCAAGATACTTGTGTACCGCATCACTAATGTACAGCCAAGGTACGCAACCCAATAGGAACACCAGAAGCACCGCTGCCCAATGCCCCCCGGCGTCTCGGTTCCCGAAGTCAACAACAAAGCGGGGACAGTCTAATCATCATCAGCTAAATCGAATTAACACGTCTGAAAGGAAAATCCTCGCCATCGCTTGAAATACGACCAGTTTTTATCATCACGAGGGAATATACACGACCCCAGCCACGATCTTTACTGCTACCGAAAGCATTGTGGTCCGCCGAGATGGGTATGAGATGTCCATACGCATTAGCATATCAATAACTAGTCGTTTGTCACGAGTTCACACGAATAGCCTGCGTGTTAAACGCAGGCACCTTTTGCAGACTCCATGAATACACGCATACGCGAATATACACGCATATACTCAAAGAATGAGAACCCTTCAAGTTTACTCTCGATCAATTACTTTCCAACATCCAGTTATGAGGTGGAATGTTCATTAAAATTGAAAGAGACTTCTATCTACAGTATATATCAAAAGTCTTCTCTCCCCTTATAAGGGTGATAGCCTCACACTCAAGAGATAAATAAATATTTGCAAAAACAGTCTTGGAGATATTCACTCACGAAAATCTCAGCGAAATCTTTGCACTGCAAATTAACTGTCCACTAACATTAGTTAAAACAATAACAATATTAATATCAAAAATAATAATAACAATAATGATAATATAATAATAAAAAACAAATCAACTGTCCACTAACATTAGTTAAAACAATAACAATATTAATATTAAAATAATAACAACAATAATGATGACAATATAACAAAAAATAAATAAATAAATGCATTAATTAATTGACCTCCATTACAACCTACACCCGCCGAAACCGATTGGCCTCTTTTTCTTAGCCCGAAGTCTACACGCCGGTTTCAGAGCAGCCGCTTCGAACCCGAACCCCATCATCGAAACACCCTCGAACTACCGATCCCAATCGCCCAATCCCTCGCACTCCCATGCCCGAACTCCCTCGCCCTCACGAACGAACGGAATTCAGATTGCGAGGCTCTCTCAGTGAGAAGAGGACAGGTGTGTGTCTGCATGGTCAAAACAGGACACAGGGCCCTGCACTCCCTTGGGTGGAGACGGGGGGAGGGGGTCGTGTGTGTGTGTGTGTGTGTGTGTGTGTGTGTGTGTGTGTGTGTGTGTGTGTGTGTGTGTGTGTGTGTGTGTGTGTGTGTGTGTGATTCATCATGGTCTTGGGTAACGTGTTGGACTCGTGATCGCCTTTTATTAACCTCCCGGATGAGAGCTCAGATCTCGTATGACCGATCTATGGATAATACTGCGACCTTACACGCACACACACACACCCAACTCCCCGCCCACTAGAGTTGGAGTAACACCTCGCAGTGCAGCGATACTGAAATTATTTCAGCCCTGGGCGGGAGTCGAACACGGACAGCCGTAGTGGCAGGCGAAAACTCTAACCACAGTGCCATGAGGTGTGTGTGTGTGTGTGTGTGTGTGTGTGTGTGTGTGTGTGTGTGTGTGTGTGTGTAAATATAGTAATATGGTGATAGGGGATGGACTTGTGTATGGGTAAACAAAGTGAGCTTCGAAAGAAAGGGGAGGGGATGTGAGGGGAGGGCGAGGGGAGTCTTTCAAGCGTGTGAGGGTAAAGAGGGGAAGTCTTCGAAGGGTGTGTGTGCGTGCGTGCGTGCGCGTGTGTATGTGCGTGTGTGTAAGTAAATAGACGACTATACTATGCGCTTCGATTTGGGTGGAGTTTGCGCTAGGGTGCTTCCGTGGGGGATGGGGGGATATGGGGGGAAATGAGGGGAGGATGGGGGCGTGTGAGGGAGGGGTTACATACGGACTGAAAACAGGATACGTTTTTATACGGGGGGGGGGTTAAGTATAGCGTCTACCTGTGTAAAACAGTTTTGCGTGCCAGCGTTTCATGCATTTCGACCTCTTGGAGGACAGGAGGAAGAGGAGGAAGAGGAGGAGGAGGGGAGGAGGAGGAGGAGGAGGAGGAGGAGGGGGTGTGTTCGGTGCTTGAGTGTTGACTAAGAACACGACAAGAACGTGATCCTTTGAAGACTTCGAGTGCCGGACAAAGGGGGAGGTGGGTGCGAGCATGGAGGGTGACCTTCAAGGGTGACCTGTTTCATCGTAGCGGACAACTTCAGCGATTTTATTCTGATTAACGCATGAGAGGGATAAATCCTGATCACATCAGGCGCATTTCCAGTTAACTGTTGAGGATTTAGTTAAGTAGGAAGGAGTTTAGTTAATATATCATTCTTATGGGATCAATCAAACATTATCATATTCACTGTATGATATTACATAATGGGATATGCGAGTTTCAAATACATTAAAGACGTAAACATAAATTACAAATATATTAACCAAATTCCCCTCGTTTAACGAATCCACAATAGTTTTGATTAGGGGGCAAAAGTCTGTCTCTCCCGTGCGGGGCGGGACCCCACGCGCGTAAACAACTCAGCCTCCTGGCACTTGTCCGAGGGCAAATAAGGTCACATCCGAAGAACTGCTAAGTAAACAAAGTGACAGTGGGCGACCTGCGGACAAGTAAACAAAAAAAATCCACGGGGGCTTGTGAGAGTAATCATCTTTCCCCGTGGGGGATTGTGTGTGAACAAACACCGCCTCGACCCCCACGCTCGTGTGTGTGTGTGTGTGTGTGTGTGTGTGTGTGTGTGTGTGTGTGTGTGTGTTTCTGTGTATGTGTTTGTGTGTGCCTGTCTGTATGTGTGTGTGTGTGTTTGTGTGTGTGTGTGTGTGTGTTTGCATGTGTGTTTGTATGTGTGTGTGTGTGTGTGTGTGTGTATGTGGGTGTGTATATGTGTGTGTGTATGTGTGTGTGCCTGTGTGTGTGTCTGTGTGTGTGTTTATATGTCTGTGTGTGTGTGTGTGTGTGTGTGTGTGTGTGTGTGTGTGTGTGTGTGTGTGTGTGTGTGTGTGTGTGTGTGTGTGTGTGTGTGTGTGTGTGTGTGTGTATGTGTATGTTTGTGTGTGTGATTCACCACGGTTTTGGTTCACGAGCTGGACTCGTGATCGACAGATATTACCCTCCTGATGAGAGATCAAAAATCATATACTGTTCAATCTACGGGTAATGTTAAAGTTAACACACAACTACTTGCCCAACAGAGTGGGGGTACCGGCTTGCAGTGACGTGTGTTTTTCATTCAACCTTGGGCGAGGACCCAATTCAAAACTACTCAGTTAACAAGCGACCACTACACCAACAAGTCTGTGTATGTGTGTGTGTGTGTGCGCACGCGCGCGCAGAGGGAACGACGTCATCCCATGACTTGTGCGTGAGCAAACAACTTGGACCCCCTTGGGGGTTGTACACTTACAAGGGAGAGTCTGTGCTTGAACATTCCTCTCTCTGTCTCTATGCTTCGTGCCGTACGCACGTCCACTCTCTCTCTCTCTCTCCGTGTGTGTGTGTGTGTGTGTGTGTGTGTGTGTGTGTGTGTGTCTGTGTGTGTGTGTGTGTGTATGTGCGCGTGCGTGTGTGTGCGTGCGCGTGGAGCGTCTGTGTTCAACATTTGACACTCTCTTCTCCCTCATTCCCACCACACTCCCCTTACCTCTCCCTCGAGCGAAGTGCCACTTGGAGCAACACCTTGCGACCGTCTCTGCAGCAGCAGCACCCGGGCCGCCCTTGGGCGACACCAAGGACCCTGGCACTCCCCGGCACTCCCGGACGACGGACCCCCCAGCGCGATAACAGCTCTGCCACTGCAGCGATTCCGGACAAGGAACAAAGGTACCCGTGTCCTCGTCCACAGGCACCCAGTGCCAGAGCCGGGGCCGCGACGCCTCATGAACTGACTTACTGCCGAGCATGGCACTGGGGGGGGGGGACCTCCTCTGGCACTATACACAGGGTCGATGGAGACCCACCACCCCCATCCATCCCTCCTTCGGACTGAAATCCGCCCCGTGTAACCGCCTCCCCCTTCTCCCCCCCCCCCGGTCTTTAACTAGACCAGATAGAAGGATTACAAAGGCGGAGCATGCCGACAAGAGACCTTTTGGTCCATAAGGTGGACGTGGTTTAGAAGTTTGCGGGATTGATGTAGCAAAGCTTGGCACAGAAAGAGTAAGAGGGTGGGAGGAGGGTTGTAAGTCTACGAGACTCGTTCGTACCTGCTGATTTCCCTCTACCTGTTCTTCACTCCCGAGAAATTCCCCTCTTCCTCTCACTTGATCCCCCCTCCTCCCTTTGTCCCTGCATTACCTTTCGTCTTCCCTCTTTATATATGTATATATATATATATATATATATATATATATATATATATATATATATATATATATATACATATACCAAAGGCTTTTTCCTCCTTACGAGGGAGGTTGCTAAAACACAAAGGCATAGAAATCACTTCCACCCATTCCATCCCCTACATACTCCACTCCCCTCTACCCTCTTCCCTCCCTCTTATCTTGACACTTCCTGGGTGACGGGTCATCCCTGCATCTTGTCCACTGCCCTTAAATATGTTTTCTCTTTTATTCTTACTTCTTTCTACACCGTCTCTCTCTCTCTCTCTCTCTCACACACACACATATACACACGCGTGGCATACTCACCCTTCACATGAACGGTCGCCACGCTTCTGTTGCAAAATAGTCTTGCCAAGTAAATAAGAGCAAACATAACACCACTCTTTCTCCTTTCGTTACTTCATCCTTTTTCCGTGTGCTCTTCCTTTACTCTCTTTCTCTCTCTCTCTCCCTCTTTCTCACTTTCTTTTTGCATTTCTTCCTTCATTCACATCCATCACCTGATCCACATTCTTCCCAATTCATCATCCGTTTTCACCCACTCACCTCCTCCTCCTCCTCCCCTCTGACCTCTCTCTTTACACCTTCATCCACTCCCTCCCTTTTCCATCTTTCACTCCACTCCCCATTATTCACCCTACTCCCCTTCACTCCACCTTTCATTGCTCAGTTCACTCCTCCATCTTCACTCCTCCTCCTCCTCCTCCTCTCCCCCTCTGCAACCGTCAGTCCTGAAGGATCTACCCTACTATCAATAGCAGAAACAAATAACATCACAAACAGCAATTATACTTGTATACATGGAGGATGGGGAAGGGTAGGGAGGGAGGGAGAGAAGGAGGGGAGAGACGATGGGAAGGAGAGGGAAGGAGAGAAGGAGAGGAAGGAAGAGAAGGAGAGGAGAGACGAAGGGGAGGGAGGGAGAGGAGGAGAGGAAAGACGAAGGGAAGAAGAAGAAGGGAGACAAGGAGAGGAGAGACGATGGGAAGGAGTGGGAGGGAGAGAGGGAGGGAGAGAAGGAGGGAGAGAAGGAGGGAGAGAAGGAGAGGAGAGACGAAGGGTATAAGAGGGAGGGAGAATGAGAGGGAGGGAGAGAAGGAGAAGGATGGAGAGAAGGAGAGACGAAGGGAAGGAGAGGGTGGGAAAGAAGGAGAGGAGAGACGAAGAGAAGGAGAGGAGAGACGAAGAGAAGGAGAGGAAGTGAGAGGAGGAGAGGAGAGACGAAGGGAAGGAGAGAGAGGGAGTGAATGCGAGGGAGGGAGAGAAGGAGAAGGAGGGAGGGAGAGAGGGAGAGGAGAGACGAAGAGAAGGAGAGGAAGGGAAAGAAGGAGAGGAGAGACAAAAGGAAGGAGAGGAGAGACAAAAGGAAGGAGATGGAGGGAAAAAGGGAGAAGAGAGACGAAGGGAAGGAGAAGGAGGGAGGGAAGGAGAGGAGAGACGAAGGGAAGGAGAGGGAGGGAGAGAAGGAGAGGAGAGACGAAGGGAAGGAGAGGAGAGACGAAGGGAAGGAGAGGAGAGACGAAGGGGAAGGAAAGGCAAGGAAGGAGGGAGGGGGAGGGAGAGAGAGAAAGGAAAGTGAAAGGGAGGTGGGAGGGAGAGGGAGGGAACTGAGGTGAATCACTGTACCAAGAGGAACACGAGAAAGAGAGAGTGAGAATCAGAGAGCGAGAGAGCAAGCAAGACGTAGAGAGAAAAGGGTGGAAACGAAAAAGGGGAGACGAGGAACCGAAAGAAATCGCGAGATGAGAAGCGGATGAAAAAAAAAAAAAAAGAAAAAAAAAAAGGAGATAATAAGAAAGAGAACGAAGACTGAGTATGACCCAGCACTTTGGGAGATGAATGGGGGAGGGGGGGAGGGGGGAAGGAAGAACAAGAAGAGGAGGAATAAATGGCGGATAAGAAAGACTAAAAGGAAGGAGAGGAGGGTAGGGAGGATACTGATTTGGATGTATAGGTGAAAGAGGATGTGGATGTGGAGGATGTGGATGTGGAGGATGTGGAGGATGTGGGAGTGGTGGGAGGTGGAGGTACAGAAGAGCAGCTAACCAATGGAATGGGAAAAATCAGATGAAAAAAGTGTGTGACTGTGTGTATGTGTGTGCGTGTGTATATATATATATAAAGTATATATATATATATATATATATATATATATATATATATATATATATATCGTCACTGTCACTTGCTACGTGCTAGCGGAGGTTCGAGTCCTTAGTCCACGTATCAATTTCTGCATGTATGCCTCCTTGAGTCTCGGTGTTGATGTCTTGGAATTGAAGTGAATTGTGGGTGATCAATGTAAATCTGGTCACTGGGACCCAGTGTTGTACATACATACATACATATATATATATATATATATATATATATATATATATATATATATATATATTATATATATATATATATATATATAAAGTCCGAATGGCATGGTCTGTCGGACCCAGGAATACTTGACCAAGCGGGCTCCCCACTTGTGACAACTTTAAACAAACGAATACATGTATACAAGTGCCTCTCTCTCTCTTCCATCTCTCTACACACACACACACACACAGACTGCAGCAGATCCGAGGTGAATACACACACACGGGCTCAATAAAAGACGAAACGAAAAGTAGGAATGGTTATGGTGGCATTAAACACTAAAACGCTCACCTTTAAGGCGTTATCACACTGAGCAATTTTTCCTCCAACTCTTGGAGAAAATTTGCAGCCCGCAGCTCTCGGTAAAGGAATCTGATATGCTGGAGGAAAATATTTTTCCTCCAGCATATAAAATGACATTCTATGTAAATCATTGAGAAAAGAGAAATAGTTTGCCATAGTGATTTGACGGCGGAAAATGTGCTGGAGGTGGGCGGTGCCGCCGATTAATTGGAGGTTGGAGGAAAACTAGCCCAGTGTGATAAGGCCTTCAGGCACACACAAACACACACACGATTCGATGGAGCTGTTGCTAGAGTTCCCGGCCGCCACTACGGCAGTCCGGGTTCGAATCCCGCCCAGGGCTGAAATAATTTCAGTATCGCTGTGCTGCGAGTCGTTACTCCAACTCTCGTGGGCGGGGAGTTTTGTGTGTGTGTGTGTGTGTGTGTGTGTGTGTGTGTGTGTGTGTGTGTGTGTGTGTGTGTGTGTGCACACGTAAGGTCACATAGATCAGTCATATACAAGCTCTGAGTTCTCTTCCGGGGGGGAGGGAATAGCTGTCGATCACGAGTCCGACTCGTGATCCAAGATCATGGTGAATCACATAAACACACACACGGGGTTGAATCCACCTTCCTTCTATATTTAACTGCAATTTTGAAACGCTACTTTCTGGTACGCTAAGCACACACATAAAGCAATGGGGCGAAGACCAGGTTGTCAATCGGAGGAGGAAGAGGAAGATGAAGGAGGAGAGGGAAAGAGGAGCACGAAGGGGAGGAGGAGGAGGAAGAGAAGGATGAGCGGAGGGAGGAGAGGGAAAGAGGAGTATAAAGAGCTGACGGAGGAGGAGGAGGAGGAGAGGGAAAGGGGAGTACAAGGAGGAATAGGAGGACGAGAAGGGAGGAGAGGAAAAGTAGGCGTACGAGGAGGTGGAGAAGGAGGAGGAGGAAGAAGAGAGAAAGAGGAGTACGAGGTATAGAAGAAGAGGAGAGGATGGAGGGTAAGAAGGAAAAATAGCAAGAGTACAAGAGGAAATAGTAGGAAGAGGATGACGATGAATTGGGGGAAATAAGGAAGAGAAAGGGGAATAAGATGAGGGGAAGATGAGGATGAGGATGAGGAGGATATTGCCGCCAGTAGTCACCCTCGGGGGTGGGAGGCGGGGGTGGCAAAACGCCTTACAGACAATGTCCCCTATGCAAAAGTCTCTCTATCTCTCCGTACTGGAAACCAACTTGCCTGACAACTCACAAGCCATTTCACGCCCACTTTCACCACCCATCCACCCACCCCACCCTCCCGTCTCCCGAGGGTGCCCCGGGCCCCAGCTACGCCCGCTGCGTGCAAGTGCCACCCCCGTCCCTTGCTACTCGAGCAAGTGCCAGCATCGAGTGCCAAGATGTTTGCGCGGGGCAACGCACAGGAGTCTGAGATGCTGAGAGCGCTTCATTGGCTAATCCCTTTGTAGCTCCCGGTCTTCTTGGATCTTCGTGCTATTTGTCTTCGTGTGCGCTTGGCTTTGTCGGGTCGAGTGTTTATCTTTTCCTCCTCGGCCTGACTCTAACTTTCTTTCTCCTTTCTCTTTCGGGTTTGGTTCCGACAATCGCAAACAAGACAAGTTTTCCTTCTTTTTTATTTATTTATCATTGTTGGCCGTGTTTGTTGTTTCTTCCTAATGCTTGCGCGCGTCTTTGTCCCTTTGTTCCACGTGTCTGTCTATCAGGTCTTGTCAACTCGCTACAACACCCTCCCTGATCGATCATGAAATGACCCGAATCTCATTGGCTTGGGACATCCCAGCACACAAGGCAAAGGTGACCCGTGTTTTACACCTATAGGAGGTCATTGTATTCGGCGGTGACCCTCCACTCTTCAACGTGACACCTGACA
>NC_134787.1:21705082-21717582 GCF_046742065.1 Oratosquilla oratoria
CTGGGATTCACTGGCCTCCTCCCTCACTCCTCAGTTCCCTTCCCCACCTCCCTTTCTCTCTCTCTCTCTCTCTCTCCACTCTCTTTCACCATGACCATAGATATTCCCGACTTGATCTTTCTATCGACATCCGTCATCATATTTCGCTTTCCTTCTCCTTCTCCTACACTTTCAAAAAACAAAAATAAATAAATAAAAATTAATCATAAATAAACAATTATATTAATAATAATAAAAAATAAATAAAAAAAATAAAAAATAAATGATAATGGTAGTGATGATAACACTAAATATATAAATAGAAATAATAATTAAAATAAAATAAAATAAAATAAAACATAAATAAATAAATGGTAATGGTAGCGATGATTATACCAATAACAGGTTATGTACCGAAACAGTTATGATGGGACCAATAGGTCCATGGAACAGGTGGGGGAACAATCGGGAGTAAGAAAGGGGGAGGCGTGGAGGGGGGGGGGCACAGGTGGACACCCCAATCATCATCATTTCATCACTCGAACCTACAATATACATCTAAGAGGTTAACACAGGTGTACGCATATCTCTCTCTCTCTCTCTCTCCCTCTCTCTCACACACACACACACACACGACACGTGGCGCAGTGGTAGAATTCTCGGCTGCTACTACGGCGGTCCGGGTTCGAATCCCGCACAGGGCTGAAATTATTTCAGTATCGCTGCGTTGCGGGTCGTTACTCCAACTCTCGTGGGCGGGGAGTTGGGTGTGTGTGTGTGTGTGTGTGTGCGTGTAAGGTCATAGTATTACCAATAGATCGGTCATATACGAACTCTCAGCTCTCTTCCGGGAGGGAAATAGATGTCGATTACAAGTCCAGCACGTGGTCCAAGACCATGGTGAATACACACACAATTTTCTTCAAAAGTTCTTGTCATTGAATGTTTTTACTTGTTTTAGAGAAACCTCACAGCATTTAAGTATGAAAACTTATCTCAATTATTCCTTAGACGAGGATGCCCTTTATATCTAGCTGTCACTAGGCGATTTATTCACCTCGTAGTGTTAACTGTCATATAAGGGATAGGCCGGTCCTGCAATGAACCTTCACGACTGAATACATTTACTCAAAGGCCTCTATATTATTGGTCACTCCTGGACTTTCCCAATCCAAACAACTCCACCGAACGTGTTCCCGACTCCACCACAGTCCACCACACTCCACCACCACCATGTTGCCCCTCTACCACCACCACCACAGCACTCAACCACACCGCCACACGATTATACGGCTTCCCATCACGACCTTTGTTGGGCTTCAACTGCTTTCCTCCTTATAAACAAACGCACGCATACACGACCATAGTAAGGCTGCATAGGCTATACTAGGGCTGCATAGGCTATATGGAGATGCAGAGTACATACCAACCCTTCCACACACGTAGTGTATGTTTTTTGTGATTTCCTAATAATATAAACTATCAAAAGTCCATTGTCTAGCCATAGGGCTCTCTCAGCCCCTACAATGATTCGTAGAACTGTTAACCTTTGCCATGCCACTCCTGCAAACTTCTCTCTATTTTCCTTTACCTTCAGTCTTGGCTTTGTCTTACACGATTATATTCCACCGATGTCTCGTTTGTAATGAGACACAGACACGGACACGAACACGCACACACACACGCGCACGCACACACATTCCCTTCATCCCCTCCCCTCTACACAACTCGTGGCGCAGTTGGTAGAGTTTCAGGCTGCCATTACGGAGGTCCGGGTTCGAATCCCGCACAGGGCTGAAATTATTTCAGTATCGCTGCGCTGTGGATTGTTACTTCAACTACCGTGGGCGGGGAGTTGGGTGTGTGTGTGTGCGTGTAAGGTCCCAGTATTACCCATAGATCGGTCACATACGAGCTCTGAGCTCTCTTACGGGAGGGAAATAGCTGTCGATCACGAGTCCAACACGTGATCCAAAGAACATGGTGAATCACAAATGAATGTACACACAACTAGTGCATTGAATAACTGGTCTCGAACTGTGATTCAATCCTCCTGTTTGGGGGATTAAAGCCTAAGCGAGGAAGGGATTAAGCGCAAACAGCCATACAATGAGGATTAACGACACATAACGTATAACCAAGCGTGCTAGCTCCTCATACACATCACGCAATGGTTTCTCCCTGCCAAGTTAACTTAATCCAATCTCCATAACTGTGCCAGACAAACACACACACACACACACACACACACACACACACACACACACACACACACCTCGTGGCACTGTGGTTAGAGCTCTCGGCTGCCACTACGGCAGTCCGGGTTCAACTCCCGCCCAGGGCTGAAATAATTTCAGTATCGCTGCGCTGCGGGGCGTTACATCAACTCTCGTGGGCGGGGAGTTGGGGGTGTATGTGCGTGTGAGGTCACAGCATTACCCATAGATCGGTCATACGAGCTCTGAGCTCTCCTCCGGAAGGTTAATAACTGTCGATCACGAGTCCAACACGTGGTCAAAGACCATGGTGAATCACACACACGATTCCATTCAATTAAAGGCAAGACATCACTACTGTGTTTCACTATCGTCAATATTCATTTCTAAATTGTCTAACACTATTCAACCTGCGCCCCCACCCTCCCCCTCCTCTCCCCCGACCCCCTCCACCTTGCGATTTTCCGAGCGAAAAAATTTCCTTGTTGTTGTCCTCTTCAGCACAACCCAACCATCTCCTTCCAGTCCTTATCACGCCTCCTTCCCCCCTTCCTTCCTTCCTTTCAGAAATCACGGCCTCCTTCCTCTTCTACTTTTCAACACCTCATTTACCCCCCCACCTCGTCTCATAATCCCCCCAAACAATTCTTGTCTCTTCCTCCCTCCTCTCCCCCCAATGTTTGTCTTGTTCTTCTCATCCACATTCGTCTTGATCCTCTCCCTGCTCTCTATTCCTCCCCCCACCTCGTCTCATAATCCCCCCAAACAATTCTTGTCTCTTCCTCCCTCCTCTCCCCCAATGTTTGTCTTGTTCTTCTCACCCACATTCGTCTTGATCCTCTCCCTACCCACGTCTATTCCTCCCCCCCTCTCCCCACCCCATCTTTAAGTCTGAAGACATTCCCTCTTTCCCTGTATTCCCAGCTTTTAGACTCTTCATTCTCCTCATCTTCCCTTCGTTTACCATTGTGCCTATTTTCTACACGTTTTACTACAATTCCCCTTCCCCGACCCTCAATGCTATCACACTGAATTCATCCTTTCACTCCTAACAGAAAGGCACACTACCCTCTCTAACTCCCGTCCCTCCCTTGCATTCCCTTCCTCCTCCCCTCCCTCCCCTCCCCCCTAACCCTTTCTCCCCCTCTGCCCCCTCCTTTCTTCCTCATTTTTCCATTTTTTGATTCCCATGTATAAACGTCTTTCTCCGTAGGTTCTTTTTTCTGTATCTATTTTTTCAACTTCTATTTTTTCAACTTCCAGCTCGGCAATGCATCCGCTCCTTTGTCTCTCTCTCTCTCTCTCTCTCTCCCTCTCTCTTTATATGTTAATGTCTCTTAAATCACACAGCGTCTCATATTTATCCACAAACTGTTACTCAGAAGATGTGTATTTGCTCTGACTGCCGTTAGGTAATTTCGTTCACAGAGGGGACTGAATAACATGGAGAAAAATATTCTAGTTTGTCAGCTTATGGTAGCGAAAAAAACATGTTCCCTGGAGGAATATAGGACTAAAAATGGCAGCCAAATACGCATTAACCTATAGAAAAAAATATACAGATTCATTTTTTTTTTCGCTGTAATGGTTCGAAAAAAATCTAAAAGTTAACCCGTCTACAGTTTATGTAGGGGTTTAACTTATCTAAATGCTAACTCACGGAGGTTATTTCATCCAATACTACGTTCAAGTGAAAAAAAAAAAAAAAAAAAAAAAAAAATCCTTGCAACAACCTGTTTTCTCCCCCTACCCATTCCCTCTCCCATCCCTCACTTCGGTCACCTCTACCGTCTCACCCCTTCCCCCGTTACCCCGATGCCTCGAAGGTACCGCCCTCCCGTTCAAGAGCGCTCCCCCCCACCCCCGTCCCCCCACCCACACTTCACCCTCTCCCTGAATTCCCCATCCTGTCTTCTACCTATTCAATCTCGTTCCCACTGCTAGAGCTAACAATTCCCTAACGTCACCTGATCAACCCTTTACTTCCACTCAACCTGCTCATCCTCAACCACCTGCTCTCTCTCTCTCTCTTCACTCTCTCTAACTCGTTTACACCTCTCCCATTTTAACAATTTTCTCTCTTCAAAATCTTCCATCTTTTTCATCCCCATTCCTTTCTTCCTTTCTATCCATTCTCCTTTTCCTTAACTGTTCAACCCATTTCCCATTCGAGATCCTTCTTGCCTGTGCCTTCTTTCTTCTTTTATACTCTCTTTCAACCTTTTCACCTTTGTTTTCTTCTTTCCTTTCCGCAATTTCTTCCCCTCTTTTTGAATGCCTTTCCTCTCTATTCCATTTCACTCTTTCTTCTCTCTCTTTTCCACTGCCTTTCTTCCTTTCCCTGCTCTCTCTAAATGTCTACTCATCCTTTCCATCTCCACTCCCTACCCTTTCCATCCTTTCCCTCTATTCCACCCATCTCCTATTCCATCACCCTTCCCATTACATCGAATAGATCCATATTCCTCCCCATTCTACCATTAACTTAAACCTAATTTTTTCTCCACTCCATGAACATTGTAGCGCACTTCACAACTTGTATCTATTTCATTTTGAATTTATTTGATTAGTTTTACACAGGCACATGTAAAATAATTACTTATTTTTCATCATATATGCACGCATGTATACTGGTAACAGCATGAGTTCAAATTCGTACAAGGTACTGGTAGCATAAATTCTATGCTGTCTATACTCTAGGGAGTTTAGAGACACCCCTTGGGACCAGAGTCACACAGAATCCTTTTGTTGCTGAAGACTAATCTCGACTCAAAGAAGAATGCTGATCACTTGTAACTTTTAGACCCTGTTCACATTAGCGGTTTGAACCGCGCGGAAACCGCGTCGGTACCGCAGAGTCAAGGAAAAACTGCGCGGTTGTGTGTGAACGCCTCTATTGACTTGTACTGTGACTGAACCGCCGCGGATGAAACCGCTAGTGTGAACAGGACCTCACCGCCCCTCCTTTGAATCCCATAAGGCCAGAAGCACTGGTTATGGGAGACATAATCCCACAACCCCACAAAAGGCTCCCCCCTTTCCCACTTGTTGAACCCTCAATCTCCCCCTCCCCCCACACCAAACGGACCCTCCCCACCCCCTCCACCCATTTCGGCCCCCACTCCAAGCACCCTTCTCTTTGCACCCCCTTTCCGACACCCCCCATCATTTTATTTAATCACTATACACGAATATCCTCCCCTTCCCCCCACACACACTTGTGATTTCCCTCCCCCCCCCCTGCGCTCCCTCCTCCCACTTTCTTTCCGCGCTCTATACATGTAGTAAAACGCGCCTATTGTACACATATTGATATCCTAAAACTCCTTGTAATCGTTCTCCTCCTCCTCCTCCCTACCCTCCTCCTCCTCCTCCTCCTCTAGGCCCTCCCTCTCTTCTCCGTTTCCTTTTCCTCCTTTCCCCGCCCCCCTCCCTCCCTCCCTTCCTCTTCATCCTTTACCGTTCTCTTCTCCTTTCTTCCCTTCCTTTTCGTCGTTTCCTCTTCTTCCTCTTCCCGTCCAGTGCTTTCTTCCTTTACGTTCTTCTCCTGTATTCATTCCCCCGTTCCCTTCCTCTTCGTCGCTTCCTCCTCTTCCTCCTCTCGTCTCCCGTTCTCTTCCTCTAGTCCTCCTCCTCCTCCTCTTCCTCTATTCCTTCACCCTCTCTCACCTCGTTTGTCCTTCGTCCTAGACTCTTCGTATTTATCCTCCTCCTCCTCTCCTTTCAATCTTCTCCGATTACAAGGGAAAACCTTCTCTCGCGTCTCCTTTACCTTCTCCTCGCTCCTCTCCTCCCCTTCTTCCATTTCCACCTCCTCCAGCTCCCTTCCTTCCTCCACCTCTCCTCCCAACTCCTCCCCCCCCCCCGACATCTCCTCTTCCTTCCGTTCCCCTTGGAGCCTTCCCTTCTTCTCTTCCTTCCGTTTCCCTTGAGCTTTCCTCTCTCCTCTTCTCTTCCTTCTCGACAGCCATTCCTCTCCTTTTCCTCACTCCCTTTCTTTATGCTCCCTATTCTAACTCCGCCTGTTCCCCCCACCTCCAGATCCCACCCAACCTCCCAAAACTCTTTCGTCTCTCCTCCCACCCTCCCACCCCTCCGTCTCCTATGGCCTTCCGCCCTCCCCCTCTCCCCCACCCCGATGTGCCGCCCCCACCCACTCACCCACCATCTCCCAATTCCTGTTCCAGCCCCCTTCCTTCTCTACACCCATTCCCGCTCCTCCCAGCCCCCCGTCCCCCCTCCCCCACCCTCAACAGAGCTACCAAGCCGCTCCACATAATTCTAATGACGCAGTCCCTCCTACAATTTTTCTCTTTCTCCTTCATCTTACCTCCCTCCCTCCCTTCTCCTCTCGTTAGCGACTTCTATTCACCAAAAACCGTCCAGCCCCTTTTTCCGAAAATCTGTTTACCTTTCAATACAACGTACAAATTAATACGGCCGGCTGGCGACGCCCCTATGCTCCCTGCAGATACGGACGTTTTTTCCGTGCCCTGGGATTCTCATCGCATATCTTGTGTTATTAATGAGTGTGCCACATCCACTTGGGTGAAGATTATGAATAAAAATGTGGAATGTGGCGGTGGCGGCGGCGGTGGTGGTGGATGTAGCGGTGGTTGGTGGTGGTCGCTGTAGTAGTGGTTGGTGGTAGTAGTGGTGGTGGTAATAATGGTGATATTGGTAATGATGGTGATAGTGATGGTTAAAGGTTGGTGGTGGTTGATGTAACTATTACAGTAGTGGTGCTAGTAGTAGTGGATGTGGTGATATTACTGCTGGTGGTGCTAGAGATAGTATTAGTGGTGTTAGGTGATGGTGGTAGTAATGTTAGGGGTGATGATTTTAACATTGTATGTTGCTGCTACTTGGTGTTCAAATTCCGTACGAAGCGGATTTACGGATGTTTGTGGATATGTGGATGAGTGTGGATAGGCGAGAGGTACAATCCAGTGCATAAGCGTGGTCATGCCGTGTGTGTATGGGTGTGTGTGTGCCCGTATGTGTATGAATGTGTGTGACAGAGAGAGAGAGAGAGAGAGAGAGAGAGAGAGAGAGAGAGAGAGAGAGAGAGAGAGAGAGAGAGAGAGAGAGAGAGAGAGAGAGAGAGAGAGAGAGAGAGAGAGAGAGAGATTGCGTGCGTGCATCCATACCACTGTATACTGTTAAGACAAATATAAAAAATATGGTGGTTGATGACGTAACAAGTGGTGGTGATATTGTTAGATATTGTGATCATGATGGTGACGGTTCTGGTGCAAGCACCGCCGGTGTCCCTGGTGTAAAATCTCGTGGTGCTTTGAACCACAGTAAGCATTTGCAAGTCAGGTCGCAACAAAGGGGCATTGCAAGCGAGCGACTGCGACAAGCAAAGAGGTCACCAGAAAGGCGAAGACAAGAGGAGAGTGTGGTGCACTGGATATATCACATCACATCCCGACGTCACGTGTGATGATCGAATGGTGATGTACTAGGAGCGTCATGGCCGAACCTCACCACAAAACACACTCGTAAAAACGGTAATGTAGCATTACATCATTATCAATATTATCACCATCGCAACTACACACGAGCTCTCCCGAATTGATAAGGTGATGTGTGTGTGTGTGTGTGTGTGTGTGTGTGTGTGTGTGTGTGTGTGTGTGTGTGTGTGTGTGAGAGAGAGACAGACACACACATACACACACACACACACAGGGGAGAGATAGACAGACAGACAGACAGACAGACAGACAGACACACACACACACAGAAAGAGAGAGAGACAGATAGACAGAGAGAGAGAGAAACCCTATTTTGCCTCCAATCGTCACCTGAATGAATACAATCAGTTGGCCATCAGCCACAAAATGATAAAACAAAGGACGCCACTCCGAAGGAGATTAAGGAATTACGCCTTGATGTTGCCGACATCAGTGATCGGGGGGAGGGAGGGGGGGAAAGGGGGGGTGGTAGATAACACGTCCATGGCGAGTCAAACATGAACAGATTCCATTTAAGCTTCCATCAGACAATTTTTATTTTAAAAAGTCACCCTAGTGTTTCATTATTATTGAAAAAAAAAAATCACCCTAGTGGGTTTAACAAATGTACATACACCTAGAGTACACCCGTACCTATATACTGACACCTTACGTACAAGGTCACGCTTCGCCGTATGTCGATTTTATTCACCTTTGCTGCAACCCTCGGGAAGGAAAGAGGGGACATGACCCTACTTGACATCAACTCGCCCTTCCGTACCGGGTGACATTTTTTCCCCTTTCATTCTGCCTGGCGCTCAAGTATTACATTCATCTCCTTGGGATCCCCCCCCCCACTCCCCCCACCCCCCATTGGCGCCATAAGCTTTAAGCATATTTGACTTCCAACGTTACACTTGTTTGGCCAACAACAATGTGGAAGCATACATACACACACGAACTTTGGACCCCGAGTGTACAGCTGCCGGCACTTATACCTGGTACAATGGTGTCATAAGTACTACGTACGCTTGTGGGTATGTACACAGTAATAGCTTGGTGTCTATGGGTCGTTACTACTCAATTAACCTTAATCATTCATCGCCTGGCGCCTGACGCAACTAACGGTGATATTCTTAAAAAAAAATATTTCCTTATATAAATCTTACATTTAATCTTTGGAAGGGAAAGATTTTTTCTTAAGAATACCACCGTGAGAATTTTACGGTGATATTCTTAAAAAAAAATAATTCCTTATATAAATCTTACATTTAATCTTTGGAAGGGAAAGATTTTTTCTTAAGAATACCACCGTGAGAATTTTACGGTGGTATTAAAAAAAAAGTTCTTTCCTTATATAAACCTTTCCTTAAATTTTATATAAATCCTTGGAAAGGAAAGAATTTTTTAAAGAATACCACCGTTAATCCCTTCCGTAGCGGTTAGTACTCGTCTCACAAGCGCCAAGTGATTTTTATTAATATCCGTGGGACCTCCAAGACATCCAATGTATGTACGTATGTGTGTGTGTGTGTGTGTGTGTGTGTGTGTGTGTGTGTACAGCTCGAACTTGAGCTTTCATTTTCCTCTCTTACGTAATGCATTTTTAAACAACCTTACGCCTTCAAAAATGGGCATTATACGAGAAATAGAAAATTTCAGTGCAGGATTAACAATGCCATCGTCGCTGTTGACTTCCTTAAATCACACACACAAACACAAATATATATATATATATATATATATATATATATACATATATACACACACATATACATATATATATATAGATATATATATACAGTATATACATACACACACACACACACACACACACACACACATATATATATATATATATATATAAATTAAATCAGCCCTCCTGAGTCCACTGCTGAACAAAGGCCTCCTTCATAGCATTCCATGAATCACACGACCATGCCATTCTCTGCCACGTCACTCCTGCAAATTTCTCGATCTCGTCTCTCCACCTTCTGTCTGGTTTCCCTCTTCCACGCTTCCTATCTCGCGGCGTCCACTCGGTAACACACTTGTTCCATCGCTCATCAGTTATTCGCACTAACTTACCTGCCCAATTCCACTTCTCTTTTACTGCCTCTACAATATCTTTCACTCTAGTCTGCTCTCTCACCCAACTTGCTCTCTTTCGGTCTCTCAGTGTTATTCCCATCATTGATCTCTCCATTCTCCTTTGTGCAGTCCTTAGCTTTGTTTCCATCGCCCTCGTCAGCTTCCAAGTCTCACACCCGTAGATTATTGCTGGTAGAATTCATTGATTGTAAACTTTACGTTTTAAACATAAAGGTAGAGTCTCTCAGGATTTTATTATACTTACCACTTTCCAACTGTAACGCGCTTTTTTATTTCATTACCGTAATCTTTCGTCACCTTCACCATCTGGCCTAAATAATTATACTCTTGAATTTCCTCAAGACTCTCACCATCAATTACAATCTCTTTGCTTTGAACTTTCGTGTTGAACATTACTTTGGTTTTACTCATTCACTTTAAACCTACTTTGAGACTTTTCTTGTTTAGATAGCTCAGCATATCTTGCAAGTCTTCTGCTCTTTCTGAAATAAGAATAATGCCATCCGCAAATCTTAGGTGGTTCAAATAATCGCCATTAATCTTCAAACCTTTCTTTGTTGTTCCATTTGAACTTCACGTCAATTTACGACCTGCACGCTTTTGAAAGAAAGTGTTCATTATCCTCATGTTGTAGTTCTCTGCAAAATTGACTAACATCTCGCCCCTGTCATTTCTTTCACCTACTCCAAACTTCCCAATGCACGTCTCTTCTCCCATCTTCTTCCCTACTTTAGCATTAAAGTCTCCTATTACCAAAGTGTATTTACTTTTTTCTTGACCCATTACTTGACTTAAATCATCATAGAACGACTCAATTTCATCGTCTGAACTCTGTGAAGTATGTGCATAAACCGGAACTATTTTTAGAGTGTATCTTTTCCACAGCCTAATCACAATCCAAGCTACCCTGTCCGATAAGCTAGTGAATTTGAATACGTTACCAGCAACTTCTCGGTTTATCAACAATCCTACTCCATTATATCTTTCTTTGTCATTACCTCTATAGTAGAACAGGTGGTGACCATCTTGTAATTGTATCAGCTTTTCTTCCGTTCTTCGGACTTCGCTCAGTCCTACGATGTCCCACTTGATGTTGTCTAGTTCTTCCATTAAACTCTCCAGTCTGTGGTCTTCTGAGAGACTTCTTACGTTGTAAGTGTAGATCTTCATGTTATTTAATATCCAAGACTTGGATCTGCTTGGACAGTGCACACACACACACACACACACACACACACACACACACATATATATATATATATATATATATATATATATATATATATATATATACATATGTGAGGGAAACGGCACCTGCGACATCTCACACAGGTTGCCCCAGCCCCGCAACCTGTGTTGGCGGTGCCGCGGGAGACAAACACGAGGACGACGACAGCGGCGAAGGGCGCGGGGAGGGAGGGGGGAGGAGGGCAGTGTGACATAAATGCGGCAGCTCGTGTGATGATAATGTGCTCAGTAACCACGGACAATGCGATCGAATCGAGACGAGTTGTTGGTGGTGGTGGTAGTGAGGGAGAGGTGGTGGTGGTAGGGAGGGGGGTAGGGTGTCATCAGAACGAAAAGAAAGTGGGGGGGGGGACGGAGGGGTGGGTGGTGAGGATGGGCAGGGGAGGTGATGATGATGGTGGTGGTGATGACGATGATGGTGATGATGGTGGTAGTGATGATGATGATGATGGTGATGATGATGATGATGATGATGGTGATGATGGTGCTAGTACTTTCCGAACATGAGTGACGACTGACAAAGCGGTAACTGGTGCAACTGATGTTGCTGGTGACGACAGTGGTGGCGGTAACAGTGATGGCGATTGTGATGCTTTAAGACGATGGACTGTTGCGACGAAACAGGATACGGAAGCTTGGAAGGGGATGGGGGGATATACTGTCTCTGCGGTGGGGATGGGGGATATACTGTTTCTACGGGGGGATAGGGGATATACTGTCACTGCAGGGGGATGGGGGATATACTGTCTCTGCGGGGGGATGGGGGATATACTGTTTCTACGGGGGGATAGGGGATATACTGTCACTGCAGGGGGATGGGGGATATACTGTCTCTGCGGGGGGATGGGGGATATACTGTCTCTACGGGGGGGATGGGGTGATGGCACTTTGGTTGTAAGTAGTTGTGTAGGGAATGGGTTTTCCAAAGTGGGGTCCGTGAGGGTCATTTGTCGCCAGTGGTGGAATGTCATCCACCAGTAGTGGATGACATCCAGCGGCCGACAAGAGAGTATGCATCAAGAGTTGTCAAAAAAATAATAAT
Source organism: Oratosquilla oratoria (assembly GCF_046742065.1). Classification (NCBI taxonomy): domain Eukaryota; kingdom Metazoa; phylum Arthropoda; class Malacostraca; order Stomatopoda; family Squillidae; genus Oratosquilla; species Oratosquilla oratoria. Next base: position 21,717,139 of record NC_134787.1, read on the forward strand.
AATAATAATAATAATAATTAAATAAAATAAATAAAATAATAAATAAATAATAATAAATTATTAGATAAAAAATAAATATATTAATAAAACCTTTTTCTAATTATCTTTGTGTATTGCTTAATTATTTCTATATATTTTCATTGTTGTTATTTTCTGTCTGTTTATGTCCCACTTTTGTGTCAACCAGCTATGTAAGGAGGTCCTCACTTTAATTTTTTTTATATAAAAGGTGCCCTTGGTCGAAACGCGCGCGCGCGTGTGTGTGTGTGTGTGTGCACGCGCGTTCACATTCATAACTCACAGATACCGCAAAGTTGATGATTATGTTTGTCAGAGTAATGACGCTTACAAAAACGAGTCTGTACAACTGTTCCGCCACTAAAACTTAAATGTTTATATAAACCAAAAATTAGTCTCATTACTACCAACCAGAGTGTAATTACC
>NC_134787.1:21722582-21745082 GCF_046742065.1 Oratosquilla oratoria
GAGAGAGAGGAAAGGAAGTGAGGGGAAAAAGTGAAGAAGACTTAAGTATTGCCGAGCCTTGTCTGATGTTGTGTAAGTCTGAGTGGCACTGACAGGAAGAACAGGAATGGAATTGGAGCCAAGGTGCCCAATGACACTGGCACTGGCACTGGGGGGTTGGGGGTAAGTCATTCACTGACGTCATAGGATGTCACTGAGGGACGTCATAGGAAGCCATTCAGTGACGTCATAGGGGAAGTCGTTCAGTGGCGTCATTGGGGGAAGTAATTTAGTGACGTCATAAGGGGAAGTAATTTAGTGACTTCATAGGGGAAAGTCATTCAGTGACGTCATATGTGAGAAGTAATTCAGTGACGTCATAAGAAAGACATTCAGGGACGCTATAGGGGAAGTCATTCAGTGACGTCATGGGGAAAACAATTAAGTGACGTCATAGAAGTAAATCAGTGACGTCATAAGCCATGGAGACATGATATTCGAGGTGAAAATGTAAGGCTTATTTCATGTACACAAACAGACGAATACAATACTAAATGTTCCCCAGTACTTATGTACAACCATAAAGAGAAAGAGAGAGCGAGTGAGTGGGAGGAGGGAGAGAAAAAGAGGCAGAAAAGAGAGAGAGAGAAGACGGGAAAGGAGAGGAGCGGAGAGGAGAGAAACGAGAAGAGAGAGAGAGAGAGAGAGAGAGAGAGAGAGAGAGAGAGAGAGAGAGAGAGAGAGAGAGAGAGAGAGAGAGAGAGAGAGAGAGAGAGAGAGAGAGAGAGAGAAAAGAAAGAAGAGTCGGAGCCTGTACATGTCCTCCCAATACGCGCGCGCGTCCTTCCTTCCCTCCCTCACTTCCTCTCCTCGTTTTCCTCCCCCGCCCTCCCTCCCTCCCTTCCCTCCAGAGGTCTCTCCCCCTCGCCGTCACCCCTTCCCCGCCCCCTTGTTGAAGCTGCTCTCACCGGCCATCAATTCCTTCATCTATTCATCCAACTACAGCCGCATTTATCATTCCATCAACTGTCCCCCTCGTCGCCCCATCCTCCACCCCTCCCATCCTTTCATTCAACTCAATATAATATATCTCCCCCTCTCCCCTCACTCCTCCTTCCCCTCACTCCGCCACGGGGAACTCGGTGGAGGAGCCAAGAGGCTAAGCCAACCCTTTGCCCCAAGAGGTTACGGGGATGAAAGGTGAGGGGAGGGGGAAGAGGGGAAAGAGGAAAGGGGACGTGAGGGAAGGTGAATGGCTGGAAAGAGTTGGGGAGGGGAAAGGAGGGGAGAAAGAGAGAGAGGGAGAAAGAGAGAAGGAGAGAGAGGGAGAACCAGGGAATGGAGGGAAGGGAAGGAGAGGAAAAGGGAGGAGAGGGAAAGGGAAGAGAGGGAAGGGAAGGAGAGGGAAGGAGAGGGAAAGGTAGGTGTCGATCGGGAGCGGGGGAAAGCAAGGGAAGAATGATAAAGGGGAAAACAAGGAGAAGAGTCACAGGATGGGACATCGACAAGAACGAAGGAAAAGGAAGAAAAGGGAAAATATGGGAAGAAGGGAGGGGAGGAGAGGAATGAGAAGGGAAGAGACGGCATGGGAATCGTGAGGAAAGAGAAGAAAGAAGAGAGAGAGAGAGTGGGGGAGAGTTAGGATCAAGGACTTGGTTGGAAGACTGAAGTGTAATAAATAAATAAATAAATAAATAAATAGTTGTGCAGAAACTGGGTTCGATTAAGCATCAACTGTTACACACACACACACACACACAGAGTAAATATATGCATCATTATCATCATTATTAATAACACTGATGGGAAATGAACCACATAACTGGAGAAGTAATCTGTCCCTACAAATATTATACATAAAACATACATACGTCGGTCAGCATGTGTGTGTGTGTGTGTGTGTGTGTGTGTGTGTGTGTGTGTGTGTGTGTGTGTGTGTGTGTGTACGTGTGTGTTTGTGTGTGTGTGTTTGTGTGTGTGTGTTTGTGTGTGTGTGTGTGTGTGTGTGTGTGTGTGTGTGTGTGTGTGTGTGTGTGTGTGTGTGTGTGTGTGTGTGTGTGTGTTTGTGTGTATGGTTGCAACTGGCTGAAAGACAGGTCGACCATTTTGTTAGCCCGATGGATGCTGGGTCTGAAGATGCTTTCCGAGACTCTATCTCCTTCCTCCTCCTCCTCTTCCTCCTCCTCCTTGTCCGCGTCGCCGCCGCTACCGCCTCCTGTTCCTCCTCTTCTTCCTCCTCCTCCTCCTCCTCTGACGCTTTCTCCCGTTATTTGCTCCTACTGTTCCTCTTCTCCCTCCTCTTCTTCCTCCTTTACCTCTTCTTCTTTATTCCGTGTAACTGGGTTGGTTACTGCCGATCCTCCCTGTACTATTCCCTATTCCTCCTCCTTCCTCCCTCCTCCCTCGTCTTCCTGTCGATCTTCTACAAATCATTACCGCACTCCATTACCTCTTCCTTCTCATCCTTTTCCACTCCTCTTCACATTCTTCCCTTCTTCCTTGTTTCCCAAACTCCTCCTCATCCTCGAGTTGTTCCACTAATCTTCACCGCCCTTTTCCTCCTCTTCCTCCAGGTCTTCTTACACCCTTCTTCACCCTCCTCCTCCTCCTATTCGTCGTCTTTCTGCAGTAACATCCGCATTCTTCCAATCGTCCTTCTCTTCCTTTCATCTCCTCTTCCTCTGCCATCGTCCTCATCTTCTTCCCCCTCCTCCCTCACCTCCCCCCCCTCCCGCCTCCAATGCTCTCCGTCCATTCTTGCTGGAGGACTAAAGGACAATTTAGACAAGGTATAAATGGAGATCAACTGCCCAAAGTTTACAGAAACACCCACGACGCTGCCACTGAATAAAATTATCGGATCACATGAAGAATAGTCACCCCAGACTTCGACAGGGTGACAATTTTTCATGTGGGCTATCCTAGGGTGACAATTCTTCGTGTGGGCTATCCTAGAGTGATAATTCTTCGTGTGGGCTATCCTAGAGTGACAATTCTTCGTGTGGGCCATCCTGGGTTTACGATTCTTCGGGTGTATAAGTTGATGACAATAAGCATAGCTCTCACTCAACCTAACCTAACCTATCCTAGGGTGACAATTCATCATGTGGGCCATCCTGGGTTTACGATTCTTCGGTTGAACAAGTTGATGACAATAATCATAACCCTCATTCAACCTAACCTGACCTAACCTAATCTTTATTCCACTGCTGATATTCGGCGTATTGGGGTGACAGTTCTTCAGGTGGGATCTCATGGGGGTGACGATTCTTCATTTGGGCGTTCTGGGGTGACAACTCTTCAAGTGTCCCAACGCTAGATTCAGTAGTTAGGTGGTTAGGAGTCTTTCTTCGTCAGTAACTACCCCCCTCCCCCACCACTCCCCCTCACTATCCGCACCATCCATCAACTGGGGACATACACCAGGGAGCGCGTTACATCACTTACACACCGGCGACGGTCGCCAGGGTGTCTGCGGGCAAGCTTCCATGCAGTCACCCTTCCCACCACCACCACAAAAAAAAAAAAAAAAAAAAAAAAAAAAAAAAAGACAACTTCGATCAACTTGCCCCAGCCACGACTCCTGCGGTCGTCCCCTTCGTCTCCTCCTCCATCGAGGGTTGTTTCCTGTGCCATATACCCATAATGAAGGAGCTGACATACGAATTATGCTGGTAACTAGCCTGGACCTAGTCTCACAGTATTGTCATCTTCGGAGGAGCTGGTTTGCCGAATCTTTCAGTGACGTCATGTCGCACAACCCCCAATGCTCTTGCGATGGGAACAAACTTATCTTGTTCTACTGTTCTTACAGTAAATAAACTGAACCCAGGACATGTATTTTGTATTACTGTAATACTTGTACCTCTATGGGTAAGGGTAACAAGACATTTGGACCACCCTGTACATCCCCGAATTCACGAACAGCCCTACTGATCCACCTGAGCATATACGTCATCATTTCGTCATCACGCTGACGTCACTCCAACGAAATGACGTCATCCCATGAAGTGACGTCATTGTTGTAACGTGACGTGATTACCTCCGTGACATCTCCATCCCTACTGTCCACGTCACTCAACGGGGACCTTGTCACGTGGCCATCACGGACGCGTCCGTGTGAACGCAGCAGCGGTTGCTGCCGCGGATTTTCTTTAGTGAATAATATCGCCAGAGCGAAATATCTTAAGTTCGTCAGGATAGCAACGTGACGGAGTGACGACCCCGAAGGCTGAATAAAATCGTCTGGCGGCACGGAGCCTCTACTGAATACATCACAGCCAGACACTATCACTACTACTATCACCTCAACTATCCATTTAACCACTCCACAGCAACCCTAACACAGCAACAAACACAGCCCTCGCTACAATCAACACAGCGAACCGGTCACAGCAGCCACCACAGCCACCACCATTACAATCCTCTCCTCCTCCTCTTCCTCCTCCTCCTCCTCCTCCTCCTCGAATGGAAGTCATCCTCCATTCAAGAGATCCCTCGCTCTTTCATCTCTCTAATTAAAATCCAGTAAATAACGCAGGTATTTTCCATCTCCCCCTCCCCCCTCCTCCTCCCCCCTCTTTTCCTCTTTCTCCCTGTTTACGACTATCCCCCCTTCCCCCCAATACACTCCCCACCCCTTTCTCCCCCTCCCCTCCCCCCTTTTCCTTCTTCCTCTTCCTTTCTTCCAATATATTACGTATATTTCTCTTTACCTCCTTCGTGCAAATGATCCTCAATGCTCACTCTTCTTCCCCAACTACTTCCTCGCTCTCCTCCTCCTCCTCTTCCTCCACCTCTTCTCCACTTCTTTTAATACACGAATCATCATTTTCTCTAACCAATTTACATGTTCTTCCTTTTCCCAAAGCACGCGTTCTTCGTCGACTACATTCCCCCCCCATCACCATCCCCTCCCCCCACCCCCCATCTCGCCCTCAATTCGGTTCCTCCTGCATCAACGATTCTTCCTAATGTGCTCCTCCTCCTAAATATACCCCGTGAGGCTCTTCACTCTCCTCCATATCTTCACCCTTCCTCATTCCATCCAACCACTTCCTCTTCCTCCTCTTTAATTCATCCACTTCCTCTCATCTCCTTCATTATCACCCATCAACAAAGGCTTCCTCCTTTCCCACCGTTACCTCCCACCATTCCTTCCCATTACTTTCCCTTTCTTCTTCTTCCTCCTCCTCCTCCTCTTCCTCTTCATTCATTAACTCGCACTCTCACTAGCTAACCTCCCACCCAAATTTCCCTTTCCCTTCTTCCTCAATCAATTCTCACCATCCTTTCGTCTTCATCAATTCCTCTTCCTTCTCCATCAGTCCTCCCCATCCTTTCCTCTTCATTTATTCCTCCTCTTCCATCAATCCTCCCATCCTTTCCTCTTCATCTACTCCTCCCCCTCCTCCATCAATCCTCCCCATCCTTTCCTCTTCACGTATCCTTCCTCCTCCTCCTCCATCAGTCCTCTTCATTTATTCCTCCTCCTCCTCTTCCATCAATCCTCCCCATCCATTCCTCTTCATCTATTCCCCCTTCTTCTTCCTCCATCAATCCTCTCCATCCTTTCCTCTTCATGTATCCTTCCTCCTCCATCAATCTTCCCCATCCTTTCCTCTTCATCTATTCCTCCTCCTCCTCTTCTCCCTTCAGTTCTTCCTCTTCTTCCTTCATTAACCAGTGTGCTACTTCGATATTCAAATTGATCTCTTGTTCCTGGTCGTCATCCTCCCCCTCCTCCTCTTTCCTTTCTTCATTTTCTACCCTTCCTTCCGCTTCCTCCTCCTCCTTCCTTCCTCCGTCTTGGCGACATTTCCTCGATTCATTCCCTTTCCGTTAATTTTTGACTAATTATATTTTTCGAAATCAGAGTATTGGATAAAATAATGACAACAATAACAATAATAATAATAATAATGATAATAATAATAATAAAAAAACATACGTTCAACACACAAACATGTCCTACACATAGCTAGGCACAAACCTGCGCATGCGCTGTTAAAACCCAGCCCCGTCCAGCGTCGTGGTATTTTTGTTAAACCCGTGCCTATTTACCCAGAGCTGGGCACGTTGCTGGCTACAGGTAGTGCGTTACCGAAAAATCTGGGGCGCATTTCCGTCAATGCGTTACCGATTTTAATTTCCTAAGAACGGTCCGCGTTACTGCGTATGTGTATAAGTATATACACGTACGCAGTATGTATAAACAGATTTTTTGGTAACGCGCCCAGCTCTGCCATTTACCTCTTGTAAACAAACCCAAAATTGTCTCCAGGCGATCTTATTCAGTTGAGTGGGCCACAAACCTAACATACACACATACATACACCGATAACATAACATACACATGTTAATATACATACATACATAACACATACTGGTTGCCATTAGGCGGTTTGGTTTGGATAGAACTCTACCCCCACCTCCCTCTTTGCCTATTTATTTATTTATTTGTTTATTCATTTATCTATTACTATTTTCCGCATCCGACCTAGTTATGGCCCAAAAGGTCTCCTGTCGGCATGCTCTTCCTTTGTAATTCTTTACGATGCAAAACACTTTACAATCTCTATTCTGACTAGCGTCAAATAGACTCGAACAAATTAAACTTCTTTCCAATGGTTGCCAGGCTATTCATTTCAGGAGAGAGCAGGACATCACACGGGACAAAAAAAAAAAATCTATTTCCCCCCCTTCACCCTCGACACAGATGACCCCCCACCCCCACCATTGCTCAAAACTTGTACTGCCTTGGCCATATTGTCGATAATTCCCTTTGAAGCGGCAACAAACAACAGAGGCTTGCAATATTTCAAGATTAATTTGTTGTCAACACAGTGACATGATGCTGCATCTCTGTACCATCCAACCCCGGTGAACTTTCTACATTATTATTTTCATTACTATTATTTTAATTGACCCAGATGAAAGTGATGGTGGGAGTGAAATGGGTACGTGCCTCTTGACTTACCTCCTTTATAAAAGGGAAAAAAGCCTTTGGAGTATGTTTGTATATATATATATATATATATATATATATATATATATATATATATATATTCAGACAGTGCTCTCCGTGCACCCAGGGCAAATGTGGTAGACTGGTGTAGCTGGTCGGCATCTTTTGGTGTAAATTCCTTGCCTAAGTAATGTCTACATTGGCTTATTATGTACTAAAAGGGGTTTCATTATTCAATTCTGGTCGACAGCAAAGGATTTCATTGTTTGTGTGTGTGTGTGTGTGTGTGTGTGTGTGTGTGTGTGTGTGTGTGTGTGTGTGTGTTCTAAAATTGTACTATGTAGTGGTGTGCAGATATTTACAAGGACACATGTTCATTTGTGTGTGTGTGTGTGTGTGTGTGTGTGTGTGTGTGTGTGTGTGTGTGTGCGCGCGCGCGTGCGCGTATATATGTGTGCGGGCGCGCGCGCGCCTACGTTGAAGGCAACGCCAGCGGCACGCCAACCAGGTGCACGGGCGTGGAAGTGACAGCGGAGGGGAAATGACGTCACAAATGGTACAGGTACAGTACCGAGGTGCTTATGCTCCTATTCCTCCTCTATTTTCTCACTTCCCAGCAGTTCATACTCCTATTCCATTTACCCTCTCCTCCTCCTCCCCTTCAAACACAGAAAGCAATACGACCACCTAACCAATTATACCAATGACAGCTAAAATCCATCCCCCTTCATACCACCTTCTTTGTGACGTCACACTTATCGTCACAGTTCACGTCATCGCCTCTTGCCAAGGATAATGATGATGTTGGTAATGCACTTTTGGACGCGAGGTATAATATTCATTACGAGAGGACTTACGTGGGCGTGTGAACGAGTGTATACACAAATATTTGCGCAAACATGAACGTGCACAAAGTACACAGTCTGTATTTCACACAGGCACACACAGGTCACACGCACACGTTTGTACACAAACGACACAACAACCTACACACACACACACACACACACGACCTACATACACGAATACTCTCACAATGTTCTCATGTGTGCGCGCGCGCGTTTGTGCTATCTATAAAGAACATGTTCAGAAAACAAGTTTTGTTCAGTACGTGTTCAGCATATAAAAAATCAATCTCACAAAGTTCCCATTATACAGATGAAACGAGTCTCTTGCTCTCTGTCAAACACACACACACACACATACACACTAATCAGAACATTTCAAAAAAATTTCATGGTTTAGAGTACAACTAAGTATGACATTCATTCAAACTTAAACTTGGTGAGAAATTGCTCCGGAATAGATGTGTACATATTGAAACAAAATGTTCTAAAACGCTTAACGACCATCATCCCTTAAGTTGCAGTATTTCCTATTTCGGTTAAGACTTCTTAACCCCATGAAACAATAACAAATACATACATAAATCAAACAAATGAGCGAATGAATGAAGATACATAACTCGAGTATGAATGAAAACACTCATCATTTTTTTAGTAAATGGATCTTAACTAAAAAAAGTTAACTAAATTTTGACATTTTTACCACTCCGTTCAGCTAAACTCTTTCCTTAAACCTGTCTTTTACCATCATCAAGACCGCACCTGTGTGGTGCGATTTTGTTCCCAAGGACAGATGACCTACCTACTGATGACAGAACACCTCTTCATCTTCATCTTCTTCCTCCTCCTCCCCTCCCCCCTCCCCAACTGCTACTAACTTCTCCTCCTCTCACCCCTTCTGGTCTTTCTATGCCCCCATATGCATGGGCGGCTCAAACAACGCCCGTGGGAGTGATACTTCACTCCCCCCCCCACAGAAAAAAAAAAATCTATGCCCCTCCCTCCATCACCTTATCCTTCTCTTTTTCCTTACTCTCGCTTTCCTCCTCCTCCTCCTAATTCTTCCTTCTTCCTCTTCCTCCTACACCCCCCCCCACCCCAACGTCTCCACCCCACTTCCCCCTTCTCCCCCCCCACCACCCCAGCCTCCCCCAATTTCAATGGAATTCACGAACACAATGAAACAACATCCTTCCCTGGGGAGAGAAAGGGGGCAGGGGGGAGGAGAAAGGGGGCGGGGGGGTTATCCTGCCATCGCACGTGCGCAATTTTTCACCCCACCTCTCCCCCCACCGCCTGTTCTTTCTGAATTATTGTGATAAGCAACGAAGACAAAACGAGGACAAAACAACAATAAAAGGGCCCAGGCAGGAAAACTAACCAGTTCAAGTGATCTCATAATCGAACATTTTTCAACATTGCAATGCCCTCTCCCCTTGTAAAATGTTCTGGTACAGATCAGACTAATTTATTTAGAAAGGGGTCGAACCGAGATTCGAACTCGGGTCTCCATTTGGTGTATGTTGAACACAATCGCTTGGCCCTGTAAAAAAAAAAAAAAAAAAAAAAAAAAAAAAAAAAATTAAAAGGTCCCTAAAATATATTCACTACTTCATGAAACACGTACAACAACAACTGAACTATTTTGTTCAGGGATAAAACACTGATCAATCTATAAAAATGTATTTATGCTGTGTGTCCAAATGTGAGCATTAGAAAAAATACAGTAAAAAATATATACAATGAAATTATATACTCCCATCTGAGCTAAGGTTCGAGTACTTATCAATAACACACACACACACACACACACACACACACACACACACACACACACACCATACATGTTTGAGCTCTCAACCGGGAGGATAATGGCTGTCGATCACGAGTTCAACACGCGATCCAAGACCATGATGAATCACACACATCTGCACAACCGCTCAGCCACGCTGGCGCATAGTATCAAACCTTTACGATGACGTAATGGGTAACATTCGCTTCCAAACAGCCACTGGTCCTTACCTGAAAGAAAAAGAAACAGATGGTTAAAAGATGGAAATTTCAGAAATGATTAAAAACACTTTTGTTCATCTAGCGTTAAATACGAAGATACTTTAACCCTGTTTATTCACTAAAAGACTATCCGAAATGTATAACATATTTAGACAGATGCTTAACATGGCATACATTAGAAATTGGAGAATAAATGTTGTGTAAAACACACACACACACACACACACACACACACACACACACACACACACACTCTCACACACACACACACACACACACACACACACACACACACACACACACAGAGGGACCCGTGTTCAAAGCCACACGACGGCCGAACCTGATTGTTTGAATTACACTGCTGCTACTAGCGATGAGTTTCATATATTGTGATGCAAATCGCCTGTGCTTCGCACCGCCCGTGGTGTAAGAAGTCACCACCCTCAAATCACTTGCACCAGCAAACAGCGAGTTGCACCACTTCACCATTTTCAGACACCTAAGGCGTATCACACTGGGCTATTTTTCCTTCAACATCTACCTCCAACCTCAATTTGACTAACTAGAATATGACTTCACTTACACACATCTAGACTTCTCTGAGAACATTTGAACAGTATGTCTAACATTCGAACTGGTTTACTAATAGAGTGGTTAGCGAATGGAATAGGGGCTATCACACTGGGCTATTTTTCCTCCAACCTCCATTTGACTGACTAGAATATGACTTCTCTGAGAAGATTACCACAGTACGTCAAACATTCGTATATGTTTACAATATCTTAGTTCATCATTCAGCTTTACTATATATGACGAAAATATAATACTTAAGAGATCTAAAAAGTAGAATACGACCGAAGTCATTTTTACTCTCAAATGTCGGAGCTGGTGACGCCCGTGGAAGCCCAGTGTGATAAGCCCTTTATCCTGGAGAGCCTAGACCACTGGTTCACAACCGGTGGTCCATGAAACCCTAGTGGACCACGATGGTCCACAAGTGGAGCCGCCATCCAAAAGCTACAAGCAGTTAGTGGATGCAAAACGATTAAATTTAGTGTTGAAGTCACCTCCAGGAGGCTAAACAATAGCAATTTACAAATCAATCAATCAATCAAATCAGCCATCCTGAGTCCACTGCTGAACAAAGACCTCCTTCATAGCATTCCATGATTCACGCGACCGCGCCATCCTCTGCCACGTCACTCCTGCAAACTTCTCGATCTCGTCTCTCCACCTTCTGTCTGGTCTCCCTCTTCCACGCTTCCCATCTCGCAGCGTCCACTCAGTAACACACATGCTCCATCGCTCATCAGTCGTTCGCACTAACTTACCTGCCCAATTCCACTTCCTCTCTTTTACTGCCTCCACAATATCTTTCCCTCTAGTCTGCTCTCTAACCCAACTTGCTCTCTTTCGGTCTCTCAGTGTTATTCTCATCAATCTCTCCAGAGATCTCTGGAGAGATCAATGAATTCATAAGCACGGGGCACATATAGGATGAGAACCTTGGGCCTATACGATTGAGTGCCCACTGACAACATCCCCGTAGGCAGTGCGCATGCGTGCATTAGCCTATAATCGTTTAACGTTCGCACTAATTCGGGTTAACATGACAACATATCATTCTGAACCCTTCGTGATGACAGCGTAGATGGGCGAATATAATTATATGGTATTCTATTCTAGAAACGCAGTGTTGGAGTAAATTAATTCTAAGCATAATTTTTGTCCTAAATGCTCTCAGTATTTCTAGGAACCGATGGATACGGATTAATAGTCACAGATGAGCCATGGATAAACGGCTCATCCTGACAATGGCGACCGTCTCATATTACATACGATTCGCTCGTCTTTGTTGAATAGTATAAGCACAATAGGGTAGTTAACGAATGAAATAGACTTATTAACCATGTCGTGAGCGCTGAAACTATTGTTTTAATAGAAGGTTCGGTAACTTCATGGATGAGGATGATAGATGGTAATGGACATGGAACTGCCTAGTGTAGGGCTTATTGTCTCTTGCAGTCTCCTTCATTGACAGCAAGGGATTTTATTCTTTGTGTATGTGAGTGCACGCGTGTGTATATTCTCAAGTTGTACTATGTTGTGGCGTGCAGATATTTGTAAGGACACGACGGGTTCAGCTGTGTGTGTGTGTGTGTGTGTGTGTGTGTGTGTGTGTGTGTGTGTGTGTGTGTGTGTGTGTGTGTGTGTGTGCGTGTGTGTGTGTGTACGGAGACACCGGCGGTCGTTTCTCTCTCTCTCTTAATTTTTACACCCCCAACACGATCTCTAAACCCCTTTCGACACACTTCATATACTTCATTCTGGCTAAGATCAGACGATTCCATTCGCCTGAGGTGAAGGGTGTGGTCTCCACCCATTCGGACCTCCTCCCCCCTATTCACCCCTTCCGTCCCTGGTGGAACTTTTCCCTATTACTCTAGCTGCCGGCAGACGATTTCATTAACCTTTGAGGCACTCCCTTCCCCACCTCGGTATTGAGAGGGTTATGGCTCCAAGTTACGCGTCTCGTGAAATCGTCTAATTCTGAGCCACAGAGCCCCAATTCCTCCCAGACACTTCCCCTCATGGGCTCGCGTCCTTCCGGTTTTGGGATCCTCCTCCTCCTCCTCCTCTTCGTCCTTTTCCTCCTCCTGCTCCTCTTCTTCTTTCTTTTCCTCTTCTTCCTTCTCCTCCTCTTCGTCCTTTTCCTTCTGCTCCTCTTCTTTCTTCTCCTCTTCTTCTTCCTTCTCCTCTTCCTCTTTCTCCTCCTCTTCGTCCTTTTCCTCTTCCTGCTCCTCTTCTTTCTTCCCTTCTTCCTTCTCCTCCTCTTCCTCTTCGTCCTCTTCCTCCTCCTCCTTTTCTTCCTCTTCTTCTTCTTCTTCCTCCTCCTCCTCCTCCTTCTCTTCCTCCTCCGTTAACCAGGTCCTCTTCCTCGGCGTGGCCTACGGCAACGCCAACCTGCCGTATGACGTCGGGGCCAGGTGGGCCGCACGTGTTGTATATTGATTGTAGGTCTGGTCACTAGGGGGGAGGGGAGGGGGAAGGGGGGGAGGGGCGCCTCTGGAGGTAACAGCAGCAGGAGAAGGAAGCAGACGGACCTAAATAATGACGACGACGACGACGACGACGACGACGACGACGAGAAGGAATGGGAACGAAGAGTGAAAGAGACGGATTAGGGATGGAGGAGGAAGAGAAGGAGGAGGATCAGGAGGTGGATGAGGGAAGAGGAGAAGAAGGAGGTGGAAGTGGAGGAGGAAGAGAAGGATAAGGATGAGAATGGGGGAAGGGTGAGAATTAGGTGTATGAGGGAAGACAAGAAGACGATGGAAATGGAGGAGGAAGAGAAGGATGAGGAAGAGAATAGGGGGGGGAGGATGAGGAGGTGGATAAGAACATAAAAATGAAGGAGACTGCAAGAGACCATAAGGCCTACACTAGGCACACTAGAGGAAGGAGGTGGAAGAGGGAGAGAGGAGGAGAAGGATATGAACGAGGAGGTGGATGAGGGAAAAAGAGAAGAAAGTGGAAGAGAAGATGGGCAAGAGGAGAGGGAAAGGGAGGAGGAGGAAGAAGGGAAAGGGAGGAGGAGGAAGAAGAGGAAGTGGAGGAGGACGAGGAAAAAAGAAAGGAGGTAGATGGAGAAGGAGGTGGAAGAGGAGAAGAAGAGGGAAGAGGAGGAGGAAGACAATGGGGAGGGAAGAAGAGAAAGCTTAAGGTGAGTAAGAAGAATGAATTACATATGATGACTCAGCTCTGAGAGAAGAGAGGGGAGAGAAGAGAGGGGAGAGAAGAGAGAGAGAAGAGAGGAAAAGCTGAACGGTGAAGATAAAGATAAAGAAGACTGAAATATTCATGAAAAAGAGAAAACAGCGGAGAAGAAATGAACACAAAGAATAAGGGGAATAAGAAAAGGAGAGAGAGGTATAAACACAGATGTATGGGCAAAAAAAGAAGAATAGAGAATGCGAAGAGGGAACAAGGGCGTGCAGAGGGGAAGGAGGAGAAGGAGGAGGAGGAGGAGGAGGAGGAGGAAGAGGTGGAGGAGTGGGAAAAGGAAGAAGAGGAGGAGGAAAAGGAGAAGAAGGAAGGGGAGGAGAAGAAGGAAGGGGAGGAGAAGGAAGGGGAGGAGAAGAAGGAAGGGGAGGAGGAGGAGGAGGAACAGGAGGGGACGAGTAGGAGGAAAGGGGGGAGGAGGAGAAGGAAGGAGGGAGGAGGAGGAGGAGGAAGGGACAGGGAGGAGGAAAGGGAGGAGGAGGAGGAGGAAGGGACAGGGAGGAGGAAAGGGAGGAGGAGGAGGAGGAAGGGACAGGGAGGAGGAAAGGGAGGAGGAGGAGGAAGAGGAGGAAAAGGAAATGGAGGAGGAGAAGGAAGATGGGAATAGATGGAGTTGGGCAGGGAGAAGGGGAATAAAAAGGATGACGAGGAAGATGTGGAGGATGAGAGTGAGGAGGTGGATGTAGAGGAACAGGATAAGGAGGAGGAAGAAATGGAAGAGGGAAGATGAAAGAAAAGGAGGAGGAGGAAGAAGAGGAAATAAAAAAGCCAGAAAGACTTGAAAGAAACGAAGCTGGAAAAAATGGCTTAACACAAAGAAAAAAACAAGTTTCGCGCAAATAATCGTAAACGTTTGTTAAATAGATAAAAGATGTACACAGAAATATGGAAAATCGCATCAAATAGGAAATCGAATAACAAGAATGTATATAAAAAAAATCCGAGGGAAATAGAATTACGAGGAAAGGATGCGCATGTACAAAAAAGAGCGAATTTTAAGAGAGTACAGAAAGTAGAGAGAGAGAGAGAGAGAGAGAGAGAGAATAGGGGGTTATATGTATGGGAGGAGGGGAGGAAAGGATGCACGTGTGCAAAAAAAAAAGCGAATTTTAAGAGTAGAGAGTAAATAGAGAGTAAAGAGAGTAAAGAGAGAAAGAGAGAAAGAGTGAATAGGGGGAGGTTATATGGGGTGGGAGGAAAGGATGCGCATGTACAAAAAAAGGGCGAAATTTTAAGATAGAAGAGTAGAGAGAAAGAAAGAGAGAGAGAGAGAGAGAGAGAAAGAGAGAGAGAGGGTGAGTGAATAGGGGGTGGTTATATGTATGGGAGGAGGAGAAGAAAGGATGCACGTGTACAAAAAAGGGCGAATTTTAAGATCGAAAAGAGAGAGCAGAGAGACAGAGAGAGAGAGAGAGAGAGAGAGAGAGAAAGAGAGAGAGAGAGGGTGAGTGAATAGGGGGTGGTTATATGTATGGGAGAAGGGGAAGAAAGGATGCACGTGTACAAAAAAGGGCGAATTTTAAGATCGAAAAGAGAGAGCAGAGACAGAGAGAGAGAGAGAGAGAGAAAGAGAGAGGGAGAGAGAGGGGGGGAGGGAGTGAATAGGGGGTGGTTATGTGTATGGGAGGAAGGGAGGAAAGGAGGTAGGGGGAGAACCAAGCATCCCATCAAACTTGTTCCGCCAATTAGGTCCAACTGGAAAACCTAATGAAATCGAAGCCCATCTGCAAGCCCGAACGAAGAGTTACCCCCCTCCTCCCAACCCCGAAGACATGGTGCAGAAAAAGACCATCTCGAATGTCCGCTCGAAACATGAAAGGACCGACGTTTAGTGATCAGCGCGTTCTGGCGTCGCAATCGTTCCGTCGTGTGGCGTCAGGTACTATAAATGATAAATGGGGAAAATATATATATATATATATATATATATATATATATATATATATATATATATATATAGCATATATATACACACATATGTATAACATAATAAAATAGAATAACCGAATAAAATCAAATAACATAAACAAATACATAAATAAAATATACAAATAGATAACAAGAGTAAATCTATCAACAGTTGATACAAATACCGAGCGGAGGTAAAAGAGTTTTTTTTTTCAAACATTCGAACCGTTGCAAAACCGTTCACTCGGTCTTCGAACAACTTTTAAAACTTCAGAAAAGCACCTACACGGTGTGCCGCGGGGCACTGGGCAATAGTTAATTAAGGCACGAGAGAGAGAGAGAGAGAGAGAGAGAGAGAGAGAGAGAGAGAGAGAGAGAGAGAGAGAGAGGGAGAGGGAGGGAGAGAAGAGAAAAGGAGGGAAAGAGAGGGGGAGGGACAGAGAGGGGGAGGGACAGAGAGGGAGAGGGAGAGAGAGAGAGGGGGGAAAGGGAGGGAGGGAGAGAGGGGAGAGGAAGGGAAGGAGAGGGAGAGAGAGGGGGTGAGGGAGGGAGAGAGGGGAGGGTGAGGAAGGGAGGGAGAGAGAGAGAGAATGAGAGGGAGAGGGAGGAAGAGAGGGAGAAAGGGAGAAAGAGAGAGAGAAAGGGAGAAAGAGAGAGAGAAAGAAAGATAGAGAGAGAGTTGGAAGCGATACGCGTCTGTTCAACCTTACGTGCATAAAAAAGAAACCAAGAAATAATCAACAAACCACAAACTCAACACAATTCAACCAGCCTATGGGTAGACAGACACTTGACAGCCTTTAAAATTTGTAAACAGTGACTAAGCAATGTAAGGAATGACTAGTAAGAACGCAGATGGAGTATTCTACTTGGGGCGATTTTTCTAATCTGTGACGAAAAGTAAAAAACCCTTTGAATGTAATGCGATGCTCTAAGAATAGGGAATATAATTATGTAAATCATCGTTGACTGGGGGGGGGAGCGGGGGAGTGGAGTGGGGAGATGGAGTGGGGGGAGTAGGGGGATTGGGGGTGTAGATTTGTGGTGGGAGGAGTGAGGAGGATGGGAGAAGGGAGGGAGTATGGGGGAAAGGAGGGAGTATGGAGGGAGGGAGGAGGGAGTATGGAGGGAGGGAGGAGGGAGTATGGAGGGAGGGAGGAGGGAGGGAGGGATGGAGGGAGGGAGGGAGGAGGGAGTATGGAGGAAGGAGGGAGGGAGGGAGGAGGGAGTATGGAGGAAGGAGGGAGGGAGACACGGAGGAGGGAGTCAAGAGATGGGAGGAAGGAGGGAGTGTGTGAGGAATAAGGAGATGATGAAGGAAAATGAGTGAGGGATAAGGAAGAAGAGGAGGAGGAGGAAGAAGAAACAGACAAAGAAGACTGGGGGAAGGAGGAGGTACGAAAAAGGATGAGGGGGAGGTCAAGGAAGGAGAAGGGAGGGAAGAGAAAGAGAGAGGGAGGGAAGAGGCGAAGGAGGAGGGATGGAGGAAGGAGGAAGGAGGAAGGAGGAGATGAAAGAAGGGGGAAGAAGGAAGGAGGAAGGAGAAGAAAGATCTTCGCATCACACGTCTTACGGTTTCTTCTATGGGAAGGCGCCTTAAACGAAGGCGGCAGAGGGAAGGAGAGGGGAGGAGAGGGGAGAAAAATGGGCCGAAGAGGGGAAAGGAAAGAGTGAGGGGAGAAGGGGGAGAAAATGGGGGAAAAGGTGAGGGAAGTGGTGGGGAAGATTGATGGTGAAGCGGGAGAAAGACAGCCATGAAGATGATAGAGGAGGAGGAGGAAGAGGAAGAGGAGGAAGAGGAGGAGAGACGAGCAGAAGATGACGCCTAAGAGGAAGAAAAATACCTGGATGGACAGTTGTGAGTATACTAGAGGTGTGGGGTGGAGGAGGAGTGGGAGAAAGAGGAGTGGGAGGAAGAGGAGTGGGAGGAAGAGGAGTGAGAGGGGGGAGTAAAGGGGTGTGGGGTGAGAGGAGAGAGGAGAAAAGGGAGAGGAGAGAGGTGGCAGGGGGAAAATGGGAGGAAGAGGTAAAATTGGGGTTGTGAAAAAAGGGGAAATGTAAGGGAGAGGCAGAGGGGAGATGTGGGGGAGGAGTGGAAGAGAGGTAGAGGGGAAATGTGGGAAGAGGGTGGGGGAGGTGGAGGAGAAATGGAAGAGAGAGGTAGAGGGGAGATGTGAGAAGGGGGGTGGGGGAGATGTGAGAAGGGGGTGGGGGGAGATGTGAGAAGGGGGTGGGGGAGATGTGAGAAGGGGGTGGAGGAGATGTGAGAAGGGGGTGGGGGAGATGTGAGAAGGGGGTGGGGGAGATGTGAGAAGGGGTGGGGGATGTGGGAGGGGGAGGTGGGGGACGTTTTATAGGATCGAGACCCTCGTTTGTTCTTAGCCTAAACAATACATTATATATATATATATATATATATATATATATATATATATATATATATATATATATATATATATAGTCACCATGCTGACCATGTCTACTGATGACTCAGCATATATGCATATTGATCTGCAGCATTAATTTAGCTGTTCAAGCGTTGTAAACAAAAGCGGCTACGGCCGCAACCACACACCTTCTGGCCTCTCGTCCTCCTTCGCGAATCTTGCACAAATATCCCTCCCACCCATCTAATACCCTTGCATGTATTACCCCTTCTTCGTTAGCAATACCCCTCTTCTCCGACATCAATACGGGCTTCCTCGCACTAAATCCCTCCCTCAAGTGTTCAATACCCCTTCCCAGTTAGTAATACCCTCTTGTCCGCATGTAATAACCCCCCAGGAGAGCGCCTCCCCACCATAGACAATATCCCCTTCCTTCGGCTTCCTTTTTGGCGCCACATCACGAGAGGTCAGAATCAGACGCGGAGTCAACAAAGACACTGAAACTGGCGTTATGCCTCCATGGTGTTGTTCCTCCGTGTGTGTTAGTGTGAGTGTGTGTGTGTGTGTGTGTGTGTGTGTGTGTGTGTGTGTCCGTGCTTGCGTGCACACATCGTTTGCGCGTATGAAATAACTCTTGACTTTGCGTTTTTCTATTACACCAGTAATACACACACACACACACACACACATATATATATATATATATATATATATATATATATATATATATATATATACAGTATGATACACAGGAGGGCCTTCTATTGCACATTATCAGAACCCACCCACCCAAAAAAATAAGTAAATAAAACAAACAAACAAAATGCAAACGAAAATTAAATAATAACAATAACATAAATTCTACCTTTCTGAGACAATGATCACTGCCAATACCTCGGCAATCAAAACGGTCATTTTAAACGGCCCCACATCTACCAACTTCAAGCTATTTACCAACACTGCCCCCCGCTCCCTCCCCCCCCTCCTCTCCCCCTAAGACGACAGCGGGTGAAGACAACGAGACATAATCAGCTTTAGATGGTACAGCTCATACTTACGCCCCCCCATTCCCCCCCAACACCAACGTAACCAACCATCCTCTCCCCATTCCTTCCCCCCACTTGATTCTGATTTTCTGCAAGACTGGCGTCATCAAATCGGGGTTTCTGTGATACGAATTTCTATCTTCACACACACACACACACGTACGCACACACACACACTAATAGCGTTCGCGGCCGCCACTACGAAGGTCCGGGTTCGAATCCCGCCCAGGGCTGAAATAATATCAGTATCGCTGCGCTGCGAGTCGTTACTCCAACTCTCGTGGGCGTGGAGCTGGGTGTGTGTGTGCATGTAAGGTCATACATAGATCGGTCATATATGAGCTCTGAGCTCTTTTCCGGGAGGGTAATAGTTGTCGATCACGAGTCCAACACGTGATCCAAGAACATGGTGAATTACACACACACACACACACACACAAACACAGACTCGCGAGCAATAACTACAACAGAACGGCACCAATGAGGATAGAGAGAGAGAGAGAGAGAGAGAGAGAGAGAGAGAGAGAGAGAGAGAGATAGAGAGAGTGAGAGAAAGTGAAACTGTCAGACAGGAGGTACACATCGTGCGACCTCGTTCAGCGCCTCATACGTCATGATATATCAAGGCTGAATGGAACAAGACGTTTCACATCTCACAACGTGACGTATCGTGTGACATGCAAGATGTTCGCAAGGGCAGTCGTCTTATATACGTATATATGATATATATGATATATATATATATATATATATATATATATATACATATATATATATATATATATATATATATATATACATGCACACACACACACGAGTATATATATCCCTCAATCCCTGACCAGTTATTACACATGATAGAATGCCGGCGTCTTGAATATATATGCATATATATTTTGGCTGTCGCTTAGCGATTTTATATAGCATACCCCTCATAACTGAGCTACTACATGAAAACAGTTTCGCATCTCTTCTTTATTCAATTGCGTGCTGCCACTGAGAGAGTGCGAGAGAGAGAGAGAGAGAGAGAGAGAGAGAGAGAGAGAGAGAGAGAGAGAGAGAGGTCTCCTCTCTCTGCAACCCCAAGTAACAACCATTCCCAGGGCCCCAGCCAGGTGCTGGCGACGAAGACGACAACGACAAAGGAGGGAGGGAGGGGGGAGGGGAGGGGGTTGCCGACAACGCGTGGGTGTCAAGTGGCACCGCGTCCGATAAGGTACTTTGTGGAGAATCATAATCACGGCATCATTTGCATCTCAACGTGGATCGGGCGGCGCCGGGTCTCCGACCCGATTATCTGGTCGCGTGATTTTCGTACCAAAGTCTCTCTTTCTCTCTCTCTCTCTCTCTTTTTCCCAAATGGGTGGGTGGGGGAGCATCTAGGAGCCCCATTAACATCCTTACTCGGAAACATGGTCTCGCTTAATCTTGGGTTCAAATCCTGCACTTCTCTCCCATTCCCAGAAATAACCGTGATCTGCCCCAACAGTCTCCAAAGTGTTGGGAAAAGGTGAGGCGCCTCCTGTCGTAGGCCCCTCACCACGGGGAGAAAGAAAGGGAGAGGGAGAGAGAGGGACGGAGAGAGAGAGAGAGAGAGAGAGAGAGAGAGAGAGAGAGAGAGAGAGAGAGAGAGAGAGAGAGAGAGAGGGGGGGGCTACGTCTTTAAAATGGCAGGTACATGCAGGCACGCACACACGGAAAGGCACAACCTCAAAACATCTCATGCGCTGGTGCATTCGCGCGTGCATCTGCATACACACGCGCACAAGCCAGGCTCTCTCTCCCAAGCCCTTCCTTGCCGGGCTTGGCTTTGGACGTCCCCCTAAGGACGAATTAAAATAAATAAATGAATAAAAAAATAAAAAAATAAATATATGAATAAATAAATAAATAAATAAATAAATCCCCCCAAAAAATGAAGAAGAAAAAAGAAGAAGAAAGGATTAAATACTCCACGACTAACAAAAGAAACAATATAGATTTCATACATCTGGACTTTGAGAAGGCTTTTGATACGGCCCCGCACGAAAGACTACTTGCTAAATTAGCTTCACACGGAATAAATGGTAGTCTATTAAGCTGGAATAGTAATTGGACGATCGTAAACAGAGCGTTGTTCTAAATGGCAAAACTTCTGGATGAAAATTAGAGTAACGTAATGTGGTAGCACATAAGTAAAATTCAAACTTATTACCCACTTTCAGAGAAAATTAAAATCACAGTTAGTGGCCGAAATATATGGATTACTTCATTTCTTATTCTAATTTTGTCTGAAAGTGGGTAACAAGTTTGAATTCTAGATGGAAATTGTTACGAGTGGACTTCCTCAGGGTTCCTTTTTTGGGCCACTTCCATTCATATTATATATAAATAATGTAGACCACGGATTGAAATCTACTGTCTCCAAATTTACTGACGACACAAAACTGTGATGATCACTTACACGAATTTGATATTCAAGAATATTTAGGTAAACTACAGCAATTGTCTGAACAATGGCTTATGAAATTTAACCTTCCATCCGGATGGCACTGTTCTATCCCTGGTGCCGCCAGGCGATTTTATTCACCTCCGTGGTTAGGGCGTCCCTACTTGCGGCAAAGGTCGAGATGGCGGTTCGAACCCTGCCACCGGCGAGATGAACTCAAGGCATGGTTCGTTAAATTCCACGCTACAACGTCCGAGAGGGGGAGCTTTGTGACGTTAAACAAAATTATCACCAGTAATAATAATAATGATAATAATAATGATAATAATAATATGACATGAATAATAAAAAATAAACAAATGCCACGTGCCTAAACTCAATGAAAATCTTCTTAAAACTTGTAAGAAGTGTATGTATTCATTCTCTGAAAGATTCAATTAAACCCTCATACAATGTTGACTATGGTTAAGCAATATTATCTTCGCCAACGACTTTTATAATCTTATGCAGTATGTACAACTGCTGCTGTTTTTCTTTCACCTTTTTTTTACATTTCTTAACAACCTTCACAATCGCTGTGGATAGAGGAAGAAAGTGAGATACAGAGAGAGATAGATGGAGAGAGAGAGAGAGAGAGAGAGAGAGAGAGAGAGAGAGAGAGAGAGAGAGAGAGAGAGAGAGAGAGAGAGGGGAAGGAGAAAGAGAAAGAGGGACTGAAAGAGGAAAAGAAGAGAGGAAGTTAGTGAAAGAGGCGGAGGGAGGGAGAGAGGCGATGGGAGGGAGGGAGGCATGGAAGGAGAGAGACGCTGGGAGAGAGGGAGGGAGGGAGGGAAGGCGAGAGAGAGAGAGAGAGAGAGAGAGAGAGAGAGAGAGAGAGAGAGAGAGAGAGAGAGGAGAGAGAGAGAGAGAGAGAGAGAGAGAGAGAGAGAGAGAGAGAGAGAGAGAGAGAGAGAGACGGGAGAGGTAAGGAGTCTCGTGTCCGCTTGAGCATGACCTAGACAATGCGCCACCGTCCTCGCAATCTTCAGCCCTAAAAGGGTACAAAAGCCTGAGCTGCAATGCCTCCCAAGTAGTTAGTTAACTGCTGTTATCCTATCCGTCTGTGTATTCATTATTTCTATTTTCATTATTATTATTTTTGTTC
>NC_134787.1:21747582-21835082 GCF_046742065.1 Oratosquilla oratoria
CATTAGGACTAACCCAATGGGGTGGGAGGGAATGGTGGGGGGAGGCGCTGAGGACGGTGGTATAGGGTATGGTATGGTATGGTATGGGTGCTACATGGAGTTATATGGGCAAACGAACAGCAACAGACCTCCTGGTCCAAACCTAATTTCTCTAAATTTATACAATAAATAATTCTAGTCGAGGATTTGTGGCTAAACAAATGTCGAGACGGTTTTCTGAATACCTCTACAGTGGAACAATCGATGGCGTTGGATGGTAGACCATCCCATATACCACCAACGCGACTGAAGAAAGAGTATTGGATGGTGGTGGAAGGAATACAGGCTGTAGTGAAGAATGGTGGAGTGGATGGGTATGGTAATGGTAATAGTAATAGTAATGGAGGTAATAATACTACACGTAGTACGCTCTAATCATCATGTGGTTCTCTTCTCTCGTTTGATTTATTACTATTACTATTATCATTATTACTTATAATTTCCATTATTCAATCCTTCTTGTACGTCAATCACAAATACCTTGACGATAGAGAAGTTTGCAGGAGTTGCATGGCAGCAGCTGGCGCAGTAGTGTGAGTCACAATGGGTGACTGATTTTTTTGCAGGTAAAAGCAAACGGATTGCATTGGGTGATGGGATGGGTGAAGTTGGGACGAGTGGAGGTGGAATGAGTGGTAGGTGATGGGGGTTGCACCTGCTCACCTTGTGAGCAAGTGCAGGTGACGGGGTCACAGTAGGATCGATCGTTGGGGGTAGTAGCAGGTGGAAGGATGAGTAATCGTGGGAGTAACAGCAGATAGGGTGGTGAGAGAAGGTGGAATAGTAGCAGGTAGATGCGGGATGATGTGATAGTAGCAGTTGGAAATGGGATTTGTTTGGGTATTAATAGGTGGGAGAAGGGAGGGGTATAGCAGGTAGGTGATGGTGGGTGACGAGTAAAGATGGGGGTCGTAGCAGGTGATGGGTGATGAGTGAAGACGGGGTCGTAGCAGGTGGGTGATAAGTAAAGATGAAATTCGTAGCAGGTGAGTGATGGGTGATGAGTAAAGATGGGGGTCGTAGCAGGTGGGTGATGAGAAAGATGGGGTTCGTAGCAGGTGATGGTGGGTGATGAATGAAGAAGGCAGTAGTAGCAGGTGGGTGATGAGTGAAGATGAGGTCGTAGCAGGTGAGTGATGAGTAAAGATAGAGGTCGTAGCAGGTGGGTGATGAGTGAAGATGGGGTCGTAGCAGGCGGGTGATGGGTAAAGATGGGGGTCGTAGCAGGTGGGTGATGAGTAAAGATGGGGGTCATGGTGGGTGTCGTAGGTCATGGGTGAGAGTTATGGGCCAAGAGTTCCACCTCCTCCAGGCCACAGACTCTGGGTGATGAAGGACAGTGTCTCCAGAAGATGTCACTCATTTCTGTCTTCTTCCTCGACATCCTCCCAAAGTAATTCTCCAGAGTCCCCCCCCACCCCCAAAGACTCGTTTGCATAAAATAGAATCTCACTATAATATTAGGAGAGGGGAAGGGGAATCCTCGAATTTAAAGCCTCCTTATGGACTCGACCGGAAAGCTTCATATGTGTACAACATGATCTTACCTCTACGAGAGGTCAGACCTCTCCCCCTCCCCCACCCCGGGACCACAAATGGAAATTCTACTCGAAGGTCCCCGACTCCTCACTCCCCTCCAATCCCCCCAAGGGGAAGAGGGACTTCCGCAACCTTGCACACTACCCCGCCTTTGCCCCCGACTTCGACAAAGTACCTGAAGAAGACCTGATCGAAGTCCTCCGAAGTAACCACTTCCTCCTTCCGTGGGGTGTAGCACTTGTCCTTTTACGCCGTCAGACTATTTCATTCAGCCGTGCCGGGCCTCTTCGGAGGAGGCCAAGGGGCCGGCCCTCTCTGTATCGACTCCCATGTTGCGGCCCTTCAGCACAACGACCTTCTCTTATGGATTTTTGTTCCGACTCGAGACCCAGAGTCCAAGGCACTTCGGGGGATCTGAGATTCAAAGAGTACAAGATGGAGGTGAAGACGGTGAGTCTGAGAAGGAAGGAGGAGGAGGAGGAGGAGGAGGAGGAGGCAGGAGGAGAAAGAAGAGAAGCAAGGAGGAGGTGAAACGCCCAAGAAAATACGTAGAGTGGAAGGGGAGAAAAGAGGGTGGATCCGATAGACAAGAGAAACGTAGAAGAGAAACGTTGGAGACAATGTTGGAGAACGGACGAGAAAAGGCGAAGAAACGGTGAGACGAAGGCAGCGGCGGCGAAAGGCCAAGGAAGGAAGAAGAAAGAAAAGACGGGGAGATGGAAAGGGACGAGTGGACGAAGTTAAGACGAAGAAAGTGCTGGACAAGGAAGACAAGGAGAGCGGAGAATAGATACATGAGAGAAGAAGAGAGAGAAAGAGGGAGGAGAAGAGAGAGAAAGAGGGAGGAGAAGTGAGAGGAAAGAGAAGAATGGGGGGAAATAGAAGAACAATGAAACAAAGAAAAGAGAAGAGTGAAGAGGAAAGAAGAGGATAAACATGGATAATATGAGAGCCAAGAGGAAAAATAGGGAACCTGGGTCGAAGAAAGTACAGCAGGGAAGGGAAAATCACGGGAGTGGAGAGGGACGTGGGGAGGAGGAGGAGGAAGAGGAGGAGGACGAGGACGATGATGAAGCTGCGGGTATGGGAGACGTCACTTGGGGCCACTCAAGTCCTTCTCCTCCTCCTCCTCCTCCTCCTCCTCCTCCTCTTGGCCTACTCCACACAGTCCCTCTTTATCCTCCTCTTCGATAAGGACTTTGGGACAATATCGAAGTGACCGGACGACAGCCAAAGCACGTTTACAATACTTGTACATAAATATCGTATTTACGTACACAACATGTGTATTCCCCTGTGCACACGCGTACACCTTTACTCATGTACACACATGTATATATACATACATGCATACATACATACATCCACGAACCTTTCTCTCTCACATACATACACACAGAACTCTGTAATTACATACACGCACCCACGCACACAAACATACACAATGAAACACACATACACAAACGGTCGCCGTTTAATATCCCAGTCATCAGTACCTTCTCGGCAATCGCTTCATCGTCTTGGGCCCCTCCCTCCCCACTCCCCCCCACCCTCATTGTCCTCAAGTCCCACTAAGAAGACTCTTGAAGGCGAGCGCCAGCAGTGGCTGGAGAAAGAAGAGGGAGAAAGAAAACGAGAAACAGTTCGAGTCGTGAAAATAAAGAGGCGAAACAAAAGCAAGCGAAAGAAGAAAAACGAAAAAAAAAACGACAATAATAATAAGATGAAGAAGAAAAGAAGTAGAAGAAGAAAAGGAAGAGGAAGAAAGAAGAGCCCAAGAATCAAATACACGTCAAGAACAGTGAAACTAGAACAACATGCCCCCCCCCACATTTATCGTTACATACGATGACTATCCTTTTGTCGTCCCTTTACCCCTGTGACGTCACTGTGTTCCTGTTACTTAACGTGACGTCACTATTATTCCCCTCGTTACCTAGTGTGACGTCACTGCCCTGTCGCTCGTTACAGGTGACATCAGTACATAGCTCGTTATCTATTGTGACGTCAGTCCTGTCGCTCGTCACATGTGACGTCACAACATCGCTCATTATCTATTGTAACGTCACGGTCATGTCGCTCGTTACCCATTGTGACGTCACTACACAACTCATTACCTACTGTGACGTCACTACCCTGCCGCTCGATACCTGTGACGTCATTACTTTGCTCGTTATCAACTATGACGTCATTAATTTGCTCGTTATCAACTGTGACGTCATTACACTGTCTCCGCATGCATAACAGCTCCTATTCCTAGAATAGTACTCAAATATGTTTAATAACTTACAAAAATCTAGGTTAGCTCTATCATGTATATACAAATACTCTAATTCTGGGTAATTACATTTATAACTATCAACATGCTTGTGAATTACAACCTAGCCGGGTTGTCGAGAGGTCGTTCCCCGGATCTGGCCCCTGGGCTACAACCCTACCCGCTGTCATGTGGAGAGCAGACAAGCAATCATGGAGACGCATTCTGTGGAATATGCATGAGCCGAATATATTACTTTTTAATTCAGAGGGGCGGGCCCGACCCCGCGATCTTTCGGACGCCGGTCACGATCACCAACTCCATCGCCGTACAGTTCCCGGTATTGGGGATTTTTTTTTTTTTTTTTTTCGGAACTCTCCCAATATTCGGAAGAACGATTCTCGACTATCGGACCATGATTCTGGAAGTTTCTTATGAATATTGGAGATTTTTTTTTAATTTTGAGTTTTCTATTATAGAGAACTAACTATGTGTATACCCCATACGATACCAAGAGTTTACGTACAAAGACACTCTGTTACAATGGAAACCGTCGCCACTGTCCATTGGGAACTGAACCCAAGCCTATTTAGTTACGAGGCGGAACCCAACCCTACCGTTCCACACACACACACACACACACCGTGGCGCGGTGGTTAGAGTTCCCGCCTGCCACTACGGCGGTCCGGGTCCGAATCCCGCACCAGGGCTGAAATAATTTCAGTATCGCTGCGCTGCGGGTTGTTACTCCAACTCTCATGGGCGGGAAGTTGAGTGTGTGTGCGCGTGTAAGGTCACAGCATTACCCTCAGATCGGCCACACGAGCTCTGAGCTCTCATCTGGGAGGTTAATAACTACCGATCACGAGTCTAACACGTGATCCAAGACCATGGTGAAACACACACACACAAAGCGTGATGAAACAAAAACATGGGGAGGTCAGAAGGGTTGAGAGTCGGGACAGAAACAACTATTGAAAGGGAATGTGTGTGTGTTGGGGAGAAAAAGGGGACAAAACATCAACGATGTTATTTTCTTTTCCTTGTCATACTCGTGGAGGACAAGGAAGTGACGTGGCGAAAGAGGTGGAAGGGGGTGGGGGGAGCGGGGTTGAGAGGGATGGTGGAAAGCCAGCATTAAATGCAGCACAACCCCATCAACTATTGGGGATATATGGATATATATGTACTACTGAAGAGGATTGCAGTTAGCAATCGAATATATAGCTTCGCTTACTCAACCCTTTCTTTCGTCCGACTGTGGTGTTAGTTATGATATATATATATATATATATATATATACACACACATACACATATATATTACTTTTCTTACGTTATTTTCAATTTCTGTTAATAGTATCCTATACAATGTATCTGATCATAGTGTCAGTCACTGGTTAGTCTTTATTTTGTAAACAAAGTAAATAACTTTTTCCATAAGGAATTCCATTAGTTTTATTCTGGCTAACACAGGGCGAGGTATTTCCCTCAAAATATTACCACACTTGAAGGCTCACGGTGAACGAAGAGAAGGAGGAGGAGAAGAAAGAGGAGGAGAAGAGGGAGGTGAAGAGGGAGGAGAGGGAGGTGAAGGTGAAGGAGGTAGAGGAAGAGGAGGTGAAGGAGGAGAAGAAAGAGGAGGAGGAGGAGGAGGAGGAGGTGTGGGAGAGGTGAAGGAGGAGAGGGAGGTGAAGGAGGAGGAGAGGGAGGGGGAGGAGGAGAAAGAGTAGGAGAGGGAGGAGAAGGAGGAGGAGGAGGAGAAAGAGAAGGAGAAGGAGAAGGAGGCAGGTGGCAGGAGGAGGGGCAGTGAAGAAAGACGGAGGACTTGAAGACGTCGAAGGGTTGGGCGGTGAAGTGGGAAAGTGGGATTGCTGGCGGTGAGGGGAAAGGGTGGGAGGGGAAGGGAAGGGGTGGGAGGCCAGGGTCAATTGGGAAAATGGGATTGCTGGCGGCAAGGGAAAAGAGAGGGAGGTCAAAATAGGAGGCGAAGGGGAGGGGTGGGAGAGGAAGGGAAGGGACGGGAGAAGAGAGGAAGGGGTAGATGGTGAAGGGTTGGGAAAGGAAGGGAAGGGAAGGGAAGGGAGGGGAAGGGATAGGAGGTGATGGGCTGGGATGGGATGGGAAGTGGTATTAGCCCTCTAACAATTACTAACGTCTAACGCATATGTTCTACCCGCCTCCAGACGATTTCCTTCGACCACGAGAGACCTGCGCAGCGCAAGGATTACAAGACAGGAGGCAAGATGGGTTAGAGAGCGAACGAGTGGGATAGGAAGCGAGTAGAAGGGATAGACCCAGTGGGAAAGGTGGGGTGTAATGAAATGAGAAGGAAGGGGAGAGGATGGGGGGGGGGAGTGAATCAAATCGAAAAGGGTGGAGAGGATTTGTCGAAGGAAATTAAGGTGTAAAAAAAAAGGGGGGGGGGAAGCTACTATAAACAAACACGGTTACAGTTTAGCACGGTGCCGTGACGACACACAAACCGTGCCCTGTTACACTCGCCTCCATCCCATGGCCTCCACAAGCACTCCGAGGGGCCCTCCCGGCTCGCAGAGCCTAACAATACACAAGGTTGCTGCTGCATTTCAAGACAGAGATCCCCAAAGTCCTATCCTTCGGACGCAGGGAGCCGTTGTAACCGACATAACCGTCTCAAGTCGCGCGAAGCTTCCCACCCCCACCCCCCGGCAGGCACGCAAGCATACACGCACGCATGCATTAAGGGACGGGTGGGGGGGGGTAAATAGGCTCGCGTGTGTAACAAATGAAAAACTTAATGAAATTCGAAGTTTTCGTGCAACTATTGAATCTTGTTCCTGGAATTTGGCTTTCGTCTTGGTCTTGCAATGTTTGGCACTGGTGCTGCCACTGGGTTTTGCACCCTGGACAAGGGTGAAGAAAGGACGGGGATCGAAGAGTCATACTTATATAGTGCCATAACACAAAGGATTACAAAGGCGGAGCATGCCGGCAGGAGAGCTTTTGGTCCATAACTAGGTCGGATGCGATTTTTTTTTAATGATAAATAAAAATAAATAAATAAATAAAACTTATAATAATATCAATAATAACAAACAAAACAAATAAATGCATAGGTACAATAATAAATAAAATACATAAATGCATACGTAAATAATAAATAAAATAAATAAATGCATAGGTAAATAATAAAAAATAATTTTAAAACTGCATAGGTAAAAATAAATAAAATGAATACACGCATAGGTATATAATAAATAAAATTAATAAATGTACACTAAACACTTCAACGCCTGCCTACTCCATTCATCCCTCTGGCCCCAACTCGGCAGCAAAGGGATTAACAAGTTTTGAACTTCACTATCAAACCATGACAGAACCTGGTAACACTTGTTCGATACTACTTTTAACTACAGTTCACTAATTCAAGTTTAAGTTTATCGGGAATTAAGTACATCACTGTGGTGGTGGTGGGGGGAGGGAGGGAGAGGAGGTTGAAATTGTTCTATACAGTTCATCACCAAATTGAACGACTATTTCTCCAACACTTGTCCCTTCTCCAACCTCCACCATCACCCCCAACGACCGTTTCTCCAACACTTGTCCCTTCTTCTCCAACTTCCACCATCACCCCAACGACCGTTTCTCCAACACTTGTCCCTTCTTCTCCAACCTCCACCATCACCCCAACGACCGTTTCTCCAACACTTGCCCCTTCTCCATCCTCCACCTCCACCCCCAACAACCCAACCAGTGCCATCTCCAGTATCGAAACGGTCCAGGTCACACAGGGTCATCTTACGCCTTCACTTGGCACTTTGCCCTTCCCCCCTACTCCCCTCCCTACTCCCCGTCTTCCCAACCGTCCCCAATTTCAGCCCCTACCCGTGCGAAGTTCACTGCCAAACAAAAGCCGCTCCCAACCTTTCTTCATGAGTCACACGATCTATAAAGTTCTCCATCTCGTCCCTTTATATTCTGTCTGGTCATCCTTTCCCACGCTTACCTCACTTTTGGAGTCCAGTCAGTAACAAACATGCTAATTGCCCTGCTCACTCATACTTCTTTGTCGCTTGCCTCTTTATTATACAATCATTTTGCTCTTTTTTTCATACCCAGGTTGCTCTCTTCGTCTCTCTTTGTTACTCCCACTCCTTTATCGCTCACCTCTTTATTATACGATTAAAATTTTGCTCTTTTCTCTTATCCAGGCTGCTCTCTTTGTGTCGCTCTTTCTTACTCCCTGCATTTATCTCTCCAAACCTCTGTACAATCCTTGTCTTTACCATTTCTTATTTTCTCTTCCAAATATATTAAGATCACTTCCCCCCACACTCCCTAACCTCCCCATGCCCCCCTAATAGCCAGACAATTCTCCCAACGAGCTGTTCCCCTCAACCCTCCTCCCTTCATTCTCACCTTCCCCTCCCCTCTCCCCTCTCCATTTCCCAGCCCTTGCGCCTCCCCCCACCCCCAACCCACACGACCACATGCACTTGTAGTCTTTGTAGACTCACCTGCCCCGCTCGTCCAGAACTACACGGGGGTAATTGGGGTTACAAACGAGAATATGGCTGCCACGTGAACAAACAGACAGACACAAGTAAGTCGGAAGAAAATGTGCACAGAGAGATACAAGTAAATCCGAAGAAAATGTGCACAAACAGACAGACACAAGCAAATCGGAAGAAAATGTGCACAAACAGACAAGAGAATTTGAAGAAAATGAGCACAAACACAGACACAAGTAAATCGGTTGAAAATGTGCACAAATAGACTGACACAAGGAAATCGGAAGAAAATGTGCACAAAAAGACAGACACAAGTAAATAGGAAGAAAATGTGCACAAACAGACAGACAAGTAAATCGTAAATGTGTACGGTTTCCATCATCAATTCTTCTACTTCTATCAAATGGAGTCCTTACGACTAATTCGCTGGTTATTAGCGAATTCATAATCTTCTGTAAATAAGATCTTACGACTAGGATATGTTCGCCTCCCCTTCGTTCAATATGATACAATTTGCTTTTAATGTTCGTTCTCATTAATAGTGTCTCCTCCCTCGCGGCTGAGAGTACATTAGCGAACGTGTCCATCACCAGCGTTTCTATCCTTAAGGGCAATCCCGCGACGGTGTCGTGCTTTAAGTCCATATCACCGATTTTTAAGTGAGTTCGTTTGGGTAGAAACGACTTAGGTTACAATCTTTTATTTTTCGAATCTCCAAATGTCAAATCACCTTTCCGTCATATATTGAGAAGCTGAATGACGAACTAAGAGAAATTGAACCTAAAATACGAATATTAGACACACTGTTGAATTGTAGACTTAGGGAAGTCTACAATACTGTAAGCTAAGTCTCCTTCCATTTTTTTTTTTTTTTTTTTTTTTAATTCACAACATTTGAAGAGAATCTTGGATGCGTGACCAGGGTTTTAGTAAGTTACATATTTAACACACGGAGTTACATATAAAATTAATTGAAATAAACATGTTATATTACCCTGTGCTACAAATATCTGGACTCAAATAAATAAGTGAATAAATAAAACACAAATATATAAAATAAAAATTAATCAATAAATAAACAATATCTTCCCGGGTAAAATGAAAAGATGATTCATTATCTCTACATATAACTAAAGCCGTATCCAAGACAGCGACACAATCTGACACAGATATATGTCCGATGGATAACAGGTACGTTATGACGTGTAAGTCACAACTACAACCCCGTGACACACATCCAAATATTATCAGTTCGGATCGTTCTTTTGAATACACGTCAGTCTGCCACAACCTTCTTGGGTCTACGGTTTCCACAATACTGAGTCAAGTTTAGCATACGAATATATTGTGTAGTTTCCTATGGTACATGGCATATTTATCATGCGAAATCACATGAACTCGTCATTCTAAATATGCGGAAATGTGTTTGTATCATCATTCTACGTATCCTGAAGATGTCTAAATAGACGAAAGCGCTCGGTCACCATTTTATTATTTCCCTCGGTTGTTTTTCCGCATGGCACTTGAATATATAAACAAACAAACAAATAAATAAAATAAAAGAAGTTTCTTAACTTCCTAAGCAACCACGGTCAAATGATCCATTAACACAAGTTGAGGGTTTAGTTAACAACAGAAGCTTCCATTTGACACGACCAAAAGGGTTGTAAAATGTCAACGAACTTCTCCCAGGCCTTGGCACACTTAACAGCTTTTGTTATGGCTGGCGCCACACAAAGCCACTCCCCTTGCGCCGGAACTGAATTTCCATATGAGGGTGTGATTCTTTTATTCTGTCTGGCGCCAGACGATTTTATTAATTCGTGTGGAAACCCTTTCTTCTGTACCGAGGGGAACTTGATGCTTTATTATGGCAGACGCCAAGTTATTTCTATTCAACTGTGGTGAGCTGGCGGTAACAATGAAGATGACGCTGCTACCACCATCACCACCACGATTACCATCTTCATTATCACCACCATCATCCCACCTTATCGTCATCACCACCACTACCATCATCATTATTACTATCCCACCTTCATTCTCACCACCACCATCATCATAATCATCACCACCCTATCTTCATCACCACTACCCCACTTTCATCACCACCACCCTACCTTCATCATCACCACCCCACCATCATCATCATCACCACCACCCACCACCACCTTCATCATCACCATCACCAACACCACCACGGCCACTGCAACGCCGCAAATGTTTTTTTGTTACTCCCTATTACCCTCAGCGCCATGACCGGAGTTACGACTGGCGCCTCACGCCTGGTATGCCAAGTATCAACAGCAGCACCATTCCAGGGATGACCTCGTGATCACGACCCAGCGACTCAACCGACCACTCCTCTTCCTCCTCCTCCTCCTTTCGCCACCAATTAGCACCACTCCTACTTCACCACTCCAGGAAGACCACCGGGACGACTAATTGCATCAACTCGCAAACTCTCAACTGGGGGGGAGTCATCGGAAGCTTGCTGGTCTCGTATTCGCTTAGAACTGGGTTCGAGTCTCGCGCTCCTCTTCGATTCCCAGCAGAGTGTGTTTGAGATCTGCCCCCGACTCTCCTCCAAAGCACATAGGGCAAAGGTGACGACTTCGGCCGCAGCTAAGCGCCTTCTGGCGTAGGCTCGTTTGACTTCATATCCGAATTTCAAGCTAGAAGCGCTTTCGTTAAATGACCATCTATTCGGGCTCCACTGCTCAACAAACGCCTCTCCCAGCCTCTTCTCTCGATTCGTGTGACCATGTAGCCTTTGCCACGCCACTCCTGCAAACGTCTCTATCTCATTCCTCTACTTCCTGCCTAGATTCGCCTTTCCTCCGCTTACTATTTCCACCTGCTCATTCTGGTGACATGTCAAACCCAGTTCCATCTCTGCTATTCTGCCAACTACTATATTTCACACACATCTGCTCTCCTGCCCAAATCACCTTCTAGCTCTCTCAGTGTTACCCCCACTGGTGATCTCTCTATCGCTCCTTCCACGGTCTTTTCACCTCATTCTCCATCACGCAACTTATCACACATCAACTAAAAGGTAGGTATGTCTATCCATATCCACCCCCAACAGATAATCCAACTCTGCAGACAGTTGCAGACTCCCTGTTGTACCTTGCCACACACCCTATACCAGGAGTTCTCAATCTTTTTCCCGTTACGTATCCCAAGACTCCTCAGACCATCGACCCGTACCTCCACGAACCTGACAGAATATAGAATAATATAATAAGATTAAATATACAATGGCACAGCAATGGTTACCAAATGGCTCAAATTTGTAATGACTTTATTCATCAGTTAAGCATTAACATAAAAAAACAATGTACAAGGTTCTCTCAGCAGATTTTTATGTTTAAGTCATCTTTCGCTAGTCATCTAAGTACCCCTGGAAACCGTCTGGAGAAGCCCAGGTTGAGGACACCTGCCCTATACCTTCCCCTACTACCTCCTGCCCACTCCCTCGCCCCTCCCATTACCCCCTGCCCCTCCCATTACCTCCTGCCCACTCCCTCGCCCCTCCCACTACATCCTGCCCCCTCCCTCACCCCCTCTCGTTACCTCCTGCCCCCTGCCTCTACCTCTTGCCCCTTCCCACTACCTCTCGCTCCCTCCCTCACCCCCTCCCACTACCTCCTCACCCTCCCACTCCCTCCTCACCCTCGCAGGGCTCCATCCCGCCCTCCGCTTTACGGTTTCAGCACCGGGGAACATAAGGAATGCAAGAAATGCAATCTAATAATCTCGCGATGCAAAGGTCGTGGTGGGGCCGGCTGCGCGCCACGCGGCTCTTATCCGCGGCCGAACACGTCACCCTAAACCTATGTACTCGGACTGCCAGGACACGGGGTGGTCATCGGTGGACGTTCTGGGATAGAACTCGGGCCCACGTAGTTTGGTAAGTGCAAAACGAGAAGCACCACGATGGCATAATTTTATTTATTCATTTTTTGTTCTCTTTTCTCTTTTTCTGACCATTCTTCTTTCGCTAACCTATTCCACAACGGATACAAATTTTTATATATGTTATATATATATATAATCAATATTATATTATATATATATATATATATATATATATATATATATATATATATATATATATATATATATATACTGTATATATCCATGGAGCTAAGAGCAGACCAGTGAGGGGGCCAAACTGTCAACAAATAACGACTACCACATTACAAATGTATCATTCACATAAATAATTTCAAACGCCGCTGTCAAAATAAACGAATAAACAAATAAATATTTGAATAAACAAACCCGTTGCCCCAGGTCTCTCCTGCAGGAGACCCACGGCCCCCAGCTAACCGGCAACGATCACCGGAATGGGACATTGGTCACTCAGGGAAGCGCTGTCAAGGGACTTAAGTCTGTACGCCCCAAGGAGTCCGTTCAGTGATTTACGACTAGCCATTCTGCAAAATCTCTCTCTCATTTCCCATCTATGTGCTATCTGAAATAGTTTTATATATACATATATATATATTCTGTATATAGTAAAAGATGCTGTATTGTGCAATGAGTATAACTTTAGGATTATAACAACGATTACCTATACCCCATTCCACCTGTCTCATTTGTGACACCTCAACGTGGCAATATGGCGGGGAAAAAAGCGATGTTGCCACGTGTCACAGAATTGATTCAAATATTTGTTATAATACTAAAAAGTGATGCTCATTGAACTATACAGCTTCCTTTATAATATACAGAAAAAAAAATTAAAATTGCACAAAGATGGGAAATAAGAGAGGTATGTACTGAGGTTGATTTGGCAGAATGGCTAGTAGTAAATCACGGCGGATGCCACATCCTCAATGGACTGCTTGGAGAGCACAGGCTAGTATGAGTACTGTAAACAAACTAACAAAAGTCCCTTACCCCCCTTTCCCCCCAAGCGACCCGTGTCTCCTCCCCCTTTTTGACCACCCCCACCCACCCATCTCCTGGAGATCACTGTTATAAAACCACCAATGTAGACATTCCGAAGACCCGCCGCTGGAAAAAAAAAGGAGCTCCATTCCGACGTAACAATAGCATTCCGACCTAAAGGTCACGTCTCAGGTCAGCCTGGGTCACCTTTCAAATGCATCGGCCGTCAACTCCTCCCCCCCCACCACCTCTCAAACTACCGACACCCACTTCCTCGCGACCCGTCCCTCCTTAAAGGGGTTATCACACTGGGCAGCTTCCACGGGCTTCACTAGCGCCGACAGTTGAAAGTTCGTTTGAGAGAAAATGACTTTGGTGACAATATTTTATTTTTCAAATCTCCAAATATCAAAGATGAATGATGAACTAAGAGATTGTAAACATGCGAATGTTAGACATACTGTTGAAATGTTCTTCGAGAGGTCTACATTTCTGTAAGCGAAGTCATGTTCTAGTTATTCGCCCAGGTCCTTCTACCGAACTCGCCCAGGTCCTTCTACCGAACTCGCCCAGGTCCACCCACCGATCTCGCTCAGATCCTTCCATCGAACTCGCCAAGGTCCACCCACCGATCTCGCTCATGTCCTCCATCGAATTCGCCCAGGTCCTCCCACCGATCTCGCTCAGGTCCTTCCATCGAACTCGCTAAGGTCCACCCACCGATCTCGCTCGTGTCCTCCATCGAACTCGCCCAGGTCCTCCCAACGATCTTACCCAGGTCCTTCTACCGAACTCGTCCAGGTTCTTCTACCGAACTCGCTCAGGTTCTCCCACCGATCTCGCTCAGGTCCTCCCACCGAACTCGCCCAGGTCCACCCCACCGAACTAGCTATGTCCTTCCATCGAACTCGCCCAGGTCCTCCCGCCGATCTCGCTAACCTACGACCATAATAGCCAATGGACTTCAATTCAAGCTTCCCCTTGGATTGAAATGGGTTTAAACCTTCCCTGGGAAGAGGTTAACCTCCTCACCGCCACTCACATCAGGTTAAAAAAAAGAACAGAATTACCAAAGGCCGCAGTGCCTTGACACGGGTTAACCTCAAGCTTTCCATGTTGTTGTACCTACGTCAACAGACCACAAGTATTATTAATACCTTCATTGCCTTCTCCATGAGCCCTTCCACCGCCTACGATGCCACCATCCCCAACAACAGCCAATGGCACCTGTACGACAGATGACAAAGCCACCTGGCCGTGCCAGTGCCTGCCTTACAGCTGTCAGCACACTTTTACAGGCGGGAGAACTTGTAACCTAACACAGCGAAGAAACATCTGTAGAAACCTTCCCCCCTCTCACCACCCTATGAAACAAAGCACACACACACACACACACACACCTGCCTATTCGTCATCTTCCTCGACGATTCGGCGAGTGACGTCACCTGGCAGACTGCTTGTGCCACTGAAACTTTACATCCTAATCCCACTAAATCCTTCAACATCCCTGCTCCAAAATCCTCCCCTTTCTACCCAGCTTTCCTTTCTCTTAAATCTGCTTCTCTTTCATGGCTTAAAGTCTAACTCAATTTGCTCTTCCTCCTTCTCCAGCTCTCTTCTTCCTCCTCCAGGTCCATCTATCAAATTTCTCCTCACTTTCCCCACAACTCCTCCTTCAGGTCCCACTACCTAACTCCTCCTCACCCTTATACCTTTCTTCCAGGCCCCTTTATCTAGATCCTACTCTTCCTTCCCCCTACATCCACGTAACACACCCTTCCTTCGTTCCAGTTGGTAAGCTATTGACCTTCTTTCATAATGAGCATGAGGACGCTGACGAAGGCAAACCATACTGGGGGGGAGGGGGGAGGTTTGCACGTCCCCCCTCCCCCCAAACCTCCCTAATTATTGTCGGTGTGCCTGCAATTGCTCCTGCACTCATGTTTTCTTGCAACCGTTACCTTGTTAAAGCTGTCGAATTTCAACAGTTACCTAGTGCCTTGTCGTCAGCTGTTGTCTTCTAAGTTACCTGCAGACACATTCAATTAACCTTGTTCTGGCTGACGCTAAAAGCTTTCAAATACTTCTGACGGAACGGATTCTGGACAAAAGGAGGTCACGATCGATGGAGGCTACTTTCAAGCCGGAGGTCCCCTTGTATAAAAAAAATAAAATAATGAATAAAATACATCCCCCATGATGAAGGACTAACGGACACGGTTGGTTCTTAGCAATCTACCCAAATCTCCTCACGTTAACGAGGGCATTTGAACGCGAAAGATCATCTCCTCTATACTTCAGACTCGGATCGATGTTAAAAAAAAAAAAAAATAATAATAATAATAATAATACTAATAATAAATGAAAAAATAATCATAAGTAAATAAATAATAAATAAACAAGAATAAAATAAAAATAAACAAATTAAAGAACGAACATCTGTAGGCTCTACGCATGTGGTCAACCCGCTCTCACTCGTTCCCTGGATCTCTCCCTTGTCCTGGGAGGTGCTTCCCCCCCTCCCCCCCTCTACAGCCTCCCCCCCCCATCCCCGCCCTGTCCTACTCCAAGGGGTCTAAGTGGCTCTGCAGTCAAGGAGCACTGGACGAGCTCGAGGGAAAGGAGGGGTTGGAGCGATGCTACAGCAGAAGGGGACTGTGTATGCGCGTCCCTCGAAGAGAAGCTTTGTTGAAGGTAATGTACTACACGGAGGAGAGTAGCATGTTTCCTGTGTGTTGTTACAATGTGGCCATTGGTACAAACACCACTATTTCCATTATTATCATAACCACAAATATTACTACCACCATCATTTATACTATCGTCATATCCCCTACCACAACGACTAATTCTGTCTATATACTATCTATACACCAAAAGGCTTCTTCACCTTATAAGGGAAGTAGCTATAGAATGCACACACTCACTTTCACCATTCTGATCTTTCAATCATAACCACCACTATCATAATCACCACCACTAACACCACCAACAATCCTTATACTCTGAGTATCACCGTCACCACCCTTAACCCCATCTCCAACTTCCGCTTTGACCGCAGCCGGGAATCGAACTGAGTACCAAGATGGCACTGGCACTATATCGACTGAGTTCCGAAGCGCCTTTGATCCTAAGCCTACCAAAGGGCAGCTCATCACCTCGACCCTTACGATCACAATCAATCCCGTAACAGCCTACGGAAGACAATGAAAACTTACAC
The DNA here is from genome assembly GCF_046742065.1 of Oratosquilla oratoria. Taxonomy (NCBI): domain Eukaryota; kingdom Metazoa; phylum Arthropoda; class Malacostraca; order Stomatopoda; family Squillidae; genus Oratosquilla; species Oratosquilla oratoria. Next base: position 21,764,032 of record NC_134787.1, read on the forward strand.
GAAGTTCTTCGTTAACAATGAAGCTTATGCCACGAGCTCTCCTCAACTCCTTCAAGTCGAAGTGACTCTGAAGAATAACGAGAGTCTACTCTCACGTGGCCGTAATAAACTAAGAGGACACTTGATCGTCCACCAAGAAGACCATACTACTGGAAACACAGCGATGGAACCTCTAAGCCCCCCCCCCCACCCACAGCCCCATTATACTCCTCCAGTTTGTGGAAAGTCAAGTAGGATTTCATTGCTTATGTAGCTGTCGATGGAAATAATAAGATGGGTATAGTATACTATAAACTACACCCCATACATACATACACACTATATATATATATATATATATATATATATATATATAGATACACACACACACACACACACACACATATATATAATATATATATATATATATATATATGTGTGTGTGTGTGTGTGTGTGTGTGTGTGTGTGTGTGTGTGTGTGTGTGCAACAATGAAGGGGTCCCAGTGAACAGATCTTCATTTATCAAGCAAAATTCACTTTAATTCTAAACAATCAACATCGAGAACATCGAGGAGGCATACATGCATAAATTGAAACGTGATACAGCCAAGGACTCGAACCTCCGCTAACACGTGACAAATGATAGTGATATAACCGATTGCACCACACCTGGTGTGTAAATGATAATAATAATAAATGGTCTATTAAGTTCAATGATACAGATACAATGACAATATACAATTTGCGCGCGCGCGCGCGTGTGTGTATGTGTGTGTGTGTGCGTGTGTGCATGCACACATGTGATACTGAACCCAAGATCCAACACTGATGATGGTGGATAGGCTCAAGTATCTTTCCAAAGATCTATGTTTAGAGATGAAACCCTACCCAGGGTTATTTATATGAAACAGTTCTTGTGCAAGAGGCGACAGGGAGTTCACATTGATAACTAGCACATTGCACATTGATAACTAGCAACTAACTTGAACATAAACTTGAACCTTAAATGTTGTTTTAATTATGCACGTGTTAATCGACCACCTTAAAGTGGTCTTATCTGAGTCACTGGATGTAAACTTACTTCTGTAAATATGATCAAAGAAACACAATATACCTTCCGTGAGTGACTTGTGGTCCCGCCCAGAGACTGCTGCCGGTTACCTAAAGGACGCGGGTCTTATGCAAGATAGACCAGGGGCAACGGACCGACTGAATGACCAAAGGAAACAGTGGAAGATGTGTGTGTGTGTGTGTTTGTATATATGTAAATATATATATATATATATATATATATATATATATATATGTGTATATATAAATTATCCCCAGAGCCTGATAGCTGACTTCCAAGAATTCTTAAGTAAATACAAAATTTAAAGGCATTTCTTTAGAATTATGGACAAATATATCACAAATCAGAAAACGGAAACTGGATGCATTACTCCAGTATTAAAAAATGAACAGAAAACAGAAGCTAGGAAATTAAGACCTGCATGTCTGACCTCTACCGTAGGAAAAAAATGAAATAATAATAATAACAATAATTCAACTGTATACTGTATTAAGTACATATATATATATATATATATATATATATATATATATATATATATATATATACCAAAGGCTTTTTCCCCTTACACGGGAGGTAGCCAAAAAGAAAAAGGCATAGAAATCACTCCCATCCATTTCATTTCCCATATATTCCACTCCCCTCCACCCTCTTTCCAAACCATTTTGCAATACTAAAAGAGTTTAATTAAAAAAAAAAAAAAAAAAAAAAGACAAGAGATCCTACTAATTACCCAATCAGTTCATTATCAAATGAGTTTTATGTTTATGTGATTCTCACCAATTCCGTAAGGTTTGAAATTAAAGCCAGCTAAAAGAACAAGCAGGATCTATAAGTGGGAATTCTACTATCCGCTGACAATATCTAATGTATTTAGTTTCATAAGGTAGTTTATGAAGTGACTTATGACACGGTATAATAAGCAGCAATACAAATCTATGTGTAATCAGTGCAAACACATGGTTTGACTTACAGAAAACATATTTAATTTCCTGAGTATCATTAAAGAATCCACGGAGAAAGTGGTATGAACAATATAAGAGAAAACAATGACTCATGAAGCGAGTTACTGACTGGACGCCATGAGACAGTAAGCGTGCATGAGGGAGATCGACAGGCGGGGAGGTTGGCAGGAGTGATGTGGCTATGATGACTGAATATACAAGACTGACAAATGATGTGTGCGTGTGTGCGTGCGAGAGGAAGAACAGAGAAGAACCAAACACGACAAGCAAACTCGTGTGAGACAAAAAAGAACAAAAAAGGATGACAGGGGAGGATAACAAATCACGACCGGTGCAGGAGAGTAAAGACGGATAGAGCCGATCGAAGGAATGCTAAACACAGCACCGGGGGAGCCGACGCGACGGGGGGAACGGGCGGAATCTGAATAAACAAGGTTCTGGTGAGAATAATAGAGAATACAAGGAGGGCGCCAGGAACGTCTAGCGAGACAGAAGGACGACCACAGCAGGCTGAGAAAGTCCTCCACCCACCCTTACCCCCCCCCTCACACATCCCCCCACCCGCCTTGAACCTAAACCGTCCTTCCCTAAGACCCACCATGAAGGAGAGGGTGTGGGGGGAGGGGGAGGGGGAGCAAACGGGAGCCTAGGACAGGAGGTGGAAGGACGCGGACAGAAGGAAGACAATGCCAAACCGACAACAAACTCAGAAGGGAATGTGCTGCTACTGCTGCCGTGGAAGCTGAGATGGTGTGGGTTTTGTTGTTATGAGGTGGCTGTGATGGTTTGGCTTTTGTTATGAGGTACATGTCGTTTAGGCAACGTGGTGATGTGACTGTGATGGCATGGTAATGTTTTAGAGGGAGTTAAGTGATGTTCCTGCGTTCAACATTCTGAATTTGGTGAATGATGGTAGATGTGATGCTGTGGTATTTTGGGTGGCCACTGTGGCCTGTGATCTTCAATACCCCACAAGGGCAAGATTCAAATCCTGTCTAGGCTAAAAGTTTTAAATTGTGACATCACGGACGCAAAATATAATTCATACACGTTATCACTACGGCAATGTAGAAGGTACACATTACTCCGATATAAAATTATAAGTTTAACCTAGCGTTTACCTTATCTAAAATCATGAAGACATTTGCACATTTCTGGAATGGGTTTATATATTGTTTCTACTGCACAGAAACAATAGTGATGCTCAATGGGGGTAATATTGCACTAATAGGGTATTAACAACAAGTGTTCCTAGTTTCATTACTAGGACAGTGTTTTGGTAATATACAGTATCAATGTCATAATATTAAAACTTTCGCGATACGGTGAAAACACAATAATATGCCTACTTATTGGCAGGACGGTGAAAAAGAACGTAATGATTGAGCATGAAACATAAATAATGACTGAAAATGAGTAAAAAGAGGATGAAAATCTCCAGAATCTCTTCCCAAGATTGGGAGAATTCCTACATAATATTGGCGGGAAACCGGTTGAGAAAAGAAAGTGATGACAATGACAGTGAAAATAACAGCATCATGAATTCACTATTAATATGAACGGCTGCGACGGAGTAGTCACAAATTGGGCAAAAATAATTTCAGAATCACGTTTGTCCGCGATGTCACAAGAAAAGAAAGCCTTAGTGACTGTTGGGCATAAGGCGACTCCACTCCACCCTCCTCCCCCAACCCCTGCTGTGACGTCACGACTCAACCGTCTCTGAACAAGTAGGACATTGTCTTAGGCGGGACATCTGTGTTTGGCCAATATGGCTTTCTTCCAAGTATCTTTCGTGACTTGTGCTGGCACGATGCGACATATTTGCAGGACTAACTGCACCTCTCCTCAGAGCTACAACAAAGATTTCTCAGGGCAGAATATTTCTTAGTAAAAAGATTGTAACGTAGACAATTACTTACAACCATACAAGCCTTTACTGATCTGACCATTGGCTCAATAATCCTAATAAGAATGTAAACACTGTTTAACTTCACCAAAACTACACCTTCGCTTATTTTTCCTTAAAAGCCTTCTTTACTAGTTATGAAGAAGATAATCCATATTTACATGACAGGCTTTCACAATATAATGTCTTCCAGGGTCTGGGGAGGAGGTAATCTAATTAAATAACAATCATTAAGCATTCCCAAAGAAAACTTAACTGACATTCATGTTCACAATTATAATGACACTTACAAGCAGTCATCGATAGTTTCCATACGAAGTACGAAGACAAAACGCGAAAATATATCACTAAAAATAAATATGAATCGCCATATTTGCTCACCGTGTTCAGCGCTTGAAAATTGGCGAGTAGAAAAGGTCGCCGCACTGTCGAGTGTCGACAGTGGCTTCAACTGACAAACAAATAATTTAATAAAATTTCCTTACACTTCGTCTAGAGTGACGCATTCTACAATTGTTATTCTGACGCACGCAATCTTATATCTTGGTAACACCATCGTAGCAAAGTCGTGAACTGTTGGGATACCATCTTTCAAATTTAATTTTTTTTTATCAAGCAGACAAAACATGTACTCTATTGGCAGTATTTCAACGCTGTAGATACATATTACAAAATCATACTATGAACATAAAATAAGTTAGACATAATTATAATCGAAAAGTAATGCTTATTTATAAAAAAGAATTAGGAAAGGTGACTTCCCTACCCTCAAGCACCGTCTTTATTTTGTTATTGTATGCCCAGGCCTATTCGGTGAAGCTACAAGAATCCATTAGTTTTCGATTTGCATTGATGAGTTACCAAGTGAAATTCTTAGCATCACATTAGGTTTAAAATATAACCCAACACTTTGTACTAAGCCCATGAAACTCTCTGGATGAGGTATGTATACCAAGATTTATGTTTGTGACCGTCTTACGAATTAGATTTATGAAGTAATTAGCTTGGACCTGGAGACTAGTCTCCTCTCAAAGAGGAACGCTGACGACTTTTAATTGCAACTACCCGTCTTCTGCCTTCCTTAAATCTCACTTTAACCATTTCTGATTCCACCTATTTAGCATTGATTTGTCCCGGAGGAAAGAACCGTTACTGGCGCGCACGCACGCGCGCACACACACTCTACAGTGAGACTACAGTCGTCTTGTGATCCTCACACCATCCACCCAGGCTACGGCATTTCCCGTCCAACCCACAAGCTCACCAGGGGGGGGGGGCGCAAACACGGAACCAGACTGGCAGTCGTAGCATTTCACCTTTTAGATCATTGTCGATACCTGCCAGTCTACATAGTTACATAACATACAATAAATTCAATCATCAATGGCAATAATAATGACACCCAAAAATGCCTGCTAAAATAATGCACGTACACTATAGCATACCAATTCATGTGTGTGTGTGTGTGTGTATGTGCACGCGCTCTGTGTATGACAAAAGCCTACTCGCTAATTGTACGTTCAGCATCCGTGCACTACCGGTCGGGACAAGTAGTGGTTCGTCATTCTGGACATACCAAGCCTCCTCCGGACACAGATAAGCACAGCGAGACCATGAGCCAAACTACGATATATTGATAGGCTCTGTGTACCATTTGGAATAAGAATGATGATGATGATGATGATAATAATGATAATAATAATAATAATAATGATAATAATAATAATAATAATAATAAAATAATAATAGAATGATAATAAAATACTAATAATAACAAAATAATAAAATACACAAATAAAAAGTTTCGTTCTGTTTCCTGTGAAATTTTACTTGTACTCACGAACCTCACCTAACTTCACCTCGCCTATCTAAACGCCTTCCTGTATAAGAAGAATTGCGCTCCAGTTAGCTCGGGCTCCCGCCAACCCCAAAGACGGTTTCCTCCTGCTGCGTGTCATGTCGCGTAATCCGTGTCTAAGCTATTTGGTCGACTGGTGACGGAAACAACGAGGAACGGCAGAGGGGGAGGGGGGGGGAGGAAGGAGAGAAGAGACCCACGGGGAAAGAATTGAAGGTGGAGAATGGAGAAAAGCAAGACGGTGGTGAGGTAGGAGAAAAAGAAAAAGACGAGGAGTATGAGGATAAAGGAGTTATCAAACTGGGATGTTTTTTGTCCAACCTCCGATTCATCGGCGATACCGCCCACCTCCATCACTTTTTTCCGCCGTCAAATCACTATGGCCAACTATTTTGTTTTCTCAACAAAAAATACATCGAATGTCATTTGATATACTGGAGGAAAGATTATTTCCTCCAGCATATCAGATTCCTCCAACAGTCGGAGGAAAACCAGCCCAGTGTGATAGCGTCTTAAAGATGGGAAATGAAGTGAAGAATGACAATGAGGAGGAGGAGGAGGAGGAGGACCGAATTTTCCATTACATTCTTGCCCACAATGAAACCTGTGGGACAACAGATAAACAACGCGAAACGAGGATGGAGGAGGTGAACGAAGCAGGATCCCCCGGGTGACCAAGGAGGGAGAGCTTCTGCTTCTGACGAAGGAGTCCACGAAGTGGAAGGTTGTGTCGCGAAATTGTGTAGAAATGTGTCAAGGAAGGCTGAGATTCACGAGCGATGGAGAAAGGGGGGGGTCGACAAGAATCAGTCCCATTCCCCCCCCCCCCAGCTTGTAGATGATTGGTCCCTCCCCAATACCCACCCCAACCATATCGAGACTAGGGTTGTGGGGCTTGCTATCGAGAAAAGCCATCATGGGTGAAATGCAAGTAAATACAAAGTTGGATAAACATGCGTAGGCACGCACACACACACACACACATTCTTTGTACCCTGACGATGTCTTGAACAGACGAAAACGTTCTGTATTAATTTCTTTTATTTTCCAAGTGGTTTCTGTAAGTATTGTTATCACGTGTGCTTAGTGATTTGTTTCACACGTGTGTGTGTGTGTGTGTGTGTGTGTGTGTGTGTGTGTGTGTGTGTGTGTGTGTGTGTGAATTACAGAATACTGGGCGAGTGCCAAAAATCAAGTGGGGGAGGAAAAACAGGATAAATGGGTGACTGGCAACAGGCAAGGGTGAACCAACAAGGTTGGTGGGTGGGGGTCGGAAGGTATTGAGTGTAAGTGACAACGATTGAGACCAAAAACAATGATGGGTGTCAGTGGGACAAAGATGAGTCAGGACGCTGGGTGAGTCGTGAGTAAACACAAGTGGGTGACATAGGGGAGTGGGGGGATGCTTTTCAAGGAGTAGGGAGTAGGGGTTGAAAGACGGGTGACTTAAGGGGAGGGAGGGAGGAAGAGGACGAGGAGGAGAAGGAAGAATGACAGCCATTGAGTTAATCCCCCTAATTCCAATAATTTTGTTTACACTCGGGGCATTGTGACCGGCCCATCCCCTCGCGCTCCCCTCCCCTCTTTTCACTCCCCCCCCCGTACTCATCCCTACTCTCCCTCCCCCCCACTTCCACCATGCTTACTCCTCATCCTCCTTTAAATCCTTTCTCACGCCTCCTCCCTCCCAAAATGGTGGAAGACTAACCTCCGTTTCTTCTTCACCTCCACATCCTCAACTCTCCTCTTCCTCCTCCTCTTCTTCTTCCTCATCCTTTAGACATTTTCTTCCATTTTCTTCACATCCTCAACTCTCCTCCTCTTCCTCCTCCTTTAGACATTTTCTTCCATTTTCTTAACATCCTCAACTCTCCTCCTCTTCTTCTTCCTCCTTTAGACATTTTCTTCCATCTTCTTCACATCCTCAACTCTCCTCTTCCACCTCTTCTTCCTCCTTTAGACATTTTCTTCACATCCTCAACTCTCCTTTTCCTCCTCTTCTTCCTCCTCCTTTAGACATTTTCTTCCATTTTCTTCACATCCTCAACTCTCCTCATCTTCCTCCTCTTCTTCCTCCTCCTTTAGACATTTCCTTCCATTTCCATCACATCCTCTCCTTATCTTGTTCAACTTCCTGGACATGATAAACGAGTTTTACTTTCTGCTATGCAGCCTCTGCCAATCATATCTTCTCTCAATGTATACATACGTCCTTGGTATGGAGAATGAGATATTTATATTGACTTTCTTGGAGAAATGTCGTTGGGGGAATTTGCGAAATTCACGCCATTATGAATATACTTATAATGATGATAACAACAACAACAATAATAATAACCGTGAGAAGGGGAAGATAAGTAGCCGTACATTTAAGAATTGTGATTAAGCTTCTGAACGATGAAGATGAAGCCTCCATAGTCATTCCCAAACCTCAGACTATGAGGTGATTACTCAAACCACCAAACCACCACAAAACATTAATCACGCCCACCCCACCCCACCCCCACCCGCCTCCACAACCTGGCGCCCAATGACACACCGACTCTCGGACCAAATTTCGTAATTCATTATTTACGGGTTCGAGCCCCCAGCGACTACGGCTACCTCCCACGTATCCGGCTGTCCAAGCACGCAAGGCAAAGGTGGTAACCTCCCCACCCTATAGCTTCAGGCATCCCTGGTTTTCATACCATCTGACGCAACGTGGACATTCACACTGTCGCAACATTCACGACCATGCATGCGTGTGGATTGTTGCATACGGTTGTTGCATGATGTGCAACAGGGCCACTGCGATGCTGCAACACCAGTGACGGTGTACACGTGGCGGTGATAACGAAAGTGACAGTGGTGGTGATGGTGAAACTAATGCCGGCAGTATCAATAGTAAAGGTGCTGGAGGTGGTAATGGTAGAGGTGTGGTAGCAGAGGTAGAGATGGTAATGATAGATGTGGTGGTGGTAATGGAGATAATGGTGGTGTTGGAAATGGAATTAGTGGTGGTAGAGGTGGTGGTAGTCATGTTGGTAGAGGTGCTGGTGGTAGGGGAGATGGTATCGGAAGAGGAAGTGGTGTCAGTGATAGAGGTTGGAAGTGGTGGTGGTAGTCGTGGTGGTGTTGGGGGAGATGGTAGCGGTGGAGGAGGTGGTGGCAGTGATAGAGGTGGAGGTAGTGGAGGTGCCAGGGGTTCCCGTCAATACTGTCAGGGCCTGGTCTGTCCGGGCAGGTAGCTCGGGTGATCCGCGTAGAAAATTTCTTCACCAATGCGGACTTAAGTCCCCAAACATGTGGCCGGGAGGGGAGGGGAGGGGAGGGGGAGCAAAGGAGGGGAGGGCAAGGGGCGGAGGAGGATAAGGATGCTGAAGAATGAAGGAGGACAAAGGGAAGGAGGAAGGATAAGAATGGGGGAAGGAGGGAGGAAGGATAAGGATGGGGGAAGGAGGAGAAGGATGAAGGCGGGGCAAGGGAGGGAGGAGGATAAGGATGCTGAAGAATGAAGGACAATGGGGAAGGAGGGAGGAAGGATAAGGATGGGGGAAGGAGGGGAGGGATAAGGATGGGGGAAGGTGGGGAAGGCTGAGGGTGGGGGGGAGAATAAGGGAAGGGGAGGATAAGGGAAGAAGGGAGGGTCGGGAGGGAAGGAAAGACAGAGGGAGGGCGTAGGTGGAGAAAGAAGGGAACAAGATGGAAAAAGGAGTAATGATGAAGGAGGGAGGGGGAAGAGGAGAAGGAAGTGGCGAAGGAGGGGAGGGGGAGGAGGAGGAGGAGGAGGAGGAATGACGAGGCAAAGGGGAGGCATGTAGAAAGGGACAGACGTACACAAAGGACGAGACGCAAGCCAAGCCAAGCCAAGCCAAGGCGCGGAAGCTTCTCCCGAAGAAGAGTGGCCAAACAACGTCGCAGACGACAACGAAGACGACGACGACGACGACTTAGGCCTCCCTCCCTCTCTCATGACGACCTTGGACCACATGCCGGGCCCATGATTAACAGTCATTACCCTCCCGGATGAGAGCGAGTTCATAAAGTCAGATTCTTGGGGAATGCACTAACCTTACACACATCGCTTTCCCCCAAAGAGGTTGGGGGGGGGGGCAGTCATGCGAAGGGAAAGGTGAGGAAAAGGAAAGGGAAAAGTAGGGAGGATGGGAATGATAGAGGGAGGGAAAGGAACAGAAGGTGGAGGGAAGTACTAGGAGAGGAACGGGAGGGAAAGGAGAGGAAGGAAGGAAAAAGAAAACGAGGAAAGGGATGTTTAGAAGAAAGAAAATGGATAGAAAGGAAGAGAAGGGGGCTAATGGAGGACTGCGAAGAGGCTTGGAGGGTGTAAGAGAGTGGATGGAGGGGTCTTGAAGACTGGTCCTTCGGAAGAGGAGGAGGAAGAGGAGTGATGCACAAGAATGGGGGATGAGATAGACCATGAGTAGTGACGTCACTTCCGGACCCCTGTACCTGTCCATGATACCCCACACCAGCCCACCCATCCTTATTTAAACCATTCTCCTACATCTAAAAAAGAAGAAGAAAAAAAAAAAAAAAATCTATCTCACCTCCTCCTCTACCCAAGTCGACTCATATTCTTAGGTTCGCGGGTTCGAGTCCTGAGTTGTGGCTTTTTCCGTCTCGATCTACTTCCCCCTCCCCCCCAAACGGATAGAAGCGCCGGTAAACGACATTCCAGAGCCTTTGGAGCTCCTCTAGAATCCTCTCCTGTAAGTGCTTCCCCTGGGCAATGCACCGCGGACGATTCGATTCCCGCGAAACCTAAGGTGTGGGGAAAGGATAAGAACGTAACACTGCCACCCAAAGAACAGGATGGCTATATAGGTAACCCTTTCACATGAACGGGTGTAACGCTACACAGAACTCAACAAGAGGAATAAAAATAAATAAAAGATAAATATAAAGAGAAGGAGCGCGGGTCCCCGACTGAAAGAGTTCCGTGATGTCAATTATAAACACTGTACAAAATGAATGACCGACCACAGAAGAGATTTGTATAATGACTGGCCTCGACGCGCTCCCGCCATAGGGTGGACGGGGGAGAGGAGCAGGAAGAGGGAGTGAAGGAGTAGACAGAAGGAAAGGGGGGGAGAGGGATGGGATTAGAAATGTATGGAAAATTTAAATAAATAAATAAATAAATAAATAAATAGGTGCATAAATAAATGAATGAATAAATAAATCCATTTTATAAATATATTTTTTGTGTGAATTGACGAGTGACGAAAGCGAGGGAAGAAGAGGATGGACACACACTCACACACACACACACACACACACACACACACAGAGAGAGAGAGATGAGAAGGGAAAGAGAAACAGAAGAGAGAGATACGAGGGAAGAAAGAAGAGAAAAGGGATGAGAAAGAGAAAGAGAAGAGAAAGTGAAGGGAAGAAAGAAGGGTGGAAAAGAGAAGAGACAGAAGAGAGTGCGAGAAGAAAGGAGGGTAGAGGAGTGCTGTGGCGGAGTAGGGAGAGGAAACTCCAAGGCGAAACAAAGGATGAATGACGGAGGAGGAGGAGAAGAAGAAGAAGAAGAGAATTAGCGAAGAAGGGGACGAAGAGAGGAACGAGTGAGAAGCGAAAAGCCGAAAGGAAAGAGAATAGAGGAAGCGAAAAAGACGAAGACGGAGTAAAGAGGAAGAGGCAAAAGAAGAAGGACAGAGGAACTTCAAGTAATGAAGAGAAATGGAAGGAATTGGAAAAAAATAATGAACCGGAGAGAGAGATGACGTCGATGAGAAAGAGAGAAATGGAACGATCACGCTGTCGGGTGTGAATAAAAAAAAAAAAAAAAAAAAAAAAAAAAAAAAAGTGTGAATACGTATAGAGAAAAAAAAAATGAAGAGATGAATTAGACGGTGGGGACACGCGAGATGGAAGTAAATGAAAACACGACGAGGAATAAAACAGGAATTGAAAAATGCAAAGAAGGTAGAAGGTAATGCCAAAGAAGGGAAGAAAGGAAGGAAGGAAGGTAGGCAGGTTGGAGAGTGGCAGCAGAGAAACGAGTTTGGATGTAGAGAATACTAGTACACAAACACACACATATACACAGGACGCATACAATATGTGCTTGTATAGAGAAACACACACACATATAAACTAATATACACATGCAATATATCCATGCGTGTGTAGACATTCAAATCCCTCTCTTTCATACATACATACATACATACATACATACATACACACATACACACACACACGTATTTCAAGCAATTGTATTCTCGCACAGCTCACACTCCCGTACACACAAATGCGCACATACACATACATACACACAGATACACACAGACACACACACACACAAAGAAGACGAAAGATTAATGGGGTCAGGTAACAATGGGATAAGCCGAGGGGATGAATTAGCCGTAATGATAATGGAAACGATGCGAATGATGATAATAATGATGATGATGACGATGATGATGACGATGATGATGACTGCAGTTGATGGTAATGAAGCACGTGGGAATGATGGGTGTCCGTGATAAAAATTATATTAATGAAGGCGATGATAACACATCCTCGATTAATAAGGATCCCAAACTGCGAGCCCTAATATAAAGAGCCTTAATAAGAGCTTGACTAAGAGCTCGACACACCCGCTCCATCTACTCCTTTAGGTCACGTGATCTTGTACCACGTGTTCCCATTATATATATATATATATATATATATATATATATATATGTGTGTGTGTGTGTGTGTGTGTGTGTGTGCGCGCGCGCAAAGTAGACCACTTGGAAAAAAGAAACTAACACTTTTTGCACTGGAGATGTAATATACGAAAGCGCTCTGCTTCGTTAGTTTTTTCCAAGTGGTCTACTTTGCATAAGTGAACACACGTACCCGTGTTCTTATTTGCATATATATATATATATATATATATATATATATATATATATATATATATATATATATATATATATACATGTAGAGGTACGGTCACCATAGTAAAAGGTAGTGGGAGGGGAAAGGTGTTCACTCTTCTGCACTGAATGAAATCGTTTGGCGTCAGAATCACTCAAGAGCAGCTCTCTTATAGGGTCAGGAACGCCGCTCACGGCCTACGAGAGTCACACGAGTCGCTCTTGGATGAGTCAGGAAGAATCTTGATTTGTGAAACGAGACTCTCTTACGTAATGTGAGTCGGAGACCAGAACTGCGCGAGATTGTCCATATGGACAGAAGCGCTGGTGAAGTAGTCCATGAGAAGGATTTCACTACCAAAAGGCCCTACGTGGAAGGTCCGTCGCCATTGGAGGGGGAGGGGGGGGTGTCAGGGTGGCTTAAGATTTTAACAAGATTGGTCAAGGTTGGGTTAACTTCTTCATTGTAAAATATCACGGAAAAACCGGCCGAAACTACTTTCAAGACAGTTATTAGTAATCAAAAGCACTTTTTACCCATTTGTCAACGATTTCTACACATACATGCATATGCATATGTGTCGTCTGCGTTCTCTCCTTAAAGCAAGCAAGCAAGCAACTCAGACCCGAATCGGAAATCCATAAGGGGGGAGGAGACCTCCCCCCATGTCCTCACACCATCCCCCCTCTTGCTATGCATAACCCATAAGAACTCCGCACTCGAGTTGCTCAACGTCGACCCCAAGCCATCCATCCTGATCTGTCAAGCTCTACTCCCCGTCCAACTCCTCCCCCCACCTCACCTTTACACCCAAGAACTACTTCTCATCCACCAAGAAACCATCCCCAGACACTTGAGAAAGACCACCTTACCTGGTAAACATCCTCAACCGCATCTAAACCCGTTTACCAGTGATGCTCTTTTGTGTTCATACAAGAGAACTTTATTCAGGTGAGGGATCGACCCTGGGACGAAAACTCTCGACCGAGGGCCTATTTGGTCCCCGAGTGGGCCCACTGGCTGAATAAAATCAACTGGCGTTGGTGGAAATAAAGTTCTTGGTCTTAAGCATCGCCGTATGGAAAGGGCTAACGACGGGATCAAAGACTAATCCTTGAGGTACGCCGCTATTAATACACCCGCCTTCTCCGTATTGACCCGAGCACGCCTATTTACCTCGCCAATTTACACTTTTTTATTGCTCAAATTTGCCTATGCAATTTACTTTTACATTGCTAATTGGTTTTCTTGGCGTTTGATTACATTGCTTTGCTGGCTCCGGGCAGCTGTTTAGTCCAAATAATCCTTGTTGATGATCTAAAACTAATGGTACTTTAATGTGAGGTTTTCCATGAATTAACATATCAAATCTGATTAAAATCATATATATATATATATATATATATATATATATATATATATATATATATATATATATATATACATATACTTGGGGGCGTGTGTGTGTATGTGTATATGTGTTGGGGGAAAATTATTTTGCTACCTGTTACTCCGGCACCCTCACACCCTCCTTCCTTCCCTCCTTCAGACTCTCATCCTTCACTTTGTCCTTTTTCCTTCGACAGAACTGAAAACTCCCCGTCTTCAGACTCGGGTTTGAGGACAAGGAAGAGTGGATGAGAAATAGAGAAGAAAGGTTATTTTGATGATTTGCAGGATAGTGAAGAGGAATTGGTAAACGGGGAAGGGAGACGGGGAGGATAAGAGGAGAGGGGAAGAAGAAGGGAAGAAAGGTATTCCATCTTCAAAATCTTATCTGTGTTGGATGGTGAGGAAGAGTAAGGGAGCGGAGGGAGGATGAGGAGGATGGGGGAGGATGGGGAAGATTGGGGAAGGATAAGAGAAGGATAAGCGGCAGGAGAAAAGAGAGACAAGGGGGAGGAGAAGGGAGGCAGCAGATGGAGGGGATGAGGGAAGGGAAAGTCAAGAACATAAAAGAATGAAGACATGGGGAGAGGAGAAAACGAGGAAATGGAAAGGGACAGAGGAGGTGGTATAAAGGAGGAGGAGGAGACGGGAAAGGCAAAGAGGGAAAGAGGAGACGAGAGAAGTAGGAGAGGAGGAAATGGAAAAGGACAAGGGAGGTGGGATTAAAGGAGGAGGAGGAGACAGGGGAAAGGCGAAGAGGGAAAGAGGAGACGAAAAAAGAAGGATTGGAAGAGGAATGGGTGAAGAAAGGGATGCGAAGGGAGTGAAGTGGGATAAATCCCGAAAGAAGGGAGTGTGGGAGGAAGATAAAGAAAATGGGAGCGTTGGGGGTGGGAGAGAAGGGAGAGGGCGTGAAGGAAACGAGGCGAGTATGGGATGCAAAGACGTGTTGTGGGATTGGGTGAAGTGGGAGTACATGGGGTAAGAGAGCAAAATCCTACGAAGAAGAGGAAAAGGGGTGCACAAGGAAAGAACGGGGGATGCAATGAGGGTGGGTGGGGGGAGGGGGGAAAGAGCAACAGAGGGTGGAAGAAGAGAGTAAGTGGGGGGAAGGGGGGGAGGAGAGAGATGGGTGGGGGAGGGGGGCAGACGAGCCTTGGGGCGGATCTTCAAATTATACAAAGTGAATGATTAAACCAGCGATGAAGAGGGGAAAGGGGAGGTTGCAAAGGAGGGGAAAGTGGAGGGGGAGGGGGAGGCGAGGGAGGGAGAGTAGATGGAGAGTAGAGTTTGACGATGGCGAGATGGGGGGAGGGGAGAAGAGAAGGTAAAAGCCAGAAAGGCTAAAAGACACGAGAAAGAAGAAAAGGTAAAAAGAACTGGAAGGAAAAGGGGAGAGGGAGAGAGGGGAGAGGGAGAGAGGAGAGGGAGAGAGGAGAAGGAGAGAGAGAGGGGAGTAGAGGACGGGGGAAGACGGAGAGAGAGCGGAAGAGAGGACCGGGATGACGGAGAGAGAGGGGAGGAGAGGAAGGGGGAGACGGAGAGAGAGGGGAGGAGAGGAAGGGGGAGACGGAGAGAGAGGGGAGGAGAGGAAGGGGGAGACGGAGAGAGAGGGGAGGAGAGGACGGGGGAGATGGAGAGAGAGAGAGGGGAGGAGAGGATGGGGGTGATGGAGAGAGAGAGGGGAGGAGAGGACGGGGGGAGACGGAGAGAGGGGGAGAAGAGGACGAGGGGAGACGGAGAGGGGAGGAGAGGACGGGGGAGATGGGGAGGGGAGTAGAGGATGGGGGAGACGAAGAGGGGAGAAGAGGGCGAGGGGAGACAGAGTGAGGGGAGAAGAGGACGGGGGAGACGGAGAGGGGAGGAGAGGACGGGGGGAGAAGGAGAGAGGGGAGGAGAGGACGGGGGGAGGAGACAGAGGGGAGGAGAGGACGGGGGGAGAAGGAGATAATGGAAGATGGGGAGATTATATATGAGAGACAAGGATATTCAGACCCTCCGATAGACTCTCTGGGAAGAAACTTTCGACTGATGTCCGTGTTGTGTGAGGGTGTGACCAGTCGCCGGTTGCCAGCTCTCTATATGTGAGACTTTGGAATGAATACGAAATAAAATTAATAGAAGTTTTGGGCCCAAAATTTCAACTTCATTCTCGGTGGAATAATCGTCAACCCCAACTATCACCAACACCTTTTCCAACAATCCATTTCCCCTCAGCGCCTACCCCACACTATCACCAATACCATTTCCAATAACCTATTTCCCCTCAGCACCCCCACTCCCCATTATCACCATTTCCAACAACCCATTTCCCCTCAACAACCCCTCCCATTATCACCAACACCATTTCCAACAACCCATTTCCCCTCAGTACCGCCCCACACTCTCACTAACACAATTTCCAACAATTCATTTCCCCTCACCACCCCACACTATCACCAACACAATTTCCAACAATCCATTTCCCCTCAGCTCCCACCACCCACTATCACCAGCACCATTTCCCCTCAGCATCCCCACTATCACCAACACCATTTCCCCTCAACATCCCCTATCACAAACACCACTTTCCCTCAGCCCCCACCACTATCACCAACACCATTTCCCCTCGGCAACCCCACCATCACCAAAACCATTTCCCCTCAGCACCCCACACTATCACCAACACCATTTCCCCTCAGCATCCCCGCTATCACCAACACCATTCCTCACACCGCCCCTTGCACCGTTCACTATCACCGACGCTATTTCCTACATCTTTCCCTCAGCTGATGTAAACTCATTTACAGCGTGACTATGAAATCAAATTAATCAGAAAAACGGCATAATCCCATAATACCGAAAACTCCTACGTATCCGACTTAATCCATTAACTACAAACATATTTTGTCTACAGACAAACACGGCAAACGCATTAATCAGACACTATTCAACAAAATCATAAACATCAAAGAAACTCGTATTAATTATATCGCTCTTTGGAGGCCGGGGAAATACAGTCTCCCCACACTAACGCAATCCCTGGGCACCCCCCTCCTCTTCCTCCCCTTTCCTCCTAATCCCTCCCCCAACATTACCTATATAAGACTTCAAACATAACCTTCTCCCACACTCCCTCTCGTCCTCCTCCTCCCCCCCATCAATGCCTCTCATTCCTGACCAACTACTTTCTCTCCCCACTCACCCCCCCCCAACACTCCTGCTCTCCCCACACCCCTGCCCAACTCTTGACCTCGGTTCAAAAAGGTCTTCTGACCCTGACCAGCCTCTCCCCCCCATGTGCCCCCACCCCCCTCATTTGATTCGCCATCACTGCGATACCTCCCCCGCATTTCACCTTCTCCGTGCCAATTGGCACTTTACATTTTAATCTCGCCGTTCTCTGGTACTACCCCCGGAAAAGAAGAAAATAATAGTAATAACGATACAAAATGACAATAATAATAGTAATAATAATAATAATAATTTAAATAAGATAAACTACCACTGGAAGCTGCTTCCAAGTGTAGCGCTGGAAGAAAACAGAGCATAGACATACACGTAGATATTCTATACTCATCACCTCATAGATTTAACAAATAAATAAACATATATCTCAATAAATCAACAAATGAATTAACAAATAAACGTCCTGGCTTTCTGAGCACTAAGGGCAAAGATAACGCTTTCTGTCTCGAGTTAATCCCCTTAGCTTGAACTCGTTTAATTAGAAGTTTACCGAATCAATAAGTTGACCTTTTTCTCTTGTATCAGTACAGTGAGCGAGATGCAGGGATGACCCGTCATCCAGGAGGCGCCAAGATAAGAGGGAGGGAAGAGGGTAGAGGGGAGTGGAGTATGTAGGGGATAGAATGGGTGGGATTGGTTTTTATGCCATTGTTTTTTGGCTACCTCCCTTATAAGGGGGAAAAAGCCTTTGGTATATGTATCAGTTGGAGCCAGGCTATTTTATTCGGCCCCAAGACAACCTCCCTTCCCCTTCTTCCCCTTTCCCCACCACTCGATGGTAGCGAAGGGATTAAACATAAATACGATGAAAATCCATCCCTTTCCGCGCTGTAGTCTATCCCTTTCTTCTGTATTAAAGGGTGGAATTTTTGAGAGAGAGAGAGAGAGAGAGAGAGCGAAAGCGGGGGGAGAGAGAGATAAGAGGGAAAGAGAGAGGGGGAGAAAGATAAAGAGAGATGAGAGACGAGAGAGAGAGAGCGGGGGGAGAGAGATAAGAGGGAAAGAGAGAGAGGGGGGAGAGAAAGATAAAGAGATGAGAGAGAGAGAGAGAGAGAGAGAGAGAGAGAGAGAGAGAGAGAGAGAGAGAGAGAGAGAGAGAGGAGAGACAGAGAGAGATCCTTGTTGATGACCTTCCGAACAAAAGCCTCAGATAAAGATGGATAGCGAGAGTTGACGGCGCGAGTTGATTGAGCGAGTTGAGGAGTTGCTCGGTTGGCGGCGGCGGCGGCATCGTCGTCGCCGTTGTCGTCATCGTCTATCCACCTGTCAATTAATTAACGACGTATTGTGGTTGTCGTCGGCGCCGTCACCGCTTTCGCCATTACGAGAGAGACAGAAGGGGGAAAGAGAGAGAGAGAGAGGGAGAGGCAGAGAGAGAAGGGAGAGACAGAAGGGGGAAAGAGAGAAAGAGAGATAGAGAGAAGGGGAGAGAGAAAGGGAGAGACAGAAGGGGGAAAGAGAGAGGGGGAGGGAGGGAGGGAGGGAAGGAGAGAGAGAAGGGAGAGACATATATATATATATATATATATATATATATATATATAGAGAGAGAGAGAGAGAGAGATATGGGGGAAAGAGAGAGAGGGAGCGAGAGGCAGAGAGAGAAAGAGAGAAGGGAGAGAGGGAGAGAAAGAGAGTAGCAGTTGGACACTCGAGAGTGCCTCGCCGTTACACAAACGTTATAGCCAAGGGCTAACACCGGGAGGCGCTGTGCGGATATACTAAAGCCTTTGCCCAATATGCCCCCGAGGAGTCAAGAGACAGTCACGGGGGGAGGGGTGGGGGATCGAACCCGGGACCACTCCGTTACAGGGAGAGTGAAAAGCTCAATCCGCTCTTACACGCTCACATTATTTCCGGGTTTGGTCAGTTTGTTCTATTCAGATCCGAACGCGACATTCTCACCCGCAGCTGAGAATGGTAATTTCAGACAGTAACCAGCTGAATCTTGACACAAACAAGTGTTGTTTTGTATCCAAAGTCTGCTTTTATTACAGTCATTTGATCAGCACAACTGTGTGACTGTGTGTGTGTGTGTGTGTGTGTGTGTGTGTGTGTGTGTGTGTGTATGCGCATGCTCGTGTGTCTAACACTCATCCTACGTACTCTCTTCCCCCCTCCTCTCTCTCTCTCCTCTTTAGCCCAACTCCAGAAGGCACCAAAACCTATTTGACTAAATACTTGGTCACTCATCCTTACTTCTACTAATTTTACTTCTACCAAAACTACCTTGGAATCTACCGATGGCATTGTTCTGATGATATACGGAAACGAGTCTCCAATTTCACATTTCCAAGAAGAGTTCCTAGTTTATCTACTGCATACTACTGTAAGAGTTACTACTGTATTAGACATCCCCGTGCAAACATTGCAACAGTGCCCCCAAGCACTGTGAACACAAGTTATACAGTGTTTTTGACAATGTCACTGCAGATAAGGTCGACATATTTTTTTTCAAACAGAAATACTACAAAAAAGGCATAAATGAATATGAATATATAAAGGCATAAATATACATATACAAAAATAAATACTAAACAAACCAAAAACATAATATGTGGACAAATACCCACCCCTTTCTCTCATGACACTAACGAGGCAAGTACCAATCACCAGGAGCCGCCGGGTTTCGAACCCGGACCAAGGAAGTTGCGAAGAGCCCAATCTCGCCGTACAGCTGGTGTCTTCCTCCATCACGAAGTGGCACCACTTTGAGCGCCTCTGTAATCATCACCGCCGACAATGTTTACCCAATTAAGCTTGCAGTGCCAATCTCACCCTGTCCCCTCCCCTCCTCTTCCTTTCCTTTCCATTCAACTCGCCCTCTCCACTCAGAGAATCACTCAGTGTCCTCTTCGCATCGTTGTATCTATTTTATTCCACGCCGCTAATTCTCCCTCAGAGTTCCTCCTCACTTGTTCTTTCATTCCCCAACACCTCCTTTCGTCCCCCTCATCCTTCTCCCATTCCCAGTGCGGCTCGTCCTCTCCTACCACAAACGCTTCGTACCTTCCCTCCTCTTCCTCTTCCCCCTCCACCTCCTCCCCCTCCGCTACCTTGTTTAGCCTGACTTGGGGCTATATAGACCATTCTTTTATTTGGTTTGTCGATCTTGATTGTCAAAAGAGCGGTTGACTGTTTGGCTGGCTATTTGCCCGTTTACTGGTTGGGGGCGGGGAAGGTGTGTTTTGCTTGTTGGCTAGGGCGGGTCGCTTGCTTACGGAAGAGACCCTTTGGTAAGTGATGTGGCCGGATCGCGCCCGTTAAAATCTCTGAGAAATATGTGGGGAGGGGGCTAATAAATAAGAAAATAAATAGAATAAAGAGAGAGAGAGAGAGAGCAGAAGAGAGATTTGATTTATGAAATTTTTGGCTTGAAGGACAAGCGCCGGAGCCGGTAGGCAAGAGAGAAGAGAGAAGAGAAAGAGAAACTACGCCCTCAAGGAATGCACTAATGTGAATAACAAACGAAAATTGAGAGATTAAGATCTCAAAATTAAAAAGTTCTATTCATAGTTTTTGAGAAGGTTATCTCCTGACATAATTGTCTCGACTTATTATTTCACCTAATCTTAGCATTCGATATTTCTTAACGCCTAGTTTTATCATCATTATTTACATTGTTATTACTCAGGTGGAGTGGTGGCTCATTCAGTACCGACCTTATTCAGGCCGCCCTTATGAAAGCAATCGTATGTTATAAGCCTACATTATAAAGATGTAGGCTTGTAACATACCTTGCTGTGGATATACTGTGTCTTGCTGCATTGCTTCTAACCCAGGGCAGTGGGCGGGATACAGGGATGACCCGTCATCCATGAGAATGGGAGTGGAATGAAGTGGGTGGGAGTGAAGTGGGTGGGAGTGGGTATATGCCTTTTGACATTGGCTAACTCCCTGGTAAGAGGGAAAACTATATGTAGATAGATAGATTACATACATACAACCTTACAAAAGTGCCGCCGACGAGATCGACTTGAGAGTAATGCTACAGTGCCCATTTCGTTAAGTAAAGGAAAAATAAAATTTTATTTTCCTTCCCGAGTTTCTAGGGAAATGTGCTCACATTTCCCAATTTTTCCTCCCTAACCACTTCAAGATCTCTCCGCCAATCGCGTTGTTCCAGGTGCTGCTTCCTCCTGGATTCGATCCTAAAATTCCCTAACCCGAGCTTCAATACCTTGCATTCCCCGAGTTTCTAGGAAAATGTGCTCATCTTTCCCTATTTTTTCCTCCCTAACCACTTCAAGATCTCTTCGCCCTTCGCCTTGTTCCAGGTGCTTCCCCTAGATTCGATTCTAAAATTCCCTGACCCGAGCTTCAATACCTTGCATTCCCCGAGTTTCTAGGGAAATGAGCTCATCTTTCCCTATTTTACCTCCCTAACCACTTCAAGATCTCTTCGCCCTTCGCCTTGTTCCAGGTGCTTCCCCTAGATTCGATTCTAAAATTCCCTGACCCGAGCTTCAATACCTTGCATTCCCCGAGTTTCTAGGGAAATGAGCTCATCTTTCCCTATTTCACCTCCCTAACCACTTCAAGATATCTCAGCCCTTCGCTTTGTTCCAGGTGCTTCCCCTGGATTCGATCCTAAAATTCCCTGACCCGAACTTCAATACTTTCCATTCCCCGAGTTTCTAGGGAAATGTGCTCAGCTTTCCCCATTTCTCCTCCCTCCGCTTGCAGTCAACAGGTGAGCCATCAACTCCCATCTTGGTTATCGTGTCCACAACAACAACACCACCGAACTCCCGTCCAACGAAAGTAAATGATATATTTAGCAACCTAAGACCATACCTGTTTTGATACGGGGAGACCTGTTTTGACACTGGTGCCACCAGATACCCAATGACTTCATGTTAAAAAGAAATACTCTCAGGAAACCAATCATTCCTTGAAGACACACACGTATACACAAACACTTTCTTCTACGTCTCCTGGAGATTCCGTCTCCGCATCGCTTCGCTTCGCAACGCTTCGCAACGCTTCGCAACGCTTCGCAACGCTTCGCAACGCTTCGCGACGCTCCTCTTCCATCATTCGCGATTCGTAATCATCACCATCATCATCATCATCGCGTCAGAGGTTCGTAATTCTTTTCCAGGGGAACGAAGCCTACAGTAGAACGAATCGTCGCCACCACATCACCGTGGGGGCAATTAGACGAGTGACTTGCTCCATTTACAGCTCAGACTCGCATCGATTTCTTGGCACGTTATCATTAAGAGCTTCCAATGGCCTGAGACCGAGATAGATAAAACCTGAGAGAGAGAGAGAGAGAGAGAGAGAGAGTGGGAGGGAAAAGTATGAATAAAATATAGAAATATAAATAGACTAAGAGCGAGAGAGAGTGGGAGCAATTATGAATAAAAGACAGACAGATATATATATATATATATATATATACTGAGAGTGAGAACGAGAGACGAGAGAGAGAGAGAGAGAGACAGATAGAGAGGGAGAGAGAATGGAAGTATTAATAAAATTATGAATAAAAGACAGAAAGAGACATAAATAAATAGACTGAGAACGAGAGCGAAAGAGAGGGAGAGAGAGAGTGGGAGTAGATATGAATAAAAGGATGAATAAAAGACAGAAAAAAATATACTAAGAGAGAGAGAGAGAGAGCGAGAGAGAGCGCCTGGGAGGCAGGGTGAGTGAGGAGAGTAGGGCGAAAGAGAGAGAGAGAAAAGGAGAGAGTGAAGTAGGTTTGAGAGAGGAACTAATCAATGATGTCTCTTCATCTAAACTTAGGTCTTTTACTCGATTGTCACAGAGGCTACTCACGACCCACTTATCTTCTCTGTTATATGTACTGCCTCGTTCTCAGGGAGGGAGGGTGGGAGGGAGGGAGGGAGAGAGACAGAGAGAGAGAATATGAAATAAAGAGACCAAGTTAAAGACCGAATACGAGCTAAAAATGAGACTATGAGACAAAGAGAGAATACGAGTTAAAGAGACTACGAGACAAAGAGAGAATACGAGAGAATATGAAATAGAGAGACTACGAAATACAGTGAGAGAGAGAGATAGAGAGAGGGAGAGAGAATACGAGATAATATGAAACAAAGAAAGACTATGAAATAAAGAGAGCATACGAGCTAAAGAGACTACGAAATAAAGAGAGAATACGTGAGAGAAAGAGAGAATGAAATGAAGAGAGACACTATGAGATAAAGAGAGCATACGAACTAAAGAAAGCGACTACGAAATAAAGTGAGATAATACATGAGAGAGAGAGAGAGAGAAGTGAGAGAGAGAGAGAGGAAAAGTGAGAGAGAGAGGAAGAGTGAAAGAGAGAGAGAGAGAGAGAGAGAGAGAGAGAGAGAGAGAGAGAGAGAGAGAGACAGACTCTTTCCCCTAGAACCATGTGAACAGGTGCTCACACTAATGTGTGTGAGGAGTGCACGGAATTAACCTGAACAAGGGAGAGAATACAAACACACACACACGAATTCATATTCGAACGATGAAAAGGAAGCTCATATACTCGTAAACTCATCTTTATAACGCACACCATACACACACACACACACACACACACACACACACACACACACACACAAAGATACCCCAGGGTCGCGACATAAAAAAAAAAAAAAAAAAAAAAAAAAAAAAAAAAAAATCCCCTGAAAGGAGGAGAATTGTATCTTTGTGTTCCGAGCGCACACAAGCCCCCGGACATATGCCCCTGGAACTTGTACGAGAGGCTAATCTTGTAGTGCCCTCCAGAGCACACAAGCCCTGAAACCCAAGTGCCCCCACCCTCCCTCCGCCCTCTCCCCGCCCCGCCTCGACAGACAAGGGGGAGGGGAGCGGATGGGAGGGCTAATTCTCCCCCCCCTTCCCTCCCCCCAACAAAGACTTGAGAACTCTTCAAACTTTTCTTAACTCTTTCCTTTTGACAACCTCAGTCTCTCTCTCACCTGCCGCCAGGCGATTTTTATTTGTCTGAAGAAGGTACCCTCCCCACCCACCCCCACACCCTCTGCAGACGTGCAGTAGACAAGTAGAGAAGTTTGCAGGAGTGGCGTGGCAAGCACCAACACTCATGCGATCCACATAAAAAAGGCAGTGAAGTTTGCAGGAGTAACGTGGCAAGCTTGGGTGATACCTTTGGTCCAATCCTTTCCCGATCCATTCAAAAAGATTGGAAATACTCAGTGAAGTCTGCAAGAGTAACGTGGCAAGCCTGTGTGATACTTTTGGTCCAACCCTTTCCCGATCCATTCAAAAATATTGGAAAGACTCAGTGAAGTTTCTAAGAGTAACGTGGCAAGCTTGGGTGATACCTTTGCTCAAACCCTTTCCCGATTGCTGACGCGCTGACTGCCGACACTGGCTCTGACGAGGCTGACACATCAAGATGTCATGCCCTCAGCTGACGTGCGCGCGCTGTCGTCGGAGGGTGAGTCAGTGCGCATGCGCGCGCCCTTGACGCTTCGGACTCATCCTTGATGTTCTCTACCGATCTCCTCCTCCTCCTCTCCCGTTCTACATTTCCTTCCCATCCCGATCCTGTTTGGGAATAAACACTCCCTCCTTCTCTTCCTTCATCCCTACCTCTAATTCCCTCCTTTCTTCCCTGCCTCTCATTTCCTTCCTCTTCTTCTCTCCTTCCCTCCCTCCCTCCTTTCCTACCTCACTCCATCCTCCCCTTCCTTCCCCTCGCATCTCCTCCCCTCCCTCCCTCCTTTCCTCATTCCCTCCTCCCTCTGTTCTTCCTTTCCTTCCTTCCTTCCTTCCCATCCTCTCTCCCTCTCTCTCGCCTTCCTTTCTTTCCTCCCTCCTTTCCTTCCCTCTTCCCTCTGTTCTTCCTTTCCTTCCTCCCTCCCTCCTTCCTTCCCATCCTCTCTCCCTCTCTCTCACCTTCCTTTCTTTCATCCCTCCTTTTCTTTTTCCCTCCCTCCTTCCTTCCCTTCCTCTCTCCCCCCACCCTTCCCTCGCCCTCTTCAGGTCGATCCACTTCCGAGTAGAGGCCGTTCCGACCTTCCTCTTCCTCCTACCGCGTCGCGCCGCGGTGACGGTCTCCAGCCCGTCGAGGCGGACATACACGAGAACGTGTACTGGGGGTCGGACTTAAAAGGGCGTGAAAGAAGGCACAGGCCTCGAGGGGGACCCGGGGGGTGGGTGGGGGAGCGGAAGTCTTCAAGAAGGCTTCCCCCTCTATTTCGAAAATTCTCCTTCGTGTTCAACACAAGACTCCTTCTTCTGCAAGACAAATACATCACATAATGCATAAGACGTTCTTCGTCTGGTCAACCATGTCTTCAGGTAGCTTAACCTCTTCAACGTGGCGACACACTTTATTGATTTTCTTCTGGTACAAGGTCACATCGGCTGCATAACACAGTAGAACAGGCTGTCGTCTTCCCTTGCCGGGGACACAGGTCAACAGAGGTCACTGAGTACAGCCAGTTTCAAACCTTGTTGACGATTCTGTGGCTTCTAACATACGCCGATAGCGCTCTTTATATATTTTTTTCTTTCTGTCCTCTTTTTTTTATCTTATTTTAATTGTGTATCTATTTTTTCCTTTTGTTTATTTATTCATTTATTCATGGTGAAGCTTCAACATCGTCTACGTATACATTATACAATTCAAATCACAAGACATGCTTGGAGAACCTGCTGTGTGTGTGGAGATTAAATGACGCCAGACAAATCTCCACGTGGAAAACTCCTCCCCCATTAACCTCCCACCCACTATGTCTACATGAAGTATACGTGTGCACACGCGTGTACGTATTCGGTACGTACACCAAGACTATGTAGATGCACGAAGTTGCATATCATTATGGGTATACACACAGACCAGTTGCACATAAAAGTACACACACACACACACACACACACACACACACAAACTCTCCAAAGTACCCAGCTATGAACACAAAAATGTAATACTCCCCCTATTCATTCTCTTAAACAAAAGCACACATATACAACCACGCACGCATACACAGGTACACACAAACGCGCACGCAAGCACACACACACACAACGTACACGCACGCACGCACACACAATAATACGGTCATATCTTCAACAATCTTCTTGCCTCTTAACTCACTCTCAGCAGTGAGTGGGACACTTGTGGGGTGGGGAGGGAAGGGGGGAGGGAGGGAACACGAGGGAGGGAGGGAGGGAACGGGAGAGGGAGAGGAGGGAGGGAATGAGAGAGGAAGGGTTGACAAGGTAAGATGCATTGCGACGAAGCAGCGACGTGACGTCATAACTCGAGGAAGAGAAAAAAAAAAACAAGAATTAGGACGAGAGAGAAAGAGGCGAATGATAATAAAGAAAGGAGACATTAAATAATTGAAGGTATGTTGTGGTGGGGGGTGGGGGGCGTGACGTCACAGCTCGAGGGAGAGAGGAACAAGAAGTAGGAAGAGAATAAAAGAGAGGAATGTTGATGACGAAAGAAACACGAAAAAGTTGGTGTACGTTTTTTTTCTGATCGCAAAGACCTTACCGTCCCTAAAAGGCAGTCACCTCTGATGTATATACAGAATAAAGGTAAAGGGAAAAGAAGGAAGTTGATCAGAGCTGGGCGCGTTCCTAGGTGTCCTGAGCAAAGTCTTGCCAGTCAGGACACCTAGGAACGCACCTAGGAACTCATCGAGGAACGCGCCCAACTCTGAAGGAGATGAATGTGGGAGGGAGGGAGAGATGGTGATGAGCCTACGCCAGGAGGCGCTGAGTAGCTGCGGCCGAAGCCGTCACCTTTGCCTTCTTATGCTCTTTGGAGACTGTTCAGGCAGGTCACACACAGTCACTGCTGGGAATCGGAGAGGAGTGCGGGATTCGAACCCATAACTAAATGAACGCAAGATCAGCATGCTTCCGATGACGCCACCAGAGTACAAACGGACTCGAGATAATCTCAGAAATGATTACCACATTTTCTAGGTTACCTTATGAACAGCGACCCCCAAATAATCTAGAAAATAGATTTGGGCCACCAAATATATGAAGTCCACTGCAGAAATAATACTTCCCCAACAATCTCCGTCTGAGTTACTGTTTTCCACGTAATTCCCATAAACTTAAGAAATTTGTTCGGCTCCAGTTTTATCTCACTTTGCAATTATGTATCAATGGTCTGATGCAATATAAATTATAAATTTCAATATTTTTTGGGTTCATCATATCCTGTTTTCAGTGAAATTATTTGGGCCTAGACATTAAAATAATCCTTGATATACTACTGCATTAATGACACTAATATGATGAAATTCATAATCTATTGAAAAAACAATAATAACAACCACCTCAACAACAACAACAGGTATGTACACACTTCCACACATTCCAGTCCCATCCACCACCTTTTCTCCCCTGTCTCATCTTAGCTCCTCGTGGATGACGGGTCATATCTGTATCCTGCCCACTGCCCTGGGTAGCAATGCAGCAAGACACATTACGTCCACAGCAAGGCCGCTTCATTTAATCGGCGACCCCCCCCCACCCTCTCCTTCCCCTCACGCGGAAAATAATAATACATACATATAACAATACATACATACATATACCAAAGTCTTTTTATCCCTTATAAGGGAGGTAGTCAATGTCAAAAATGCATAATTCCTTTCCCACCCATTACAATCCCACCCACTTCACTCCCATTTAACACCTCCCTCCCTCCTAGAAAAAAAAAATAATAATAATAATAATAATAATAATTAGTAAGGAACAGGACTAGTGACGTAAGGTTCAATCTTCAAAGCATTTACACACAAGATACAACCTAAGGACATCACATTATTCTCCAAGAAGAAAAGGATGTGATTTTAAAAACTCACGGGGAGGCAAATTTACTTGCTCCTAAAAACAACACTACATCTACACTCGTCTCCATGTTCACATATATACAGAGCTGTTACCTACTGTAGCTGTCTAATTCATCTTCTTTTGGCTGCTCGGGTACATAATGACAAGCACATACACGTGCACGTACACACAAAATACGAGGTCACACACACACACACACACACACACACTATGGGAATATCACGGCATCAACTTCCTTTGCAACTACAGAGAAAATTCTGTGGCGTGTGATGTATCTTGCAACCACAAGCCTATTTCTGTCATCACAGATACGGCCCCACATCAAAAACATCACTATCTTGCACCAGACAGACCTACACAAAGAACTTCCTCATCACACAAACGATGACAACTCAGATCAACACCAAAAGGTCACTCCGTAACGCAAATGGAGGCTTCACTATGTTTAGAAGATTCCACGAACTTTCAAAGGCACTCCCAAGCACTACGTTGGAACCAAAACTCTTGCAACACTTCACTAACACCTTGCAACTTAACACATCACCCGCATCACTTTCCTTCGACCTGAGGGAAAGAGGAGACGAGATCAATAATTGGCTGATTAGCAAACCCCAGCCACCACCCACGCCCCCATACTCACCCACCTTGTTACTCCTTCATCCTTCCTCACCATCCACCAACCCATATCCACCTCTTTCGATAATCCAACCCATTATCCCAGTGGGTTTTTTTTTTTTTTTTTTTTTCCTTGCCCCACCTAATCACCTTTAAAATTCTGATGTCTCCCATGTGGTGATACACAATTCTTAGTATTTGAACAATACACTCCCTTTCAGCTGATAAAACATAAAACCTTGGTTTAAAACCACTTTAAAAGAACAAGGCATCAATGAAAAATAAAAAACAAATTCTCTGAAATGGGGTAGTATGGGTTAATGATTAACCCATGCAACCAACTTTCAAAGATTCGGTTTTGTTTTGCGCCAGGCGATATTATTTGGCGCAGCGGGGCTCCCTCAAAGCGTTCCTGCCCTTCCGTCCTGTTTGGCAGTTTTCCTTACCTCCGACCTGCCGTCTTCCTATTTCATCTCCGCGTCATCCTTTGGTAGCGAATAAAGTTATAGCCCATTTTGTTCGACCTTCCCTAAACGGTAGTACATTCACCTTTAATCTAAATGCCATCGGACGATTTTATTCATCTTAGTCGTGTCCCTTATGGCGTGCCCTTCCTTCCTGCTAACTAATGTCACTCTTTCTCTCTCAAAGTTTCCATTCTCACTCTCCACACATCCTCTGCTTAACTTCTCAGTCTTCTCTTCTTTCCTCCTCCACCCCCATAGTATTGACTGCAAGATTTATGTAGTCAATACCCCCCCCCCCCCACCCACACACACACCTACGGACCAGAAAAAAGGGAGTCTAATTTCCAACTCAATATGAATATTGATCACTTTATACTTCTCCCATACCTTCTTCCACTTGCCTTACATGACTACCTTTTCTGTATCTGATACAACCCCTTAACTCCCGTCACACTATCACGATACTCGTCAATTGTTGTGAATTTGAAAAGCTGGAAGGAGACTTAACTTACAGTATTCTAGACTTCCCTAGGTCTGCAATTCAACAATGTGTCTAATATTCGTATTTTAGGTTTAACTTCTCGTAGTTCGTAATTCAGCTTCTCAACATATGACGCAAAGGTGATTTAATTTTTTTTCTTTATTCCTTCCTCCCATTTAATTTCAGGTGACGTCAACGTCTTCCCTGCTATATTTTGACGTCGTGGCTGATGTCCATTCATTCCCCGTGCTATAGTGACATCTACTAATACGTCAAACAAGGTTAGGTTAAGCCAGGTCAGGTTAGGTCGGTAAAGAAAAAAAAAAATAATAATAATAATAATCCTGATCCTTGGGTACAGTCGCCACTACCTCCGTCTCTCTCGTTTGTAGATCCTGGGAGAAGCCTTCGGACAGGCTGCGCGTGCGTGCGTGCGTTCGTGCGCGTGCTCTTCCCTTCTTCGCGGTTCATTGGCGGAGCAGGTAGCGTGTAATTGTCGCACGTACTAGCGTACGCGCCCCGTTGCTAGTCCAACTCACCAGCCACTAACCCACGTCCTCTCCCGAACAATAGCTCCTCGCAAACTTTTATTTCCCACCCAGGTAACTTCTCACAAATTTGCCACGTCACTCCTGCAAACTTTTCTGATTCGTCCACCTTCCCTACCTCCTGTCTGGCTCACCTTTTTTTTTCTTCTTCCTTTCCGACCATCTCTCAGCGTCTAGTCTGTAGTACTTCCTCCATCTCTATATATTTTTGGCTGACTCTCCCAGTCCTCCCTATTTCATGTTGACTAAATTATAGCGACCAACCAGGAAAGACAGAGAGAGATTGATAGATAGAGAGGGAGAGAGAGAAAGAGAGAGGGAGAGAGAAAGAGAGAGAGAGAGCCTACGCCAGGGTGCGCGTAGCTGCGGCCGAAGCCGTCACCTTTGCCCTATGCGCTTGAACTATTGGGGACAGTAGTCACTACTGGGAATCAGAGAGAAGTGCGGGATTCGAACCCACAACTAAGCGAACGCGAGACCAGCATGCTTCCGATTACGCCACCAGCGAGAGAGAGAGAGAGAGAGAGAGAGAGAGATGGTGTTCGATGAACAGCAACCCATAAGAAGCCTATCCTATCGGACAGAACAAAAGGTGGGTTAAATAAGCTGGAACTGATAATATTAGAAGAACCAAGTAGGGTGGCTATGCTTGTCGTCTCAGCAACTACAAACGGAGCAGACATCTTCGACAAAAAGGATTTCTTAGTGTGGTTCGGAAGGAGAAACTTGACAAGAAAAGAGAAGAAGAAGAAGAAGAAGAAGAAGAAGAAGACGAAGAAGAAGAAGAAGGAGAAGAAGAAGAGGATGTAAAGATACGCAATCCCAAAGTACCTGAGGGTTGTCTACTTTCACAAGCTATTTGGGGCGATTGATCCTAACAGGCCTAACCTAACCTAACGTTAATCAAATGATCGTCACTGTTGGGGCGATTTATATTTGCACGCTCATTTCTGGGGTTGTTATTCTTTACAAGCTAATGCGTGTGGTCTATCTATATACCAAGCGCTTTTTCCCCTTTATAAGAGAGGTAGCCAACTCAAAGCCGCGTACCTACTCCCACCCATTCCATCTTTGGTCCTCATGTGTGTGGTAACTTACTTTCACTTGGTTACTCTGGAGTTGCTGCCTTATGGTCTCTTGCAGTCTCCTTCATTCTTATGGTCTTATGTTAATACCATTTCCGTACAGATGCAGTGAATCGTGTAACAATACTGAAGAGGAATTGGCACACTCGGAGAACATCAACACATTTCAAGAGAGTTCTGACTGATGGAGGCAGAAAGGGGAATCCCGAGAACACAAAACTTGTCTTGCAGAGTAAACACGCTTCATCTAAAATCCATTCTCCTGTCTCCCTGGCCCCCCTCCAAGTCGAGTTTGTCATCCGCGAGATAGCTGTCGCACATGTCTGCTCTCTTCCTCAGAAAGAGAGCCAAAGAGCGATCACAGATCACAGGTCCACGCACTGAACTGCCCCTTCTCCCCCCCTCCCCCCCAATACGTCATCACTCTCCTCCGCGCGCGCGCCATCTACTTCCGGTTAAAGTTGCGCATTCCTGTACACGTGCATTATTAAGTACTGCTGCCGAATTCCCAGTCAGGTTCACACTGTTCCCGTTTACAGGCACACGGAAACAACGGAAGTGTTCGCCAGTTTGTCCGTCTGCATGATTCACCATGGTCATGGATCATGTGTTGGACTCGTGATCGACAGCTATTTCCCTATCGGAAGAGAGCTCAGAGTTCATATGACCGATCTATGGGTAATGCTGTGACCTTACACGCACACACACGCACACCCAACTCCCCGCTTACGAGAGTTGGAATAACGACTCGCAGCGCAGCGATACTGAAATTATTTTAGCCCTGGGCGGGATTTGAACCCGGACCGCCGTAGTGGGAGCCGGGAACTCTACCAACTGCGCCACGAGTCTCTGTGTGTGTGTGCACGTGTACATGTATCACACTAGAGCTGCAGTGGTCACGTTGATCATCAAAACCACCCGACAGTGATTTCTCTTCGCGATTATACATAAAATAAATCAACCCCACAATGTCACGCACATTGTCAAGAGCCATAAATCTGCTCACGCGCACTTCTTCAACTGAACACAAAAAGACTGCTGACATTCATGCCAACAGTTTCCCTCCTCCTCGGCGCTTAGGTCAGGAGGAAGGTCAGCCAGCTTCAGCTTCAGCAATGTTCTGATCAACACCTGGCGATTCGGTTTCAGAACTTTCAGAACCTTTCGCCAGTACTGGCGAAAGGTGGTAATGGACATGGAACTGCCTAGTGTAGGCCTTGTGGTCTCTTACAGTCTCCTTCATTCTTATGTTCTTATTTGAAAGTAAATTTAGAAATCTACCTGTTTTTCTAATACAAGTCCAACCGATTTTATAATTTAGTTTAACTTACTGGCGTGCTGGATTAATCATAAAATCTACCGCAAACGATTACAAAGGCGGAGCATGCCGACAAGAGACCTTTTGGTCCATAACTAGGTCGGATGCGAAAAAAATATATAATGATAAATAAAAATAATAAAGGAATATTATATATATATATATATATATATATATATATATATATAATGTATATATATACATATATATATATATATATATATATATATTGTTGAGACATTCTCACAGGTTGACGTAAGTGGGAGTTGGAAACACAGGAGTCTTAGAAATAAACTCAGACTAAGACTTCTGTGTTTTCTACTCCCACTTACGTTATGTATATATATATATATATATATATATATATGTAATATATATAATATACATATATGATATATATATATATATATATACCATATTTCATTTATTTTCTTTTATTTTGCCGTATTCCGTTCTCGTAATTATATAAAAAAAAATGCACAGGTATAGTTAAATAATAAACAAACAGGTAATTAGTAATTAATAATAAATTGACAGATAACTAATAATAATAATTCTCCATTAATACTGCCCATGAGATTAGTAAATGTTTACTTACATTCTAATGGTTTTCAAAGTACATCCCAAAATAATGAGGAAAACTACTATTCCCTATGGTCCAATTGCCAGTGACGCACTTTACAGTTCTTATCCTGGTTTATATACCCAAGAGATTTGATTCACAAAGCGAAGAATGGGGGTTGAAGGGTTGTTAGACTTCCAAATAATGTGAAAGGGATCTTAAAGCCCTCCCCCCACCCCGCCACTCATTCAAGTTTCTCGTTAAATGTTTTGAATTTGCAACGTTGGAAGACAACTTCGCCTACATTATTCTAGACTTCCCTAAGTTTACAATTCAACAACGTGTCTAACATTCGCATAAGTTCAACTTCTCGTAGTTCGTCATTCAGCTTCTCAGTATATAACGCAAAGGTGATTTGATATTTGGAGATTCGGGAAAAAAATCGTAATCTAAGTCGCTTCTGCTCAAACTCACTCACTCGGCTCCTTCAGGACTCCCTACCTTCCCCCTTCAGCAACATAAAATCGCCTTTCTTTAGCCAGAACAAAGTCTATAATGTGCGTCACCGCGTTGAAGAGTTCCCGACGTCATAAAGTCAGTCTCCGTTTTTGAAGGTGCTAACCGCCCATTCGCACCTCCACGGACCGTTGAGATTTGAATTCAAATCGCCCCAGCACAATAACCGTCATAAATTCAAAACTATTTGTATATTCACTTTTTCATTAACTCCCAACGAGCGTTAACGGCTTCGCCAACACCGCCGGCGCCTCCGGCCGTAGGAAGCTACTCCCTAGCGTTACGCCGATCCCAAATTAGCGTAACGAGTTTCTAATTCTGCGCACGTCTTTTTGGCCTGTCGTTACACTCCTGTTACAGTCATCTACCGTTACAGTATCATCCAGTTTGTCTCGTCTACAGTTACAATAACATGACGTCACTTTCATTTGCGTTACATGGGTCCCATATTCCGCTACACCTGCGTTACAGTATCCTGACGTTACAATACAGTATGCGGCCGTTGCACATGCATTACAGCAATTGCCGTTACACCTACATTATGGTATACTGTGGTTATACCTGCATTACGGTATATCGCCGTTACACTTGTGTTATGGTATCCTGCCGTTACACCTGTTATGGTATCCTGCCGTTACAACAGCATTCCAGTATACTGCCGTATTCTCCCGTTACAACAGTAATACTTCATGCTGCCGTATCCTCCCGTTACAACAGCAATACTTCATGCTGCCGTATCCTCCCGTTACAACAGCCATCCAGGATTCTCCCGTTACAACAGCCATCCAGGATCCTCCCGTTACAACAGCCATCCAGGATCCTTACGTTACAAAAGCAATCCAGGATCCTTACGTTACAACAGCAATCCAGGACCCTCCCGTTACAACAGCAATCCAGGATCCTCCCGTTACACCTTCCGTCGTCACACGGGAACCTGCAGGTTCGATTTCAGGCGGCCAGTCACCAACCCGCAAAGCATCGGGATAATGTAAAGAAGCAACCGCCGCGGGCCGCCGCGCGTGCTCGAGCGTGTCTGTGTGTATCGATGTGTAACGGGGCGTGCCGTCCCGGGTAATGCATACAAATGCGAGGACTCCCAGGGAGTGCTAATGTCACATTGTCGTCGTCGGGGGGTGGGGAGTGGGGGGGGGAGTTAGGTCACTCCATGTGAAAGTTGTTGTTTTTTTTCTTTTTTTTTAAGTGAAGTGTCACTCCCTCATTACTACAAGTGACGTCTCTACGGTCACATCAACTCTGCATGACGTCATCCTGTCACTCCTACCCCCCCCCCCCCGCGCCCCCAAGTTGGGACTTGTTGGGAGCACCTCGCGCGCCGCTGACGGGCACTTCCGGTTAGCGCGATGGTTTCGTCCCTGATTCACACGGCCGGGGACCCGGGTTCGATTTCAACAACTCCCGGGTGAGTGACGGCTTGCGAGGTCAAGCACATAAGGCGAGGGTGATGAAGGTGGAGGATATACATAACACCGAATGTGTTAAGTGTGACGCCAAAGCACACGATCTCTCGAAAGTGTTATGATAGTATCTTAAACACGGGAAGATGTTCGCTGTGTAAAGTTCTCGTTGTCGCCAGGTGATTTTATTAAGATAACAGAACTTGCAAACATCATCCGGCCTCGCCGTATAGTGTGACACAGGGATTATGCGTTCATCTCTCTGGCACCTCCTCCTCCCACCCCAACCACCACCACCACCAGCTCGGTCGCGTAAGGTGTTACGATGACAGAATCTAGCACGTGGGCGTGTTAGGCGCCACGCCCACTCGCCTGGGCCAGCCTACTGATCTTTTCTGTGGCTGACTTGTGGTTCCCTGCTATACCCAAGAATGCCCGTTCCGGGTCACGTGATACACCATGATATCAGATCACACTACAAATAAATATGGGGGGGGGGGCAATGCCCCTCGAAGACTGAGGATGGAAGGGAGGGGAAGAGACGAAGAGGAGAGAAAAAAAAATCTCTTGCAAGGCTGGCACGGGGGATGCGTTACTGCCGGGTAACCTGGTATCTTTAGGGTTACCGGGTATTCCTTCAGGGTATCCTACCGATCGGGTTACCTCGGGTAACCCGATCCATCTCTGCCGTAGCTGTCTGGAATTTCCCCAGTTACCGTTACCGTTACTGCGGCCCGCCCGCCGTGTTTGGTTAAGCCTGATGAGGGTTTCTGGGATTAAGATGCGTAACCCGGTTACGGTTATCTGACCGATCTTTGTGGTAACGATCCTGTTAACTGAACCCCTTTCCTTAAGGTTTATTTCCATATCAGATAATAATAAAATAATAATAATAATAATAATGATGAAAATATAATAATACTAATGATAAAAATATCATAATAATAATAATAATAATAATAAGAGAAAATAGAGTTGATAGCGGTAACAAATAACTGCCCTACCTTATGATAGATCACAAATATACCTTATATTTTTAATAATAATAATAAGAAACCCGTCACGACAGCTTCTCGCACAAATCTTTCGAAAATCGTCTAAATGCGGAGCGTCTATTGGGAACCACGAAACAGGTGGATCGCCCATTTCAAGTAACGCCGCCTTTACACCTTTTTGGTCTCCCCTGGTCAGCCTCGTGCCACTCGTTCAGTTAAGAAAGACCTCTGAAACCTATCAAGATTCGCACTTCGGTACAGAAAACTACCACATACCGCTTTGTAAACCCCTTAATTACCAATTGGTCCCTTACTCCTTTTACTTTTATTCTAGTTGCCGTTTTCTTTGCTTCTGGGAGATCATGAACATATTATCCTGATCTAACATTTCCATAACACTACCCTCAAGTCCCCCCATCCCCTTCCCCCTCTCTCTTTCTCTTTCTCTCTCTCTCTCTCCTCCCTACAACTCCTTTCCTAATTTCTTATCACCATTTTGACTGGGTTGCTTTTCATTCTACTCTGCAAAGTATCTTGAGCAAACCCTGCAATTTCAGCGTTTTCTGTAGTCCTTTGAAAGCCTGCCTCTGTCAATATACACGCGCGGGCCTGACGCACGTAAACATTTTTCCAAAGCACATAAAGCACCCGACGCAAACAAAACACAGTAGCTTGACGCCGAACGCACGATGACGTAATAAATATAAGTAGACTTTGGGGCTCCATACTTACCCTCCCACACACCCACTATATCTATGTATGCATGTATCTATCTATATATATATATATATATATATATATATATATATATATATATATATATATTACATATATATATATATAAATATATATATAATATATATATAATATATATATATAATATATATATGTATGTACACATACACACACACACACAAAAGAGTGACCACTGGGAAATAAACCTAAACGAAGCAGAGCGCTTTCGTATATTATATCCGATGTTCTGCTTCGTTTAGTTTTCTTACCCAGTGTTCACTCTTGCATAACTGAACAAGTTAACAGTATTTCTTTTTTGCACGCGCGCGGGCACACACACACACACACACACACACACATATATATATATATATATTCATTACATAAAATTTGTCATTCCATGTCCACTGCTTAACAATATCCAATATCATTACGAATCGTACAACTGTAATAACCTGTACAACGCCACTCTTGCAATCTTTTCTATATCATCTGTCCATTTCCTGTCTGGTCTACCTATTGCTCGCTTATAATCACGAGGCGTCCAGTCAGTAACAAACTTCCTCCATCTGCCCAAAGATACTGGGTCGACCGCAGCATGAAACACTTCATGGACCGGCAACCCGATACGTCAATTTTATTCGGAACTGTAAATACTGTTATGGGAAATTGGCGATGACTGGTTTTTCAGGAGAGTGGTTCACGAAAGGAATAGACTTGGGGGGGGGGGGTGATATCACACTGGGCTATTTTTTTTTTTTTTTTTTGCCACAATCTAACCCGAACCTCCATTTGAATAACTAGAATATGACTCCGCTTACTGTCATCTAGAATTCTGAGCACATTTCAACGTTGACATTCGAATGAAATAGACCTACGGGGTTATTGCACGGGGTTATTCCCACATCCCACCTCCAACCTTCTAGGATATGGCTTTGGTTACAGAAATCTAGTCTTCTCTAAGAACATTTCAACACATTCGTATAGGTTTACAACCTTAGCTCTCTATTTAGCTTTGCTATATATGACGGAAGAGAGGAAGTGGAATTGGGCAGGTAAGTTAGTGCGAACGACTGATAAGCGATGGAGCAAGTGTGTTACTGAGTGGACGCCGCGAGATGGGAAGCGTGGAAGAGGGAGACCAGACAGAAGGTGGAGAGACGAGACAGAGAAGTTTGCAGGAGTGATGTGGCAGAGGTTGGCGCGGTCGTGCGAATCATGGAATGCTATGAAGGAGGCCTTTGTTCAGCAGTGGACTCAGGATGGTTGATTTTATTAATTGGTTGATATATGACTGAAAGATAATTTGATATTTAGAAATTTGAAAATTCAAATATTGTAACCGAAGTCGTTTTTACTCAACCGAACTCTCAACTGTCAGCGCTGGTGAAGGCCGTGGAAGCCCAGTGTGATAACCCTTTTAGTAACCAAGTAGTGAGCGCTGAATCTATTAATAGTTTTAAAAGCAGATTAGATAGCTTTACGGATGGGGATGATTGGTGGTAATGGACATGGAACTGCCTAGTGTAGGCCTTATGGTCTCTTGCAGTCTCTACATCCTTATGTTCTTCCACTGCGAGATAGAACAAATCGTGTCAAACAGAACGAAAGAGAACTTCAATAACGAAAAAAGGTAAAAATCCTAGCGTTTTCTTTTATCCTGTTATACATTTTTGTAATACCTCTGTGATGAAGCTTTGCGATTTTGCACCATATTCATAACATTTCCTGATTAATTCTGTGAGTCTGGTGTGACTATGGTGCAAGCGCCCGATACAAAATAAAATAAAATCAAACAAAACTGAATTAAGAATACATTATTCATGAAAATAACTACCAATCGATTGCATTTGACAGGAAGATCACAGCTTGTAAAGGCCCTAGGGTGGCCTGGGAGCAAGAGTTTGTAAAAGGGAGAAAAAAAAAAAAAAAAAAAAAAAAAAAGGAAAAGCGATTTGATAGATGGATTAAACTCAGCAGCATCAAAAGCAAACAAACACTCGAACATTGGCTGTGTTCCGAGGATTAGTGAACCAGTGTGCTGGGATTACATACATCTCCCTCCACCCCCCACCCCCGCTGCACATTATTTTTCTAAACACAGCAGCACGTTTTCTGTAGCAGGAACTAAACAAAATGTTGGCATATTCTACTTCGCCCGATCGAGCCGATCAACCTCGTCCATACTCGGGATCGTTTATTGTTTTATTCATACGCGTGATGTGATATTTAAAGTTATGCTATTGTTAATTTTTGGGTAAATTTTTTACAAGTGT
This sequence comes from Oratosquilla oratoria, assembly GCF_046742065.1. NCBI lineage: Eukaryota > Metazoa > Arthropoda > Malacostraca > Stomatopoda > Squillidae > Oratosquilla > Oratosquilla oratoria. Next base: position 21,803,125 of record NC_134787.1, read on the forward strand.
CCTATTTCGCACTTGTCTGGTTACCAACCGTCCGGTGGGCAAATATCAGGTGTGGGCAAGTGTCCGATGTGGACAAATGTCCGGTGTGGGCAAATGTCCGGTGGGCAACTGTCCGTGCTACAGTGAAGAGATAGCGACAGAAAATAGTAATACAAAGGCAGAGGTAAAGAGATGTAGCTGTAAAGAATTAGAGGCAGTACTGGAGAGAGAGATGGGAGATTGTGGAAACGATAAAAGGAAACAGGAAAGAATGAGGTAACAGTCGAAAACAGGTGGGAAATTGAGGAGATATTAATAAACAGATACAAAATAAACACGTGAAAGTAAAAAAAAAATACCGATAGTTAAGGACAATTAGGATAAAGGGAGGAAATAGGAAAGATTAAAATGAAGAAATTGGTGGGGACATTGAGAGGAAATGATGTGGACAAAGAGAGTAAAATTAGTGGAGGTATAAGCAGTAGAGACAAAGAGTGAATTAGTGTGGACAGAGAGTAAATTAGTGGGGAAGGGGCAAGGAGAGGAAATAGTCAGAAACACGGGCAAAAATGTGACATCTCAAGTGAGGTCATCTAAGGTCATAGGTCAACCTTGCGAGGTAGTGGGGGGTGGGGGGAGTCCCACAGGTCATAATGACACGTCCCTCAAGGCTCTCAAGCGAGGTCAAGGGCTAGGTTATGTCTACTGAGGTCGAGTAATCACTCTTACACGTCAACTTTGTTGGTGGTGGTCCTGAGTAGGACTATCCCAAAATAAGAATCCCTTTACAAATACTAAAGCAAGCCTCGAATACTAAGTTTCCTGTCCATGCTTCCCCATCCACGATACAAAAATAGATAAATAAATAAATAAATATATATATATACTGTATATACATATAAATAAATAGATAAATAATTATATATATATATATATTATATATAAATAAATGAAATAATAATAACTATATAATTATCGCTAAAAGCGCTCAGTTCCAATAGCCCCCTTTTATACACAAATATATTTTTATTTTCCTACAAACCTCTTTTCACCTACAAACACCGATACCGCGTGCGCGGGTGGTCTATTTTATATGGTCCATAGCCCACACATATTCCTAGTTAACAATACCCGTAACAAAAGGTGAGTAGCCTACGCCAGGAGGCGCTGAGTAGCTGCGGCCGAAGCCGTCACCTTTGCCCTATGGTGCGCTCTGAGGACTGTTGGGCCGCAAAACGTATAGTCGCATCGGGATTCGAAGCCGCAATTAAGCGAATGTGAGACCAGCACGATTCCGATTACCCCCCAACAGTTATTTATATATGAGCATTTCAAAAAATTCCATTAATTACCGCATCTTGATATTCTCAAGTCGGTGGACCGACATAGCGATAATATATAATTAGATAACAACTAAGTGCAATTTGGCTTTCCCAACTAGCTGTCGCAATGTACTTTGTTGCGACAATCTTATAAAGTCAAACCATTTCACAATTTTTCGTTAAGGCTAACTGGTCTTTTATACTCTCTACTAACTGACTAACTGCTGTACTTCCTCATTGTTCAATTTGCCTACATTTTTTTTTTAATTTGGGATTTTCCATTAAGTTACATTATTCTCGCAATTTTCTAACCTCTTGTTTCTGCGTCTCTAATATCTGTATTCTCTTGGGAATGTATATTCTTAGGGAATAATCTTGTCCATTCACGTTTGCCAGGTCAGTTGCCTGTCATTTCCTTCAACCCATGACCCAACACGTCACAACCCTTACACACACCCTAATCTCTCTCAGTTCGTCACATTCTTTTTAATTATAATCTCTCGCCACCCTCCCTCTCCCTTTCTCTCTTCCACCCCACATCTCTCTTTCAGGCTCCTTCCCATTTTCTCTTCTGGACGGGACGACGTACTCTCTCATCTCCTCCCCTCTCCCTCCCTCCCTCCTACTCTAACGCTCTCCCTCTCATTCCTCAATTTCCCTCTCGGCCTTGCCGTCGACCACTTACTACTATCTTATCACATTCGACTATCGCTATTCGTTGCGTCAATACTGTAAATACCGACTAGTTCGTCGCCGTCGTTGTTGTGTTGTAGCGCGCAATATCCCAAACACCAAAGACGATCAAGTCCCAGAGATAGAAGGATCGAAAGAAATGGCGTTTTGAAAAATTATACGTTAGTCATATACAGGCCTTGTAGTTTTGAAATAATGAACATCTCATTTAGTACTAAAGTGAATATAAAAAAGGAGAAGTCTTTAGAGTAGATTTTACTTCAGCCCAACAACTACAGGGAGGGGGAAATTATATTTATTCAAACTCCGTTGAAAACGTCCTCAGATTCAGTCGACATGACGTCACGACGCTCTAAGCCTTTCAAATGAGCGACTTTCTTTACTGCCACCATTTACAAACATGGCGGCATCCGCATTTCAAGAAATTAACACTCAATACTTAAGACTTTTACTCTTTAGGAATGTGAGTAAATGCGATTATCACGTCCATATCCGAAGCCCATCGGCCCATGGCTTTGAAGCCTACGATGATGCACTAAAGGCTCAGTACAGTACACACTTGTTCGGAATACATTACCAAGAGCTAATGACCTGGATAAGTCTCCACTAATCGGCCTTGGGTGTTTTCAGGTTTTGTCCACTTTGTGTGTATGTGTGTATTTACTTAATTGTAATATACAATGGAGCAAGTGTGTTACTGCGTGGACGCCGTGATGTGGGAAGCGTGGAAGAGGGAGACCAGACAGAAGGTGGAGAGACGAGATAGAGAAGTTTGCAGGAGCGTGGTAAAGGTTGGCGCGGTCGTGTGAATCATGGACTCAGGATGAGTTGATTTGATTGACTTGATTAAGTATACAGGAAAGGAGCAATGTTCGTTGGATTCCATCTCATACTCTCAAATTTATTATATCCAAAATCAAATTCATTTACAGTTCCAACTTAATTTATATCCTTGATATCCAGATATCATATTTAGATTTTAATTCGTATATTGTTCAAGCTTAGACTATATTACCTTCTAAGCTATTCCGAGTATTTGTGAGTCTACATGGAAAAGTGTATTGTGTGTGTTTGTGTACGTTTATCTAAGGTATTTACTTTATTGCAGCATACGGGAAAGGGGCAAAATTCGTGGGACTCATGTTTTTTACTATCCAATAATCATCATGTGTGTGTGTGTGTGTGTGTGTGCGCGCGCGTGAGGAAGGGAAGGGTGCAATGATGGGGGGAATAATGGAAGGGAGGTCGAGGGGAAGGAAGAACCGAGGGAAGGTAAGGAGATGGGAAAGGAAGAAAGGGAAAGAGGAAATTGGGTATGGGCGTGGATGGAACGAAATGGACTTGCTTATTAAGTTACTGAACCAACAAATTAATAAAAAAAATCCTTATAAATCCGTTACCGAAAAAAGTTCGTTCTAGTTTACTGGGACACGACAGGTGTCTGCTAATGGTGGTTCGGTAAGATGGGCGTCAGAGAGGTTCAGCTCCCTGCCATTCAACCTCATTATCCGCCAGCACCTTCACCTCCATCAAGAGAGACAACCCCGAGGAGAGACACTCGGTCCCCGGAGGAGGGGCCAAAATTTGTCTATTTATAACTTATTTCATCCACCGTTTCACCTAAGGTGACCTGGTAAACCGGTGACTGATCGTTCCTCCCACTACTGTCAGCCAGTATAACAAGGTCTCTTCCCAGAGAGCATAAGAGGCCCCGAGGACCGTTGCCAGCCACCGTGGGGCTACGGGTTTTAAGTCCGTGAAATTTGAGGGAAACTTGTTATAAATTTAGTCAAAAACATTTCACGGTAATGTTGACCACAACAACTTCTTGTCCACGTTGTCAGACATTATGGGATTATCACATTGGTCTTCTGAGAGCCTCATCAGCGCATCTTATTATTATAAAAAAAAATATTGGGGGGGGGGTAAAACAGACTTCGATTACAATATCTTATTTCTCAAGTCTTCAAATATCAAATGATCTCTCCATCACTGCAAAGCTGAATGGTGAACTAAGATTCTAAACCGACATGAATGTTAGAAATACTGTTGAAATGTTCTTAGAGAAATCTAGATTTCTGTAAACGAAGTCATATTCTAGTTATTCAAATGGAGGCCGGAGACAGGATGTCGGAAGAAAAACATCGCAGTTTGATAATCCCTTTCAAGAACGTCACTGGTCGTGTTGACGTTATGTCGTCGCCCGTCCGGGACATCAGAGGCGGAAGGGGCGCGCGCGCGCGCGGCACCGAACTTTGCAATTACCGTAGAACTTGAGGTAGATAGGTACTTACCATTGCTGACGTTCCGTTTGAATAGGCCGCATAGGCGAGGGGCGACAAGTATCCTAGTCGTTCAGCGCCCCAGGCCGAGGGACCTGGGAGAGGGGAGAGAGAGGGGCGATAATTAAACATGGTGTCTGTGGATGACAAAATGTTCGTTTCAATCACCATGACAAACAAGGAGGAAAAGGAGGAAAGGCAGATAGAGGAAGAGGAGAAATGGGAAGAAACGAAGGAGAAAGATTAAGAAAGTAAAAGAGAGAGAGGGTCGATAATTAAACATGGTGTTTGTGGATGACAAAACGTTCGTTTCAATCACCATGACAAACAGGGAAGAAAAGGAGGAGGGGGGAGGAAAGGGAGGCTGAGGAAGAAAGGAGAAAGAGGACGATAATAGGAGAAATGGAAAGAAACAAGGGAGAAGTATTAAGAAAGGAGAAACAGGAGAAATGGAGGAAAGAAGGAGAAAATAGGAAATGGGAGAGATTAAGAAAGGAGAAACAGGAGGAAGAGTAGGAAGTGAAGAAAAATGAAGAAGAGGAGGGAGAGGAAGAGCAGGAAGTGGAGAAAAAGGAAGAAGAGGAGGGAGAGGAAGAGAAAGAGAAGAAAAAGATGGAGGGGGACGACATGGGCATCCCCATTTCACAAATCTAAATACATTACAGGTGATCCACTTTTGTCCTACCTTAACACACTCAACAGGCTTCATTCTGGTTAAAACCAAGCGATTCTATTCAGCTCATGATGGCGTCACACACACACACACACCTTTACAGGTGTGAATTTCTAGAGCTTAACAATTCAGTAAACATTGAACTCTCCCACCCGACAGGCACGGCACATAATACAAGATCCTATTTGCTCTTATATAATCCTATTCCACACAGGCACACAAACATATGCGCATATCCATCCGTTTGAACTGCAGCAAATACTATTACGGATTAAACAAAACGATTGAGGATAAGCCCAGATTGGAAATAAAAAGAACACAATCATCTATAACATCAGACCGATCAAACCCCTTGAGTTCCGTGTGGAGTAATGGACAGTTGTTCCCCGGACAATTTATCACCAGACAAAATACCAGACCGATCAAACCCCTCGAGTTCCGTGTGGGGTTAATGGACAGTTGTTCCCCCGGACAATTGATCACCAGACAAAATATCAGACCGATCAAACCCCTTGAGTTCCGTGTGGGTGTAATGGACAGTTGTTCCCCGGACAATTGATCACCGGACAAATGAGAAGGACACATTTCCCGATCAGTATAGTTGACCCTATGGCTATTCTTTACATCTCCGTGGGGTCCCTACCCCCCCCCCTTGATAGCGAAGTGTTTAAAGACTCTTCTCTACAGAGTATTTCTTATCTTTTATTCTACCTTTCGCCAGGCTATTTTATTCACCCGTGACACCAACCCCTACCTAGGTAACTAAGGACATGTTTAGCTGATGCAACTGCTCTCAGCCAACAACGTTACGTCACGCGCACTAGCAACTAGTGCACGTGATTTAAGGTATCTAGACGTGATTCAAGGTATCTACACGTGATTCAAGGCTATACGTGATTCAAGGTATGTACATGTGATTCAAGGAAGCTACACACGATTCATGGTATCTACACGTGGTTGAAGGTATACGTGGTTCAAGGTATCTACACGTGATTCAAGATATATATACGTGATTCAAGGTATCTACATGCGATTCAATGTATCTATACGTGATTCAAGGTATCTACACGCGATTCAAGGTATCTATACGTGATTCAAGGTATCTACACATGATTCAAGGTATCTACACGTGATTCAAGGTATCTACACGCGATTCAAGGTATCTACGCGTGATTCAAGGAATCTACACGTGATTCAAGGTATCTACACGTGATTCAAGGTATCTATACGTGATTCAAGGTATCTACACGTGGCTTAAGGTATCTACACGCGATTCAAAGTATCTACATGCGATTCAAGGTCTATACGTGATTCAAGGTATCTACACGTGATTCAAGGACTCTACACGTGATTCAAGGTATCTAATGTGATTCAAGGTATCTACACGTGATTCAAGGTATTAATACGTGATTCAAGGTAGCTTCGATAAAATCATACAAAATGGCAACATATCCATTCTTTATTGAACGAGCCCCAGAGACAAAGGCACAGGCAACCCTATCCACCCAGTCGCAAGTAAGACAAATTCGTCCAATAATCATAAAAGAGATTCTGTGACACTTTAATGATCACACAAAATGCCTACCCATGGATCCAAATGGCGCGCGAGCGCACGCACACGCACACACACACACGCACACACACACAGATGGGATATATGGGAACCCGATAATGCACTAGCAACCTTACTTAATCCAAGTCAAACACATACACACATCCAGGGTAAAGGAAAAAGATATAATACAAATAGAAAAATAAAATAAAATAAAAACCTATTCAAACATATACACACACAGAGTAAAGAAAAAAATATATATATATAACACATATAGAATAAATCATATAAATCCCTCACCGAATATTCCAAAGGGCGAAGCTTCCGGCAATCTGGCTTCACTTTTGGAGACCGAGGCGAAGGAGGAGGAGGGGACGTGTGTGCTCTTGTCCTGCAAGAAAGAGAAGAAGAACATTAGTACGCTAGACACGGAAGATAGGGCCCCAATAAGGAAGGTGGATGAGGAGGGAGATGTGGATGTGGAGGGGGAGGTAGATGAGGATGGGGAGTCGGGTAGGGGAGGTGGAGAGACAGGGGAGGGGAAGGGGAAGAAGTGGGAAGGGGGAGTATGGGAGGGGTGGAGTGGGGAATAGAAGGGAAGTAGGGTAAGGTGGAGTGGTGGAGTGTAGGTTGAATGGGGAGGAGGGGAAGGTGGAGTGGAGAGGAGGGGGGTGGAATAGGGAGGGTTGAGGGTGAGTAGGGACAGGTAGTGCGTAGGGGGATGAGAAGTGGGGGGGGAGGCATGCGGACTGCGGCGCAAAATGATGGGGAAGGGAAAGAGGACTGGGGAAGGTGGGGGTGAGTAAGGGGACTTTATGGGGAGGAAGGCAAGGGCGCGGGGAGGAACATAAGGCGTAGAGGGACGGGGACGAAGTTTTGGGGGGATGGGGGGAGAGGAGGGGGCAAGCAAGTCCAGAATATCCACTTCCGGTCAATGTAACCACGACCAGTGCTTGACTCCTTGTCCGGTTTTGTGTGTGTTACAAGTGTGTGGGGAGGGGGAGGGGGGGAGGAGACTGCGGCTGCGGCGAAGAAAGAAAGGCCGCTTGCGGCACGACCGGAGTTCAATGCCGCGGTCTGCCCAATGAAAGATGGCCCGAGTAGTGCCATGCCTAGCAGTCTTGCGGCCGGAAGAAGGGAAGATCGGGAGAAAACGTGCGGGTATTGAGATAAAAAAAAAAACATTGGGAACATAGTTTTAATGCCGCGCCTTGTGTGTGTTTCCCTGCACGATTGCGATGGTAAACGTTTAACAGCCAAATCCTCTTGTTTCTGCAGACGCTCGCTATCGCACACCGAATGCTCATGCGCGGATTGGGTTATCACATCGTAAACCCTAATGCCTCGGATAACCGCAGCCCAACAGCGACTGACAACGGTCCTCAGGCCCGCCTCACGTACATCTCTCAAGGAAGAAGCACTGAGCTATTGCCTTTGTCTGTGGGGATGGTTCCAAGTCACCAGATTAAACTATCAGGGAGATGAGAACAGAAGGCGTTTGTCAGCTCCCGTTATCAGATATCTTGGGTTTTCCGATCCTGGAACCGAGTGCCAGTTTCCCCAGGCTGCACCTCCAGGTGGTGAGGATGGGCGAAAGGGAGACGATTCTCTCTAACGTCCGTTTTTCATTATCACATTTGCAGGTCAATGCCATTGGTCAATGCCATTGATCCCAAATCTATATCTACTGTACGCTAGTTCAGGCGATTTTTTATTGTTATAAAATGTTAGCGATATGTTAAGTGATTACAAGTAACACTTACAAATATATACACGTGTTCATGTAATCCCTCTTGATAGCGCAATTGTTTAAGTCATGTCCGTTACGTATCAGTTAGGTTCGAGTCCGACAGCGCATCAGTTTCCGAGTATGCTTCCATCGAGCTCCTTGTTAGTTTCGGTCGTGTTTGCAAGGAATTAACATGGAAAAGTTAATGTGGTTGATAAGATGAAGAAAAAAATATATACACATGTATATGCCAATGTGGGAGGGACAAGGAGAGAGGGGGTTCTATATATATGAAATATATGCTTCTCATTACTATAACTATATTCTTCTAGCTTATTGCCGCAAGCTAAAGATCTGTCTGTATATGTGATTCACCAGTCTTGGATCACGTGTTGGACTCCTGATCAACAGCTATTTCCCTCCCGGAAGAGAGCTCAGAGTTCATGAATATATATATATATATATATATATATATATATATATATATATATATGTTGAGACATTCTGACAGGTTGATGTAAGCGGAATAGGAAACACAGGAGTCTTAGTCTTGAGTTTATTCCTGACTAGTTTCGCAGGTATGCGAAACTAGTCAGGAATAAACTCAAGACTAAGACTCCTGTGTTTCCTATTCCGCTTACATCATATATATATATATATATATATATATATATATGTGTGTGTGTGTGTGTGTGTGTGTGTGTGTGTGTGTGCGCACACGCTATCGCGTATGCACTCCAACGGCATCGCATGAACACACTGATGTTTATTTATGGAGAGACAAGACCTTTCAACTTCGCAAACCATCCTAACAAGCAGCTCGAGCTCCTCACACCTGCGGAGACCGCGACATATCTGCCTGAGCATTTCAGGCCACAACCGTCCACTCATTACCTCGATCTCACTCCCCGAAGTCACTACCACCACCGCTTCCCACTAATGATAGCACTGCCACCACTACACCACCACTATCACCACCACCAACACTGCATCTATCATCATCCATCACTACTGTCATTATCACCTTCACTACCACCACAACCCCAACCGTCGCCACCCACCACGCTCAGAAGGAAGAGATTCTCAAAAGTGTAGACTCTTTCTTTCTCCGCCTCCTCAAAGCATACATGAAATACCTGACGCGTTAGGCTGTTACATAAAAAAACAGGTGCACACGCACGCGCGCGCACACAATTTATTTAGAACAAAATTATAACGCACTTGTGAACGTCACCAGAATGTGAACTTGCAGATGCGGAGTGGCACCCAAAGCGATTTAGTTCGGTTTAAATTAGACGTAAGTCTCGAGCTGAACTCGAGAAAGCAACGGAGGAGCAAGATCGACTCTCGTCTGTAGACCATAACTACGTAATTATGTCTGATTACATGTGTGTTTGCAAACAGTGAAATAAACGCAAGACAGAATAAACTAAACTAAGTAGGTCCCTATTTATATGGAGTCAACTATACAGTACTCTTAATATTCGCAGATTTTTTTTTCATTCAGTCAGTCGAGGGACACCAAAGCACTATGACAGGACTCTGCCTATCCTCGATGAGTTCCTTCGTTGGTGTCTCACGACTTCAGTCCTTGTGGTTGTCGCTAGACGATTTTATTCATTAGGTCAAGGTGTAGGGGAGTCCTTTACAGTAGCGAATGGATTAGACATACAGTACACAAACCCATTTACCTCCTGTGACGAGGATCCATCGCTCTCCGAAGGATAAAAGACTGTCATTTGTCTCGCCAACTCAAAGGAACGTGGTTTCCCACTTGTGACCGCGCGTGACCGTCGCGTTGCCGCCGCGGTTTGTGACCGTCGACAACCGCCTCAGGGGGGACTTTGCACGTCCAACGGTTAAAACAGCATTTCATAACCTCTTCCGTTTAAAGCAACTCTTGTGGTCAGGTCTAGGCAGTTTAGCAAACCCAAAGTCTGGTTAACATCTGATTATCGCAAGGCCAAAGGAAATTGTAGTTTGATAAATTACTTTGTTGATTCCTCAAGACGCTAAAACCAGCTGCCATCATTGTTGATCAAATGGAGCATAAAATTTATGTTTTACTGTCATGTCTTCACCACTTCCCAGCACTCCCTAACATTGATTTCAGCACCCCTTAAAATAGATTCCAGCACTCATAATATTGATTTCAGCACCCCTAAACTGGATTTCAGCACTCCTAGAACTGACTTCAGCACCCCCTAAAATTTATTTCAGCAGCCTAGGTTATGAAATGCTGGGTAAGGATCTCCGACCTTTGAACCTATGTGACTGGACTGTTGGAGCAGGCAACAGTCAATGATGGGAATCGGAAAGTGCAGGACTCGAACCCACAACTTGGCGAATGCAAGAACAGCACGCTTCCGATGACGCTCCCAGCGCAGTCCAGCAGTTAGTGTACCCGGTAATGGCGTTATCATACTGAGCTATTTTCCCTCCAACTGTTGAAGCAGATTTCGGGAGTCTGACATGCTGGAGAAAAATAAATTTTCTCCAGAATATCAAATGACATTCTATGTATTTTTTTTTTTTTTTTTTAGAAATAACATACTTTGCCATTGTGATTTTACAGAGGATTTTTATTATTATTTTTCTGAGGTGGGCGTTACCTCCGATTAATCGGAGGTTGGAGGAAAAATAGCCCAGTGTGATAACCCCTAACATAAACATGCAAAACCTGACACTAAAGACTGTATCAACAGCATTTAGTGCTTATCACCCTACATCCCTCTGTTATGCAATGCAAATGAATAATATGACACCGATGTAAATTGCTTATCTCGCGAAAATCAAAATATGAACCAAAGGCGGGAAGAGTAGAGAGGAAGTCTGCAGGAGAGAGGGATAGGGAGTGTGAGTGTGTGTGTGAGAGAGAGAGAGAAAGAGAGAGAGAAAGAGAGAAAGAGAGAAAGAAAGAGAGAGATAGATGGGGTTACAGGGAGGACAATGAAGAAAAACAAGGTGAGGATATGCAAAGACATGTTGATAGTGATAGTGACGAAAATGGCGGGAGCAATGCCATGCCGCTTATTTTGATGCCAATTGCCGCTCCTATCCCTGGAGGCAACGATGTATGGAGGAAATCTTGGACGAAGCGAAATCACACAAAAATGGAACCTGAAGGAGTGGGGGAGAAATGATTATGAGGATGGAGAAGAAAATAATGGAGGTACAAGAAAAAGAGGAAAATGATGGGAACGCTCAAGAGGGAAACACAGAACGGAAGGGGTATTGGAATAGAAAACGTGGTCGCTCAAAGAAAAGACGAGAGAAGGTGTCTGGGAAGTGAAGGGAAATGAAGAGGGGCGGAAGGCAGATGAAGAGCAATCGCGAATGAAGTGAACTTAGAAACGGACACATGAAGGGGTAAACGGATTATGGAGGGCGGATGAAGGAGGAAGAGAAAAACAGGGAGGGAAGAGGTGGAGGGATGGAGGGAAGGGGTAGAGGTTGGAAGGGCAAGGGAGGGAGCTGGAGAGTGCGTCTGGAAGGAAAGGAGGAGGGGACTGGAGAAGAGGAGACTGGAGTAAGGGGGGCGAGAGACAGTGGGGTTGGGGTGGGGGAGGAAGAGACTAGAGACTGCGGGAGAGTGAGAGGAGTTGGAAAGAAGGAGGGGGAGGGAGTGGGACACGAGGGAGTGGGGGCAGGGTAGGAGGTGAGAGTCTCGCCTGAACGAAGGGGCGGGGACAAAGGGGGAGTGGGAGGAGGGCGGTGAGGAGGGAAGGCGAGAAGTGGGATGGAGTGGGACTGGATGGGACAGAGATGGCGGGAGGGAGAATGAGGAAAGTAAATTAAGAGGGAGAAAGGTAAGAAGAGTATGGAAATTAGGATAGGAAAGGGAGGGAAGAGATTAAGATAATGGGACAACTAAAATAAAAACAAACGCGGGCATGACAGACAAAACAGAGAACGGAAAACAGAAAAGACCAACGGGATGACTAAACGGAGGAAGGCAACGTCTACGGGGATGAGTGGGGGGAAGAGGAGGAGGGAGAAAGGAATGTTTGGTGCGGTGACAATGAAAGGAAGAAAGCAACGGAGGAGCAGAGGTGGAAGAAGAATGGGTGGATGAGAGACAAGAAATAAAACAAGAGATGAAGAAGAGGAACGGAATTATGGTGAAGGTAAAGGAAAAAGCTGTTGAGAAAGAAAGGGAAAGCGTATAAAAGAGGAAGATAAAGAACATGAGGAAGACAAAGAGGAAGAAGAGGTGGAGAAGAAGGAGGAAGAGGTGGAGGAAGAGAAGGGAGGGTGGGAGTGAGAGGAGGGTGAGTTGACACGGCGTCGGCGTCGGCTGCGTGCTCTGGATGGTTTGTGACGGATTAACGACGATGGTGCTTCTGTGGCAGCGCAGCGCGGGGCGGCCGACCAGCCCACCACGACCACGACCACCACCGACCACCAGACCAACCTCCTCAGCGATGCTACTGGGATTTGGTCGTCGAAAGTCCGCGCGCAAGGCGCATAGACCACCTCCTGAAGAAGGCAGTCTTGTCCACTTTGTCGAAAATGTCGTGCAAGTCGACATGACGTCACGTCGCTTTCTGATTGCGATTTTGTCTTCGGGCAGGACGATGTTAGACGAAGCCCCGCCTCCCTACACGTTAATCGACTTTGAAAAGACTTCGCAGCCAACGAATCAAGACCACCTGCAACCTTTTTACAACACCACGTGAACGAGCCCTCGCCCATACCAGCACAACTCTTACATCACGACAATCCGGAAACATCGGAGAGGGGGGGAGTGGGAGGCTCTCACGACAGCCATACAAGTGCACGGCCGTAACACAAGATGCCCAACTGAAACATCCGTCGTTTTGCGCTGCATCGCCTCTGAGCAATTGCACAGTACACTTGAAGATGATCAGGACAATAAACAAGCCTCAAAACATAGACATTTGAAGCTCTCGAAAAGTTCAAATTTTGACGCAAAAAATGGGATAATCTGGACGCCTATTTTCGTTGTTTAAATGAATAATGCTTAGGTTAATTATTGAAACAAGTTTACACGTGCATCTAGGCGTACACTAGTTTTATAAATTCCTATTGAGGAATTTTCTTCCAATTTGCACACACACTAACATATTATATCGGTATGTTAACGCACTATCACAACAGATACTTCGGCATAAATCATTAACCAAACATTCTGAACATTGCCAAATTTACAAGCGCATACAGCTTACGCCATGAGGCGCCGCACCCAGCCACTTTTGCCCTCTGTCCTCGAGCAGACGGGGTAAATGACAGTCACCAACAGGGAGATCTAATGTGGTTACGGGGTGAGTACAAAGCTCAACACGTGATAAAACCATCATCACCACGACAGAGAACCTCTGATCACATTTTCTATGTTCACCAATCTGCCACCACTACAACCATCATCATACTACTGCTAACTCTACCACACACACGTCTGTTGGTCAATCAAGCACTTACAACACTGTAAACACTTCCCATTTCAAAAATGCCTTTTCGGTATTTACAGTAGGATTTCGGAATTTGTACAAAGCCATTTACCCAATGAGAAGAAGCCGCTTGTTTCGGTGAGGCGTCCACGCTTCCATCCCCTCCCTAACCCGCTCACCCCCACTACCTGCTGACTCCTCCCTTCCTCCGCTCAACGCCCCTCTCCCGTCCCACCCTTGATGGGCGCGGGTGTGGGCAGCAGGTCGAAATCTTAAGCTCATATTCGCCCGCACGCCGGGTGGCACTTTTCCGTTCAAGCCTGGCTGCCGTCTCAGTTAGCGAAAGGGGTTTAAACTTATGATTAACTCTTTCTGTACCTTCCTTTATGACCCACATTATCCTATTCATCCCAATGGTCACACAATCAAGCAGTGTAGGAGTTGGTAACTATTATTCCACCTAGTGGGGTGGGTGGACGAGATTTCTCAGCTGAATAAAAATATACATTTACTGAATAACAACAATAAAGCCCACCCCATAATAATAACAATATTATGGAATATGTCAGCTCGTCAAAAAAGTTACGTTTGTTGAATTTGAGTGTAAACCTCCAATTCTCCACACTGACAAACCAGCAAGAATTTTATTCAGCTGAGGGGCGTTGCCGGTGAATCATGTAAATATATACAAAATTATGTGTATGCACATATATATATATATATATATATATATATATTGTCAGCTCCAAAACAGTTCCTACAAGCATGGACTGCATTTCACAAAGCAGCAGGATTTAGTTGTCTGGAGCTGAACAAGCCGAGGTATTCCACTTAAGGCTGCGCCCACCTCCACCACCACCACCACCTCTGTTTTACGCGACGTCTGTATAAGCGTCCTCACTCAATGAGACCAACTCCGCCATACGCCGCCTAACGTTTTGGCGTCAGTTTGAATGTGTATGCGAACGCGAAGGGCGTAGTCGTGTTTCCTGAACCCCGTAAAAGCCTACTTAGACAATTGATGTCATTGTTCCAGCCCGTTGCGTCTGATTTGTTGTACAACATGAGGCGGGCGAGGGTAGTGGTGGTGGGAGAGAGGAGGAGGGGGTATCCCTGAGCAGCCAAAGGACTAAAGGACCAGTGTTGCCATTGCACAGTAGTTTGTGTCTTTGTATACAAAAGTACGGTGACGACGACGGTTGTTTGGGAAATTATTTCCAGAGTCCACACATTCTCATCCTGCACACAGTTATACCAATTTACTATCCGTCTGATATAAATTACTACTTATATTCAAATCATATCATAATCAAATTAGACTTCAAGTACTTTAAATGATGAAAACATGATCTCGTATTGGTACGTAGTGTGGAGCGGCTAATGCAAACGGCTCAATTGCCGTCATCAGTGACAACTTAACACCCGACCCTAAAAATATGTGCTTGTCATTATACATTGAGACTATTATCCTCTTCCGCCACGTCTAAGGCAATGCTTAGAGTTAATCATATAGTCACATACTAGCGACAACAGAATAAGCTTTTGTCTGCCTGTTGACGACTACACGCTATCAGCAAGCTTTCCGGTTATTCGAGTTGAATCGTCCCTGTGGAATTGTGACGTCAGTTGTTTTGAGGCAACCCTGATAAGGACTTGAGCCGTTGAAGGAGCCTCCACCACACGGTCCACACCCACTCATGAGCCTGTTTGTCTATGGTTCCCACTGACCCAGTGACATAGGTGGTGTACAGCCAGACACCAAAGTTCAACGACATTCTGTGTTTCCCCCTATTCATAGATGGTGCCTCCCTAAAGACTCGCATGTTTCATTATATGATGATTAAATTTATTCTGAAATTCTCCTAGTGGTCTTGTGGAATCCAGCTGGGCAAGAGCAAAAGGAGTTTTGTACAATCTATCAGACCAGAACCACAAGGAAGCCTTTGATCTTGCAACAAATGACAAAGTAATCTGTAATATACGGGAGTATACTGCACATAATCGTAACTAAAAACATGCTGCATGTCGCTGAATCTCAAAACCATATGGTTAAGTGAAGATGTGTACGAAAGACTGTACTGGATAGCATTGATTATATATTATATTATTTTCTTTCTTTCTCTATTACCTACAAACCCTCGGTGATTGACAAGCTCTCAGGCCCTCCAATAGATCTCTCTGAGAAGATATGTTGGACCGTTGTCTGCGCTATACTAGTGTGGGACTGTTTCTACATTATACGTTACTAACTTTGATAGACGAGCATTTGCTGACTCAGTTCTACTTATGTGAAAAGGTGGAGGAAATCCTGTCCAACTTGACAGAGAACCTTTTATCTTTGAAGAGATTATCACATCGGAGAGGTGGAGTCCCAGATGTGGTAGGAGTGATCTTAGGTGGGAAGTAATAAAAAGAAATACTAAAATTTAAAAGTGATCAGCATTCATCTTAAAGAGTGGAGATAGTCCCCAATAATAAAGAAAATGCTGTGTGACTGGTTTATACCCTTAAGCACTGACTGCATAAACCCAATGAAGCCAATATTTCATATTAAATTCAGTCATAAATCTGATATAAAATCATTGCCTCAAATCTCTCTAGCAGGAGACCTGCAGCATCCAGGAGTCAGTTGAAGATTTAAAGATGTCTATCTTGCAAGAATGCCACTTTCAGGACTCATCACTGGCTTCTTTACCGTTTTATATCTTGGGAATACTTTCTTTCTGGGCCTTATGTTGGGAGGGTGTTTGGTTTAGTACCTTGGGGGGAACAGCTTCAAGAGACTGATACCTGATGCATTCAGGGAATGACAAATGAGAACGCAATTTTCTAAATTCCATTTTTCAGAAGATTTTGACAAGTTCTGGATAAAAGTCTGGGTGTCTGGAGGAGGTACAACAAAAAATTTATCCAAGCAGACAATAATATCTAAAGAATAAACAAGTTGAAATACTTATATCATAATGGATTATAAAAAATGCTATATACAAAACTCTATCATGTCATTTGCATGTCAGCACTCTGTGATTGTACAGAATTTAGTTAATTCTCAAACTTTGTACTTTAAATAGTTCATAATTCTTTGTTCCAGGTCATCTGCTAAGGAGAACTGGGCAACAAACTGACTGACTGACTGACTGTGTTAACGTGTTTATCTCATGAAAAACATTACCATGCAATCTATTTTTTAAACATCATAAAATATTTGCTACATTTCCCTTGACAAATTCAGTATGTACATTAAACTCCAGGAGTGACTGCAAGACCATAATAACAAGATACAAAATAGTGCACAATAAGCTACTGTAATGGAATTTAAATTCATAAAAACATCATGAAAGCAGTTTCAAAGTTGGAACATTAGGAAAGTGTATGTTCAAAGAAGGAAAACAGATGATATGCATCAAACTCGAAATCACAGAAAAACAGCATGTTGCAATGTTAATTTTACTTAAAAGAAATATCTATATCTTAAAATGATCACATATATAAATGTAATCATGCAATTTACATGCACTAGAAAGACCCAATATGCAGAGGTACAGTCACAAATATGAGTATCAGAAGAGTGTTAATCAAGGTCAAAAAGGGAATATGTATGTAAGCCTAGAAACAATAAAAGTGCAGTTTATAATTCAGGAGGTAATAAAAATTTGACAATGATATTGATTTGATGTTAGTATTTAAATATATTATCATAAAATCTCTCACAAATTCTTCTTCAACTCTACAGACTGTTGCCTAAAACTTGTTTTTGTCAGTGTCATCCATCTGTTCATGATATTTGTTGTGGTAGTGGTTGATGCAGGAGGTTTTGCATGAATAAGGTCTCATTCTAACATGACCCCATAGAATGGTGTTATCCCTCATGGCTGAAAAAATTGATTGTATAACCCAAAACAAAAATTCTTATATTCAAAGTTATTTCAAGATATTGATGGTATTAAATTTTCAAATTCCTATCATGGTCATCTCAAAATCAAGGTCCTGTGTTAACATTAGGAGCATTCAGCCTAGTTTATACAACAAAATATTTCAAAAGGTCAGATGTTAAAAGTGTCTAGATGAAATTAAAAACAAATACTGTACAAAATATATGAAAATTTTTGCTACAGTTCTGCTAAGAAAATAAACAAGGAGTACTTTATTAGCAATAATCAGTATTTCTATCCTTGGGGACAATATTGCACCAAAGAAGTGTTGTTAATGAGGTAAAGGAAATATTTAAGGTAGGCAGCAAAATGAAGGGATAGAAGTTAAAAGTGATCATCATTATTGAGTAGTCTCCAATCGTAAAAGAATGTTGCATGACTGGTCTGTAATGATGTCAGTAAGTCCTGAAATGCTGGCTGAATACATCTGATGTAGTCAATGCCCCTATACAAGGTAATACCATAATGAATGATTAACCAAGAGTAATTATGAAAATATTTTATTTTCTACAGGTTGAGGGAGGCAGCCAGTATTGAGCTGTGAGGAACACTGCAATACTTGCCATTATTCTACAAGCAAAATTAACCCACATCATATGCACTAATAATATTAGTATTATCTGTGCTTCACTGATAAGAAACTCAGCCTAGTAGCAAGTGGGTCCTCAACCCCTTACTAAACTGTGTAGTGCTAACTCCAAGTAAGGTGAAAACATACAGAAGAAAGCACTCACCTGATCAGCAAGTTGATATAGGATAATGAAAAATAGCCATGTACAAATTAAAGAACAATCAAACCAAGGAAAAGAGGGGCAAGGATTTCTTTCCAAGTGGTATACTGTACTAGAAAAGAGAACTAGTAGGGTGAAAACTAGCTATACTGTATCTAATAAAGGTAATAAAATACTTGATCATTTGAATGAAAGAGGAGTTACTGTGTATAAGATAGAGTTTGGTGTACTCTTAAATTAAAATAAGCCAAAACACTGCACTATGACGAATGAGGGGTCAAAAGTTATAATGTTGTGTAAAATATAGTATTAAGTAAGGTAAAGCTAGAAAAGCTATTAAGAATCTTGGTTACACAAATGAAATTATTTCACTTCATATTAGGCTTAAATTATATCAATGTATTGATTTTGTATTTCACAACCAATAAGCGGTGCTTCTACCATTGGAGACTATACCAAGCCAAAGAGAGAGTTACAGAAGTGGCAAACATTTAAGGAGGGTAGAAGAAAGAGGTAGTAGGAGATAAAGTGATCATCTTTGAGAAGAGCTCACTGTTGTGAAGGAGATATTTGAGTCTTATCTTCTTTTCTTAGACGACATTCTTTAAGTAAAGGAAAATCACCTGGCATTAACCAGAACAAAACATGCAAAGTACATCATAGAAAAGCAGGTTGGTGGCTATATGCAGTCTGATTACATAAAACTTGCTACTTTCCTATGAAATTTTCATTTTGTACTGATTTTAATATCATAGAATTCATAGACATTACTTTCAGTGTTTCCATTACAATATTATATTGTGCTTCACTCCCACAAACCAGTGACAAGTATTTGCAAGTGATGGTCCTGCAAGATGCATGTCAGAAAGAATAATCTCTCTGCCTCATATCATCACAACTTGTCAACAACACTTGAGGGACTGACATGGTCTCCAAACCAAGCCCCAAATCTGACTATCAACTTCAACTATATTTGCTTCACCCTTTCAGATAAGCACAGGGTGGTGAACCAGCAACTGTTTCCCTCCTACTACTGTAAGACATTGACAGAAATTGCCTCACACTAATACAACACAGAGAAGACAAAAGTTTCTTCCCAAGATATCTTTGGCCGGGCCAAGAGCTACTGCCAGCCACTGTGGGGCTGCAGGTTTCCAGTCTGTGAAACCTAAGGCAATGATTATTATACAATTTCTAATATCAGCTAGTCCTATTTGGCTAATGTCTAATATGTAGTTTGCCATTTATTTAGTAAATAACCTTCCTTTCCTCTTCAAATAATAATGTTAATTAGTGTTGCCTTGAGTTTCAATAACTGGGAACTGGGAACAGTCCTTAGGACAACCCATAAGTCTCTCCAGAGAGAAACTTTAGATTAGTGCCAGTCTCTATCACTAGCTTGTAATAGAAAAAGGAGGGGAGCAGTCACCAGTTGTCACCTTAGGTAAAGAGGCGGAGAAAATATTGAACTTGATAAAAAGAAATCTTTGGCAGAGTCTAGAGACAGAATGTCACCTGTGTGTGAGTTTTTGAAGATGAGTGGCAAAGAGATGAATCTCTATCATGTCCATCTTGCAGGAGCACCACTTGCAAATGCCTGTCATTAGTTCCTCCAGCTTGAATGCTTATATGAAAATTGTGAGTACAATTTTCAGAAGATAATAATTAAATATATGAAATACTGTAGTATGAACAATCACACATTTTATTATCCAGCCTTTACTCAATAATTATCTTTCATAAGAAAGATTCTTACAGCATTCATTTTCCTGTAGATGAGGATATGAAAGTCCATCTCAGTGACATTTGTAATGAATGCATGCACCAAGTTATGGGGTGATGACACGGACAAGCCTACAACATAAAAACCACTTGGACCGTCCCTCCCATCTCAGGACTTTATCCGAAAAATTGCATGCCCCCACCCACCACACAACATGGATGGGGGTCCAACATCTGAAGCTGGATTATCTCCACCCCTTCATTATAAAGCAACCACCTCCATCAGTATCCACTTGTCTGCTGGGCACATGCAGAAAACATCAAGTGTGGGATAGACTATGGTGAACATGAGACTCTAATACAGCAGTTTTAAAAAGTTAACCGAGTACAGTTCATTATTACAGAACCAAAATTATAGATTCCATGGTCTTTTGACTGTGATAGAAATGAAAGATATATGGAAAGAAACAAATGATACAGTGATAAATATCCGAGCCTCAAGCAGCAGCAGCAGCAGCTAAGAAAATCACTTGATTGGAACACAGATAATCACTTGAAAACAGTATGCGAGGGAAACATAATATGAAGAGTAGGGCATGACAAACAAAAATTAGACTAACATTTTTAGAAGATAAAAAGAATACAGAATTTTAGGAATGAGTACTCACAAGGTATGTGAGTAAACTTAACTGATTAATGAGAGAGTAGGGGAGGTCCATGGAAAAAGCAAGTGAAAATGAGGGAGAATATTTGACACTGTACAAAGGAAAGTCAGCTAACGAATTATCTCACTCCTGGTATAAACATATTCCCAATTTCTTTTTAATGGGAGAATACCCACATGACAAAATAATATACATTAGGTGATACAGAGCATTTTGATCAAAGATAATAAAAACAGCAAGGAATTACAAATCTAAATCTCAGTTAATAGAACTGTGTACCAGTAGATATAGTTATCATAAATTTTAGCATGAGTAATTATGCACTGTACTCAACAATCTCTTACTTATAGACAAATACTATTGATGTAGTTCTCTGAACTTTACTGTACAATAAAATATATATTTTTGAGAACTTGACAAATGCCATTTAATTTGCTATTTCATTTTCAGCAACATAAGATAGTATAGAGAGAAATGAATTCTGAAACATACAGAACCGAGACAACTTGATCTAAGTTAATGGGCAGAATGATGATGTTCCACATATAAAACTGTACTCTCATATGACAACAATAACTGTAAAATAAAGTTTTACGAACTGAAAACCTACAATCTCCCATAGATCTCTGAGGAAATTTTGGAATTTGTTTGTGATGCGTGTGTGTATATTTGTATGAGTGTGGCTAAAACCTGGAGACCAGTTACTGGTTGTCAGCATTTCATATGTGAAAACATTGTGAAAATTATTCAGCTGACAAAGTATCTTAGACCCAATAGAATTACCAAGTGTCAACCCCTCAAGGCTGCACTTCCAGATGCAGACGGTTCTTAAGATGTATTGCTGGGAAACAATTCTCTCTGACATCCTTTTTGCAGGACCAACATTAGCAGATATCCACTGCTGGTCCCAGGATGTGTATGTGTATCATGTGCATGTGCAAAAAACATACAGTACAAGAATTTAAGAACAAACTAGATGCTGAAAGATACAAAGACAGGTCACTACGAGCATAGCTCCCTTCCCGTATACTACAACTAGGTAAATACTCACACACACAAATACATATATATGTACACATATACCAATTTACGAAATGCACTCCTCTTAGAGGATGCTAAGATAGTGCCTCCTTATAGAGAACTTTTTGAAGCAGAGAATCTAATGTAGTATGCCCTTACTACAACTCGCTACAAGTTATATAAGCGACTGGTACTATGCTCATGGAGTCCTGTCTGTCTCCATGTACCAAATGTTTTAAATTCACTTATGCTGTCTGTCTATGTGCAATATTTAAGCTTATAATGATGTGGATTTGATGACAACAAATAAATAAAATGGTCGTTTGTGTCCATTTTCCCAAAAGGTAAGCATGGTTAATAGTTACTCTCAATCAAATGCAAACCCATGATTAGTGATGATTCATGAAAAATATATACAGGTACTTCATATCAAGTTGCAGTTCCTAAACATAATGTAACCCTAATCTGACATTGAAAATTTGAGGCATGTTATGGTATGTACTACATGTTTTAATCCATGTAATTTTGTTTCTAAATCATGAATGTAAATACAGTTTATGTCAACAAATATTCATACTGATTATACTAATTTATTGTGCTCCTTAAAACACATCTCCCACTACATACTACATCTTAATATGATCTGCTATGTGCAGGTAGTTTTGATTAACCCAAAGTAGGGCATTTTATGCTTATTTTATGCTTACAAATTCTATCTTTGAAGATGTTGAAGCTTAGCTATGATTCTAGTGGATGCTAAAGTAATTTGATGTAATAAATACATATTGTACTGCAATATAGTTTACATTGAAAATGTATAAATGTTGGTACATTTATGCACTTTGCTATCATAATATAAAACACAACCAATAATGTGCAACTGCTGGTGATGGCCCCACAAGAAAGATGTTGGAGAAAATCCCTTTCACATCCTATCCATACCCACTCTGTATGGAGGTATAGTCTTGACTGGATTAATTTCTATAAATTTCATATTTCTTCCACATATTCTCATAAGAAAAACTGACAAATTGGAACTGTTCACTTCCTCCTTTTCCTAACAGATAGCGACATAAGCAAATCCAAACTATTACAACACAGACAACAGTCGAATGGGTCTTCCTAAATATCTATATGAAGACTTGAGGACCCTTGTGTGCCACTATGGAAGGCTGCAGGATTCCAGTCAGGAAACTACAGAATAATTACTACTAAAATAAAATGACATTTTAATGGGTTTCTAGCAATTTTGTGTACCATTCACACTTTCTATGTAGCCTATGGTATAAAGACTCTTTCCCCCATATAAGTGTGCATTTGTACATTGTGTGGAATGACTGATAGCTGCAATTGGTACAAGATCAATGTCACAGAAAGTCATCTCCCTACCACCTATCTTTGAAACCCATCAATAACAACACCTTCACCTTGAGGTACAACTCGAGTGCTGACACTTTGTCTCTAGACTGGGCCCAAGATATCTCTTTATCAACTTTGTCTTGCCTCCACCTTTATACATATGTAGAGCGAACAATTGGCAACTATCTCCTCCCACAATTATTAGCTGGTGATGTAGAAACTGTCACACATTGACATTCTTGTAACAGAGACTTAAGTCCAATGTATCTGAGATATGAGAGGACCCAAGGACCATTGTAAGCTGAAGTGGAACTGAAGATTTCCAGTTAGTGAAACACAAGGCAAAAATTATTAATCTTAAGGAAATAAATCAATCTTGGCCAATGGGATGTCATAACATTCTAGCTCAGGCCTATGCAGGTCATGTGAATCCAAGGTAATACTGAGAATACAAACAATATTTTCTCCTTTTCTTGGAGAAAACAGAGTAGATTTAGAGGCAGTATTTATTGTATGAATGAAATAATAATAAATAAGAAAATAATTAAGTCATAACAATATGCCCCACAAGTTTTACTTGTGAGTTTGTGTATAATAAAAATTATTGTTGCTTTAGATTTCTTGGATGCATTAACACATTACTGTTATTATTTGAAGAATTAGTGGATAAAACAACTAAATATCGTTTGCTTTCTCAACATAATGTTTTCCCTCCTTCCTTCATCTGTTAGACCCTGAACTCCAACTCATTTATGAGCACCAACAGTCAATCCATTTATCGAAATATATATTTATAGTGCCCATATTTTTATCTTATATTTATTCAGTATCTCATGTGACAGGGAGGGCGAGGAGAGAGGTGGAAGAATCAGTGAGAGTAGAAAAAACGTGCCCGTGTGTGTATAGCAGCCATCCGTGTCCAAACGTACATGTAATGCTTCTTAGAGCACACATACACACCCCTGCATTTGTGCAGGCCTCAGCAACAGCTCGGGCAAGCGAGGACTGGGACGCCTGCACTCGGCCCAGATTGAATTATCGCTCTGGCCGCGCACGTCGTCTGCCTGGCATGTCGTCGATCTCTTATCAATTTCTTATTTGTCTGCGTCTACGATAACATTGGGTTCCGAGTCCTGGCGAATGACATCTTACATACTTTTCGGTAAACCACGACTGCAGTTCATGCAATGTCAACTTACAATTATGTAGTTTTATTTTGTTATGATGGACTAGAACTGCCATCTGCCAGCTCCCCTTCATACCGCCGTTAGATAGTGCAAACTAACCTTCCTTTCATATAATAATTGGTAAGAGACAGGATCCTACGAGTGTTGCTCAATTATCACTACTTTGTCAGAATCCGTCAGCTGAATTGGTGCCATTACAAGATCGCAAACACAATTTACAAATTTTATTGTCTTATGCCATAGGATTCTATTGTGGCTAATGTCATTGGATTCTATTTAGCTGGGAGAGGGGGGCTCTGTACGTTGACAGGTTGTCATACCCCATTTTTTGAGAACTTGCTAAGTGATGGTCAAGTACGCTAAACCCCCACCTACACTCCTTGTCTACAACCTGCACGTGACGTCATTCAGCTGCAGATCCTAACGGGCTTTCTGGTCGGTTTTCAATTAACTGTTTTGATCTCCGGTTAGGCATTGAACACTCCATGGGGTCCTCACAAATTTGTTTCTCTTTTTTCCTTAACACGGTAATAACGATAGGCTTCTGCAAAAGGACATATAGTTTTCATAAAAAAATTGTGCAAAATGACTATTTAATCTGACCACACGTTAGTTCATCTGTGTGTGTAGTTTGCTCATGTGTGTGTGTGCGTACGCATGATTGCTATAATTTCGTTCATTAGCACTACGTGGCGTTGAATTAGGACAATACTACTGACCGTTTACAAATCACAAACAGCTTCTGCCTTCCGAGTATTATAAAATTTATCATTGTTTACCAATTATATTTGGTGACCCTCTTGATGCAATTGCTCAAAACATTATCCATTGTTTAAATAATTGATACGTCTTTTTTGAAGTATAGTTGCATTTGTTACCTTTTCCTTTTTTTTTTTTTGACAAAGTTCACAAAGAAATATTGGATCTCCAATCGACATAAGTCTCGTGTTCCCCCAGGGCGGGAACCCAGTGCATAAACGTTTGCGTTTCTTTATATAAAGATAAATAAAACCATTAATAAAATCTGCCTTGACACCAGTATTTGTAGTCGTAGATTAGTCCTTGCTGCTACCTGACAATTTCTTTCGGCCAAGAAACTCCCTCCATTGGATAGCGAAAGATTTTGACTACCGCGAATGTGGCGGCATTCCCGTGTGGGACCGACGCTGGCGCGCAAGTACCTCTATCAAACGAAGGATTTTCACAACACAACTACCTCCTTCACATATTACACGAGATTCCTTCATTTGCCTAATTGTGATACATTGGGTGTATATTACGCTCGCTGGATGCTGTCTATTTACCCCCCCCCCGACTATCAATTTAACTTAGTTCTGTTTATAGTTGATGCATTCATACTGATTTTTTTCCCATCTTTAAGGCATGTCGCCTTTTCACCCCGTGCCTGTGGCTACGTGGTGTCTTGTTACTACAATGATGTACCAACCACAAGAACACGTGAACTTTGACTCACAATAATGTTACCAAAGAGTACAATGACCTAGCACGCACAGACGAGATAGGCAAATTTTCTGTAGACAAAACGACACTGGCAACTTTTTAACCATGTCATCAAAAAGCTTTCGTTCTGATAACGTACTGCGTATATATTTTTTCTTCCCTAATTAATGTCTAACTCTATTCCGCTGATTAGGGACAAATAGTGGGCTTGATCTATCTTGATCAGTTCGGCCGAAACAATCCCTTCTGATAAATACGGTTGTCGGGCATTTACTAAATCAAATTAATATAAGGTTAAATATGTAAATAAACAGACAAATGCATAAACAAATAAATAACTTTTATGACAAATCACAGTTACGAAAAAACAGCCCTTTTGGCAACCCTCTCCCAAGTAAGCGAGCTTGCCTCACCCAAGCCAGTTAATAGTGCAATGTCATGTAAACAGGTTCACGATCACAAATCCTCTCATCTCACCCAAGAATGCTCTAGGGCTGATGGCGATCGGCAATGATTAGTTGTAAAACAATGCATTGAATTATCTGTTTGGCAACATTTAGGAGAAATGCATTCCGTACGATAAATATAAATCATGACAATAACAATATTAATAACAACAATAATAATCCGATGAGATCAGGGAATTACAAAACGACTGATTAAATGAGCTGATTTTATGAGGCTCAAATGAGCATCTGCTGTCACCTAGCATGTTCTTGCTTGGCGTATATTGCCCCGCATCGATTTCAAACGGTCACCAGTAACTACTAAATTACACTACTCCCAGAACACACAGGCCAAAGGGAACAGTTTCGGTCCATGGATTATGTTCGCACTCACCTCACCACGTGAGGCTGAAATATTTGCATAATGAAGTCAGGGTAGTAAATAACTTTAAGCAGCTATTTTTTCTTTTCAAGGGATGACTACAACCCTCTGGTGGCAAGCTATATATATATATATATATATATATATATATATATATATATATATATATATATATATATATATATATATATATATATATATATATATATATACACACACACATACATGGCAAACCAACTCATATAACCATAAAAATAATCAGCTCTTCTAGCCTCTACGATGCCGAAAAGAGGGTAGCAGAAATTAAGGATACTACAAGTGATCAACACACTACTTTGGGTTCTGTCTCCAATCATCAAAGAATATCGCGAGACTCTGGTCAGCAGGGGTGTAATTATATTCCCTGTCAAAAGTTGCATAAATCTTATGCACTCGATATCCCATACGTGTTGAATAATACAAAGACATTCTTGAGGGTAGAAATATATGTCGATATTTCTTCATCATCGTATGACGAGCAACAACAGAACGGAACGGAATTGTCTCGAGCGTAGACTAAACGTTTGGCAAACAAAAAGGATAAATAAAAATTAATTAGGTAAATAACAGCAGTTGTTCAACTGCTGTGCGGAGAATGAAACGGGTCACAGTGAGAGCCGACTACTGATAAGCAAATATTTCGCGCGCACACAAAAAACTGAGTTGGAGTGCGCGCACGTGTGTGTGTGTGTGTGTGTGTGTGTGTGTGTGTGTGCAAGGTCACAGCAATACCCATAGGTTGCGCAGTATAGCCTTGAGCTCTCATCTGGAAGGGTAAGTTGTCGATCACGAGACCAACATGTGATCCAAGAAAAAATGACAAATCTCTCTCTTTCACACACAGAATTTATGTTAGAGTCTTCACTTCAGCATTACTCAGTTAAGCCAGAATTGGAACACACACACTTTAGCAGCGAATACATCCATCCTTACCAAAGCAACACGACAATGGATTATCGGGGAACAAATTATGGAGCCTATTACGACGAGGTACTCAAGCAGCGAATGTAGAGATGCGATGTTTAAACCCAGTCCCCTATGCGCTCTGGGGACTGTTGGGGGCAGGTAACAGTCATTGCTTGGAATTAGAAAGTAGTGCGGGATTCGAATCCACAACTAAGCCAATGTGAGACCAGCACTCCCCTAGAGGAAAAGACAAACACGTTATCGCTCTTCTTCTCCCGTGCATCAAAGCTCTGACGTCACAGCCACACACACACACTTCCATCATTCTCATTTTGGTTTAAGAGTCGGAGCCGAAGCTGCAAAGAGCGCTTCTGGCTCTTGAAGCGCGTACAAAGAGCCCGAGTATTATGCTGACACCCGGGGCAACCCATCAGCGCATGCTAATCCAATGCTAAGAGTAAAGGCAATCCTTTTTTTCTAAGTGTCAGCGACAGAAGAAAAAAAAGTTATTTAGTCGAGCACTTCTTCAAAGGGCCGAGTTCGACAGAAGTTCGATAAAACTGAGCCAACTGCACCAGTGGGTCAGTTCGGCGGTGCGACTACTGGTCGACGACATCGATGAAGACCCTTATCGTAAAGCGTTCGAGACATAGAAGACACAAGTGTAGTACTTATAACTGAAGCCAACTGTACACACGTGAGTTGGAGCTCACTTCCCGAGCTCAAAGGCTACCGTCTTTTTTCAACACTTAAGAAAATTCAGAGACGAGATGACACCGACATTTTTTTTGCCGTTGCCGTGTGAAACCAGTGACAGGTATATACATAACGATTTACAAACACCCGTAATAGTTCCCCACCTTTTGCGAAATACTGGTATATTGGAATGATCCTTTTTCACGATAGGTAAAACAGGTAATAAATCCAGGCATTCTTAACGAAAATACGAATTACTCCTCGTACATAAAATAGGTGACTTAAATGTAAATTTCGGCCACGATTTCCCCCCGAGACTACCACCCTAACGTTATAGAACTGAAAAATCAAAACAACTAAAGGTCTTTTTCAGCAGAGCCCAAGGACACAAGAAAGATGGTTACAAATGGTTCAAGTTCTTAAAAAAAAAAAAAGTGCGCGGTCTGGCAGGAACACGTCTCTGAGATCGAGAAAGTTTTTTGGTCGATGGTACGTAACGGGAAAAAGGTTGAGAAATCCTGCTCTGGGTGGTCAGACATTGTTCCTAACACCACAAAATCAAGTGCATATTTTTACCTAATTGTAAAATGCAGGACAGGAACTGCATTCGTGGGACTCAATCTCTGTTTCCAATAGATTCAAAGTATGTTTTATCCATCTAGGTTGCTTCTATTAGATTATATCAGAAGTTAATGTGTCTCTGAGGAAAATTGTGTGTGTGTGTGTGTGTGTGTGTGCGTGTGTGTGTGTGTGTGTGTGTGTGTGTGTGTGTGTGTGTGTGTGTGTGTGTGTGTGTGTGTGTGTGTGTGTGTGTGTGTGTGTGTGTGTGTGTGTGTGTGTGTGTGTGTGTGTGTGTGTGTGTGTGTGTGTGTGTGTGTGTGTGTGTGTGTGTGTGTGTGTGTGTGTGTGTGTGTGTGTGTGTGTGTGTGTGTGTGTGCGTGTGGATTCTATCGTGGTTGCTGCCGAACGGTGAGATCGTTCATCCGGGTGATCCCCACTCCTATTAAAACCCGCAACTGAAAAATAAGTGATTTCATCTTTCCGCCGCTATATGCACTTTGCTTTTACATATTTTCCCGCGGTCGCCAGTCAGTTTTAATTAGTCGAGAAGAAACATACCGCTGGCAATATGGGAAAAAAAAAACTCCCTACGCGCTCCAAGAAGTCCGTTTAGGGCGTGGCATACGCCTTGATTCACTACTAGATCATTCTGCCAAATCGACCATAGTACGCGCCTCCATGTGATATTTGATTTTTTTATATTCTGTAAATAGTAAGGGAAACAGTATAGTACACTTAGTGTCATTTCCAACGATTATAACAATAATTAGAATTAATTCTATGACACGTGGCATCAGCGCTTTTCCCCGCCATGATGCCACGTCGAGATGTCACAGGTGAGACAGATGGGATGGTGTATAGGTAATCGTTGTTATAATCCTAAAAAGTGATACTCATTGCACTATTCATTTTCTTTTACTTTATACTGAAAAATACAAATTTCAAATAGCACGTAGACGGGGGAAACAAGATAGAAATATACTAAGGTAGATCTGGCACGACTAAGTTACCCTGAGCGCACAAACTAGTAAACCGATATTTTCATTACGTCAGCTCCATGGAACCGACGAAGCATGCGAATTGTGAATCATTTTCTTGGGTTAACTAAAGAAGCTGCATACTTTTTTTTCTATCAGCGAATTTTACCCCAGACCAGAGACCCGATCTGTACCATCGTCTCGTTCAATTATACAAAAAATCTTACCAAAGAAGAAAAAAATCTGGGTCGGCTGTGTAGTGGCGTATCTTTTCGAACCCCCCCCCCCCACCTAAAACAAAAAGTTCGACGAAGTGTCAACACCCGAGCACACGTACAGCCCAAATCATAAGTTCCTCGACAGTCTTGTCTATATTTCCAATATTACTATAGGGCATTGGGTTATTATTTTTTTTTTTTTTGCAATATTTCAAGACAATCCTAATCATCAAATATGTCTGTAGCACAGCGAGCATTTGACAATTTGGGTTCCGTTTTTCAATAGAAATGTGATAACGAATAAAGAGACAAAGTTTAGTATCTGACTGTCTCTTCCAAATCCAACAAGAAGGACCGTTACCCTTTACCTCGTCTTGCACTTACTATTTCCCTAATCACCTATAGCTCGAGAAAAACACCATATATATATATATATATATATATATATATATATATATATATAGAGAGAGAGAGAGAGAGAGAGAAAGCCTCACGCCCATCCCCGGCCCACAAGCAACCCATCCTTACAGGCTCAATTCGACTTTGCCACAAACCTTTCCATTCTTCGTGTGCCCAGACAGTTCTCCTGTCGTTTGCGGTCTAAGATGCACATGGCCAGTTCCTCGGCAGTTCCTCTTCCCTCCCCTTTCAGCGCGAGCGGAGTCAACAAAAATCACACGAAACGGACCGTTTCTGACTACCACACGCGAACACTCAAATTCAACTTTCCTGGCCCCAAGAAGAGGTTCCGAAATTTTTCTTTCGCGTAATACCACATACTTATGTGTTGCTGGTTTTTTTTTGCCTCCTGGAGAAGACCTAACTTATATTGTGAATATGCATACATTACATGCCATTAATTTTAGGTATGGGGTCCCACTTGGAGGGGGGGGGGTGCATAGCCCACCCCCTTGTTTTTGAGTCGATTAAAACTGTCCCGGAGTTAGCTTGAACTAAACCCTTAAGAGTGGCATTTCTTGTCCAAATACCAGAGGTTTTATCTGTGGCGGGGGTGTTCTTAATACAGAGAAAACAAAGGCGGCGAAGAAAACGAAGAAAAACAAGAAGAAAAAGAAGTAGAAGTCTTACGGCAGAACACCAATGCAAATCATACCAACGATTTGATATAGTCATTGCACGACAACGTATACAATGACGGCCACGCCAACAAAAACATGACATCACGTAGTAAGACCTGGTCGGTCACAATCCAAAACTTCCCGGAGCGCAACTTCGGACACATTCCCTCGAACTGGTGAGTGTCATGTCAATGCTTCGCCGCTCCGACACGCAACCCATAGCCCCTTATCATCCTTGTTGGCGATTAAAGGTGGCGGCACACTAGGCTATCATGCTACTTGCTTTCGCTACTTCGTTTGAGTATAAACTACTTCGGTTACAATATTCTCGACTTCCGTAACAATATATCGACATTCATATATGTTTAACTTCTTTTGGTTCGTTATTCTGCTGCTCACTATATGACGCAAGAGTAATTTGACATTAGGAATTTTTAAGTACAAAAGATCGTAACCTAAGTTTTTTTTATACTCAAACGAGGTAGCAAATGCAAATAGCATGCCAACAAGAAATGCTTAGTTTGCCGTCACCTTAACAAAAGGCGGCAACCCAGATACCAACGATGACAATACGTCAATAATTCTGCCCACAAGACCGCATGACTTGTGAGTACACTGCATCTTGGTTGCCTTCTTCAGGTTTTGACATTTGGGGAATTTCCTTTGAATATGAACAGTCTACAGGGCACCTGCGCAGAAGGGTAAAACTACAGAACATGAATAGAATTTTTTTTTCAGGAATTTGTTCTAGTTAACGCCTGGCAACTTTATTCAGTGTAAATTAAAACCCCCAAACCCGTCTTGGTTCGTGGTGAAAAAGTACTTGTAGAGTATTATGTTCTTTTTCAGAAAGGAGTTCTAACGACTGACAGAAACTTCTCTGTGCGTCCACGGGTCAAACGAGAGAGACAGAGAAAAAAAAAAAAAAAAAAA
>NC_134787.1:21852582-21860082 GCF_046742065.1 Oratosquilla oratoria
AAATTGAGTCCTTCTATGATGATTTAAGTCAAGTAATGGATCAAGAAAAAAGTAAATACACGTTGGTAATAGGAGACTTTAATGCTAAAGTAGGGAAGAAGATGGGAGATGAGACGTGCATTGGGAAGTCTGGAGTAGGTGAGAGAAATGAGAGAGGCGAGATGTTAGTCAATTTTGCAGAGAACTACAACATGAGGATAATGAACACTTTCTTCCAAAAGCGTGTAGGTCGTAAATGGACGTGGAGAAGTCCAAATGGAACAACAAAGAACGAAATAGACTTCATATTAGGAGATGAGAGCAAAAACGTTAGCAATGTTACGGTGATAAATAAAGTCAACATAGGTAGTGACCATAGAATGGTAGGTTGCACAGCTAAATTCAATTTCAGAGCCGAGAGAAATAAACTAGTTTTAAAAAAGAAAATAAGCCTTGCAAAGGTTAAGGATAATAATAAGAAATTTCAGTTAGAAATCAAAAATAGATTCGAAGCTCTAAGAACTAACAAGGACAGCGTGGAAGATATTAATTTGAATTTAATGAATATCATTAGGGAATTACCAGAGAAAGTAGGAAGTACAAAAAACCCTAGAGAAAAGAAATACTCCAAAACTACAAATGACCTAATTAAAAGAAGAAGGACCACGCAGATTAGAAAAAGGAGAGCCGAAATAGAAAGAGTAGAACTAAACAAGCTTATCAACAAAAGGCAGAGATTAGAGATAAGAAAGAGAAACATGGATGAAATAGAGGAAACTATTCGGAAAGGTAAAGGTACTAAAATGACCGAGCGCAGACATGCTTTAGGAAGACAGCAAATGATATGTTTAAAAGATAGAAATGGAGAAATAAATAAATGTAGAGACAAAATGGTAAAAAGAGTAGAAGAATTTTACCAAGAGCTTTACTCGTCGAAGACCGTAGTTGAGTCAGTAAATTCATGTGTAGACGTTAGTAGTGTACCAGAGATTACAAGGGAGGAAGTGGAATTTGCTCTAAAAACTATGAAACGGGGAAAAGCACCTGGGGAAGATGGTATATCAATAGATCTATTGAAAGACGCAGGTAAACTATTTCATATTAAATTAGCTGAGTTGTACACCCAGTGCTTACGTCAAGAAAGCGTTCCTGATGCGTGGTGCAATGCTATAGTGATTTTGGTTCATAAAAAAGGAGATAAAATGATCGTTTTTCCTAATATATTAAAAAGTTTCTATCAATAAATGTTTAGAAGGTGTGACTATATCCTATCTATTCCTGTATGGAGTGGTCTCCTTAATATATAAGTCAACGGAAAGGGTCCACAGCGCTTGAAAGGTTGCAGGAAATTGCGTCTACTGTAATTAGTCATTTTCAGAGACGTTACTGATTTGAAGGATGATGTGATATTATTATAGTGTGGCCAATAAAACACTGAGCATGAATAAATTAGTAATTGTACGTCACTACAAAGACAAGCGTGCGGTCACTTAGGAGGCAGAACCAAGACTGATCGACGCCAAGCTTCTTAGCTATGGAAAAACATACACGAATCGCATAGTTTGATTACAAAAAATACACACGGAAATATACAATGGCAATAATAAAATCAATATACAGTAATTACAATATCAGCGATGGTGATGTGATTCTAGTAATGGTGATGTATCAGTTATGGTGGAGCAGGAACAGGACCTGCCGTAAGAGGAGGCGCTGAAGATCTATCGACCTAGGCAGGTGAATACGGTCACTACTGGGAATCAACGTGAACAGCTGCGGGACTCGAACTCGCGACTAAGAGGTAGATATGAGACGCAGGCGACACAGCACAGAGTATTTCAGGTGAGAGAGAAGCTCAAGTTGAAGAAGAAACAAAAGAAAAAAGAACAAGGAGTAGATGTAGGAAAAAAGAGAAGAAACGTAAAATAATTCGAAGGTAAGCATTGTGAAAATGGAGGATTCATGACAGCGACGCGAGATTGCCCACAAGGATAGAAACGCTGGTAAACTGCAGTCCATAACATCAACAGCAGTGGAATAACCCCAAAACTCTCTTTTCTCTGCGAGTCCATGTCACAGACACAGGTGAAAAAGGGTCAAGAGGAAGAGAGTTCTTGACCATCCCAGTGAAGGCAAAGAAACTAGGAGCGTACTAGTTAACGAAAAAAAAACAAAAATAAAAAAAAAAATAAAAAAAATATATATATATACATATATATGTGTGTGTGTGTGTGTGTGTATATATATATATATATATATATAAATATATATATATATATAAATATATATATATATATAGAGATATATATATAAATATATATATATGTATATATATACACATATACATATATATACATATATATACATATATATACATATATATATATACATCTATATACATATATATATACATATGTATACATATATATGTACATATATATATATATATATATATATACACACACACACACACACACACACACACACACACATATATATATATATATATATATATATATATATATATATAAAACGGGATGGGGCACTTCAGTGTTTACTATTACGTAGTCTCCCAAGGAGCGTATTTATACTTCGTCCTCAATTCACCAGCGCTTCTGTCTTATGAGGACACGCTCACACCGAAGAAGTAGGGCCATGGAGGTGATCAAGGGGAGATTTTAAAGAGGGTAGCCGAACGGAGGGACCTGGAAAAGAAATGACCAACACCTCTACATCACGTTTAGAATGACATTAAGATGCTAATGCGTCCATAACATTGGAAAGAAATGAGTAAAGGAAAGCAAAGGAAGAGGGAGGAAAGCGAGGAGAAAGAGGAAAGAGAAAAGACAAAGAAAAAAGAGGAAGAAAAGAGGGTCAGTTAAATAACCCTCCACCACACATAAAAGATCCTATAAGCAGGATTTATTTATCTATTTATTATTCAGCTGTTTATTTACTTATTCATTTATTTGTTTACTTTTTTGTCTATTCATTTATTTATTTATTTATTCATTCATTTATTTATTTACTTATCTATTTATATATTTGTTAATTTATTTATCCATTCATATATATACTTATTTATCTATCTATTCATTTATCTATGTATTTATTTACCTTTTATTTATCTATTTATTTATTTACCTATATATTAATTAATTAATCAATTAATTAATTTATTTATCTATATATTTATCTATTCATTTATCTATATATTTATTAATTTTTATTTATCTATTCATTTGTCTATCTATTTACTTATTTACCTATAGATTAATTCCTCCATTTATTTATTTATTTATTCATCTTTTATATAGTAATTTATTTATATATGCATTTATCTATTCATTTATCTATATATTTATCATTTTTTATTTATCTATTCATTTGTCTATTTACTTATTTATCTATAGATTAATCTATCCATTTATCTATCTATTTATTCATCTTTTATATAGTGACCTATACAATTGGTCGTTGATAGTGATATTTCCTCCCCCTCCAGAATCCTTCCCCGTAGCTGCTCACGCGAACGAGACCATTCGTGTAGTAAACGGACGAAAACTACACGAATTGCAAAAACACCCGTCACACGAACGGCCATGGCGCTGTAGTCGCAACAAGGAAACTTCGAAGTTGAATAGAAATGAATAAGCAAATGAATAAATAAATGAGTAGATAGACAAATGAATAGATAAATAAACAAACAAATAAATACATAAAACGATTAAGAATAAATAGTTAAACATATTAGAATGATTATATAAGAAAGTGAACGAAAAAACGAACAGATGAAATAAGTAATCAATTACAGGTCTCTGCTACCAGAATCAACCTTTCTAAAGAAAGAAAGAAAGAAAGAAAGAAAGAAAAGACTTCGTATTCTACAGCAGATGCTCCCCCCTCCCTCGCTTACCTCTCGACTCGATGACGTCACACGGCCGGCGATCACACCCATTCCGACTCCCCTCCAACGGAGCCTCTTGCCCGTCCGCGGTTCTCGACGCTCTCTCATCCCCTTTTGTGCCATGGCGTTCTCTGAGCCAGTCGATTTTAATCACTGGGGGAGGGGGCAATGTATTCCCGTTGGTTTCTAATGTTAATTTATGGTCACTGGTTCAACTGTCTTCTGGAAGAATTCAACTTGCAAAAAGATAATGTCGCCTTTTTTTTTTGTCTGTTTCCTTGTCCGTTTCTGTCAGATTTGAATCATGACTAAAATCGTGCTTATGATTGATTACGTTACCTTAAAAAAAACACAAACACAGTATTATTACTGAAATTTTATATTTTGATGAAACAACAACAACCCTTTTAACAAACTAGAAAAAATTTTGCTTCTATACTATACAAACAGAAATAATGTCATTGGTCAAACATGTTTTTCTCATTTTTTCGGCCCACCATCCCAGCTGGTTCTGGTCAGCTTTAAAAAAGGATAGAACATTGATGTTCAGCTAGTATTTGTGTTCATAGTTCGATGGAAGGACCTCCTTCTCCATCCTCATCAATTCCCAAGAGTGCCTGGCTGACGTTAATGTACACCTCATCGGTCCTTACACGTCTCGGAGCAGTTGCGGTGCTGGGACCTACAAGAACAGTTGGACCTGCAACTAGTCTTCTTGCACCCACATTTGACATGATGAGTAACTAGCTGGAGTTGTAGAATCCCTAATTGGGACTGTCACTAGTCTATCCCCCTCTTCCCTCCATCCATGGCGTGTTGCTGATGGTAGCTGAGGGTGAGGAATGTCATCCTGGTACCATCTCATAACCTGGTAATGTGCTCGGGCAATGGTTTCACGTAAGGCTCCTCATATCGGAGGTAGCTTATGAGCTTCTATTTGTTTCTTGGCGAAAATCTTCCATCCGAGATCACCAACATCCACCACAGTGGTACCAGGCTCATAGACTTGGCAAACAAATGTTTCAATGGTACGTTCGGTGTCTATACCCATCTCCTCGCAGGTTCCCAGGGTAGTAAATGTAGATTCTACCTCCATGGAGCATTTGCTTAGTGCCTGTTATCAGGTCAGCTTCCCTTTGCCATCAAATCGGACTGTCATGTCGGATCCAAAGAAGGTATGAGATCCGCATCAGCGCCAAGTGAATTCATTTGTGGATCCAGTGGGATTACCCTCTTCTTGTTCCTCACACCAGTGACGAAATATGAGTTACTGGACAGCTGATGGTAACGGTGGATTGCAAGGACAAATAAATCAGTGTCAGGTGACTGAATGTAGAGTTCTGTTGCTCTTTTTCAAGCAACATCCAAATTGTATGGGATAAGTCCTGTGTCTACTTTTTGGGCGCTGTAGAGATGTTGAACATCCACAGAGTTCGAAAGGATCTCTTGCCGTGAAATCACTATGAAGACCTTGGGTTTACCCTCAAAGTGATGGAGAGATTTCTTTACAAGATAAACCGTTAGTTCATCTTTGGTTGTGGTACTGGACAAGAACTGCTTTGTTGACATCTTACCAACTGGTGTGTCGTCTGTGATATGTTCTCAGTGACAGCTAGAACATTTCGATGAATAGTGATAGAACGGGGTATCTCTGCTCCAATGCTTGCGGATGGTCCTGCAACTAACCAGCGACCAAAGACATTGAGAGCTTTAGGAACATGTTCAGCATCGCCATTGCTCAGTTGTCCCTTGAATTTCCATGGATGTTTGTGATGGCAGTTCGAAGAACAGAGGCACTCTCGAATAATTGTTGTAAAGACACGATCTGATTTATTACGACGTTTCATTTTTATGCATGCATTTATTTATGTATCTTATTTATCATTTACATTTTTATAGTTTTACTTTTATGCATGCATTTATTTATGTATTTTATTTATTATTTACATTATTACAGTTTTTATTTATCAATCTATTTATTTATCATTATTATGATTTTATTCGCATCCGACCTAGATATGGACCAAAAGGTCTGCTGTCGGCATGCTCCGCCTTTGTAATCCTTTGTAAAGTGAACATCATCGGTATCAGAGGTGATTTTCTCCTTGAAATATCTCGTGTAGAAGACTTTATATGCACACCATTGGATTCAAGTATACTAGAGTAGACTGACTTGAGGTCTGTCGTAATGAGAACTTTACCAGCATGGAGTAGTGCGAACTAGGCTGACAAACTCAATGTCTGAGACTA
The DNA here is from genome assembly GCF_046742065.1 of Oratosquilla oratoria. NCBI lineage: Eukaryota > Metazoa > Arthropoda > Malacostraca > Stomatopoda > Squillidae > Oratosquilla > Oratosquilla oratoria. The sequence goes on from NC_134787.1 coordinate 21,858,719, forward strand.
TTTTGCCAACATTAAGTTCTTGCTGTGCACACTCTCTTTCCTCACCGCTACTAGTTGCACTACGCTGGACATTCTAAACCCAATACGAGAGATGGTAGTTAACATTAATGACACGAACATCGTCCTTAGTGACTGCGGCATTCAAGTCTGATTCTTGCTTCCATCAACAACCTTTTGCAGTTGTTTTCCTGCATTGAATGTACACACCTCATGAACTGCCCCTTTACTGTCTCTTTGGCTGAAGAAACACAGGTTTACATTGAAAGGAGATGTTGCTGAGCATATAAAATGAGAAGTCTGTTACACTAGTGGCTGCAGAAGACCGTCCACGTCTCTTCTGTAGATGTCGACCTCCTCCATGTTGTCAGACCTTTTGGTATCGTACCCTGGCACGCTCTAGGTGACCAATATGACAAGTAGCCCCATAACATTTTCTGTGCCACTTTGTTTTCTTGTCTTTCAGATCGGCGGCAGTGTACCCTTGCAATCGTCATCTGATCTGTGAACAATCAGCATCTCCATACTGTCTTCTTTCGTAGGTGAACTTGAGGAAGTTGGAACATGCTTCTATTGATGGTTCAGTCACTAGGTCACAATTATCTGGCTTCTGACAATGAGTGTACAGCTTGAAATCAAATCCTGGTCTTAGTTTCATACAGATGCTTGGCTCTATCCTGTGACTGCTCATCATGGCTCACTTCGTGTCACTAAATTTCCGAAGAAAAAATGACGACATAATGGTTGCCAAAAATATACACGCAAAACCAACGGGTACCCGAATCTGCTACATTGACAAAAAAAAAAAAAAAAAAAAAAACCCTATCAGGTGAAAGGAGGCGCAATCAGTGTTAAAGGGTTCTTGATTGATCTGGTCTTCTGACCCTACGCCATTACCCTTAACCAGAATAAACCATTCGTTGTTAACCAGAATCATATCTTTAACATGCGTCACTGATCATCTATCTCAACAGGGCTCTCTCTCCCACCTTCCCTCTCTCTCTCTCTCTTTCTCTCTCTCTCTCTCTCTCTTTCTCTCTCTCTCTCTCTCTCTCTCTCTCTCTCTCTCTCTCTCTCTCTCTCTCTCTCTCTCTTCCTTATCTTATCTAGTGCGGGTCGCTCATCGCCGGTCAGGTCTGTTGTTGCTTCCCAACAGTAAACAGCAATTCATAAGGTCAGAGTGGACGGACGGACAGTTTGTTGTGACATTTAACTCGAATTTGTTGTTAATCTTCTGCTTGTTGATGATGATAACAACAGCAACAAAAGCAACAATAACAACAATAACAAAAATAATGCTAAAATAACAATCATAATAATAATGATAACGATAAGTAACAATTATAAAAAAAAATTATGACAATGAT
>NC_134787.1:21867582-21937582 GCF_046742065.1 Oratosquilla oratoria
TTGATTTGTAGGGTCATAATGGGTTAATTGCCCTCCCCCACCTCGTCGATATATTAGGGAGTTTAGAGACACCCCTATGGTACAGAGGCGCGCAGCGTTTTTTTATTATTATTATTGGAGACTATTTTCCAATAAAGAAAATGCCGATCAATATTATCTTTAACCATTCCTTCTTTCCGCTACCCTCCTTAAATCTGGTCTTGTTTTGTAAAGTTTGCATGTATACATACATAAATACATACATATATATATATATATATATATATATACATATATATATATATATACATATATGTATATATATGTATATATATACATATATATATATACACATTATATATATATATATATATATATATATATATATATATGTACATGTGTGTGTGTGTGTGTGTGTGTGTGTGTGTGTGTATTCACCTTGGTCTTTGGATCACGTGTTGGACTCGTGATCGACAGCTATTTCCCTCCCGGAAGAGAGTTCAGAGCTCGTATGACCGATCTATGGGTAATACTATGACCTTTCACACACACACACACACACACAACTCCCCGCCCACGAGAGTCAGAGTAACGACCCGAGGCACAGCGATACCGAAATAATTTCGGCCCTGGGCAGGATTCGAACTGGGTACTGCGAGCACTATCGTACTTCCCAGTCCAGCGCTCTACCAACTGTGTGTGTGTGTGTGTGTGTGTGTGTGTGTGTGTCTGTGTTTGTATATTTTGGCAGCAGGTTCCCCTGTAAGCATATTTGTTTGAAAAATACATCGACTTTTCTATTTATGATCTTCTTGTTGATACTCTCTACTCTGCGAACTTCAGACTTATGCGTAAAGTTAAGCAGAGAAACACTATTGCTAAAAGGCAGAGTAAAACAGAGTGAAGCTTTTTCAATCGAGTCACGATGTTTCGTACACTTTGTACATTTTCAGGTAATATTAATGACAAAAAATGACAAAGAAAAATTTGCCATAAATATAATTTGAAAATGTGGTGTACGGAAAGTTGTGAATAGATTGAGAACGATCTGCTGTGTTTTACTATGCCTTTTGGCAGTAGTATTTCTGTGCTTAACACCTACGCACAAGTCTGTAGTTCGCAAAGTAGTGTATCAACAAGACCATAAAGAGGTCGCTGTATTTTTCAACCACACCCACATACACCCACACACACCCACACCCACACCCACACACACACACACACACACACATATATATATATATGTATATATATATATATATATATATATATATATGTATATATATATATATATATATATATATATATATATATGTTCATATATATATATATATATATATATATATATATATATATATATATATATATATATACATACATCACGTTAAAACCGCTGTTGGTGTATAAAAGACTGGAGACGGGTAATTTATATATTTCGATTACAAACTGCAATCCAGTTCAGTTTGCAATCGAAATATATAGATTCCCCGTCGCCAGTCTTTTCTACTCCAACAGTGGTTTTAATGTGATTGACAAATGTGTGATTACATTTTTCACCTGAAATATATATATATATATATATATATATATATATATATATATATATATATATATATCATATTTATCGTGTTATATATGTATATATATGTATATATATATGTATATATATGTATATATATATATGCGCTAAGAACCCACTATAATTTGGATTTAAGAAAAGAAGGAAATAACAAATTTCCGTATATTTCGATCACTTGCTGCGATCCTCTTCAAGCGGAATACATAGACAAGAGAACATACATATCTTATATACAGATGAGAGAGGTAAAGTTAGTTTTTATGTTCTTTAATTCTCGTTTTTAATTCTCTGCCCGTTTGTCCCCAATACACTTCATCACAATCTGATGAAGTGTATTGGGGATAAACGGGCAGAGAATTAAAAACGAGAATTAAAGAACATAAAAACTCAGTAAAATATGCTCAACATAACTCCGCGGTATTTCAACACGTAGCCAACAATAATCACAGAATATATTGGGACGAGGCAAAAACCATTTTCAAATCCAAATGTAGTTATAAAAGGAAAATTATTGAATCTTCCTTAATAAAACAATTCCCGAATTTTAATATCTCAAAAGGCCAATGGTCACCAGATTACATAACCACCTTGGCAGTTGATAGATTATTTCCTCATATTGTAAAAGCGGACGATTTGCCACAAAACCCGCCCAACAATATAGATGCCACATGAGATGTCTTGTCCATGTTCCCTAACTTTACCTCTCTCATCTGTATATAAGATATGTATGTTCTCTTGTCTATGTATTCCGCTTGAAGAGGATCACAGCAAGTGATCGAAATATACGGAAATTCGTTATTTCCTTCTTTTCTTAAATCCAAATAATAGTGGGTTTTTAGTGCAATTACTAATGTGTAACGACATTACTGGACAGTGATATACACACACACACACACACACACACACACACACACACACACACACACACACACACACACACACACACACACACACACACACACACACACACACACACATATATATATATATATATATATGTATATATTCTTGACATATACAGAGTGAACAAAAAACTCGACATTTATTGATTCCTTTACAAGATTCGGACTTGAGGGGTGAGATGGCGACGTGAGTTTACGTGATAAAATCTCACTTGTGTGACACTCACGACAACGAGTGTGACACTTCACTTATTCTTCGCTGCCGGGTGGTCGCTGTCTCTTCTGCTGGCTCACCTGCTGCCTTACCTACTGTCTTATCTCCTGCTGTCTTAACTTTTGTCTTACCTGCTGTCTTTTATGCTGGTTCACCTGCTGCCTTATCTCCTGCCTTTCCTGCTGTCTTACCTGCTGCCTTACCTGGCTGCTACCTTTCATGCTGCCTTACCTGCTGTCTCTTCTGCTGCCTCACCTGCTGTCTTGACTTCTGCCTTACCTGCTGCCTTTCATGCTGGCTCACCTGCTACATTGCCTCCTGCCTTACCTACTGCCTTACCTTCTGCATTTCCTACTGCCTCACCTGCTCCCTTGCCTGCTCCCTTAGCTGCTACCTTACCTCCTGCTTTTCCTGTTACCTTACCTGCTGCCTTACCTGCTGTATGCACTGAATCATATCTCCTTCGTCTTGACAGTTCTCATTTACTTCTCATCATTTCTCCATCTCCTCTCTCTTCCCTCAATCTCTCTCCGTTTTCATAGTGAAAAATTCCCTCTGTGTGCCTTAACTGCCCCCTGAACTTATTTTCTCTCTCCCGATTATTCAATTATGCCTATAACAGGGCTGGGCAACCCTTGGCACGCGTGCACGCTAACGACTTTCTTCCGGCACGCGAAACCCAGGGCTCACCTTAAAACAAATAACTAATAAATCTCCAACTTCTTTTGTATGACTGTTGGTAGCCACATGCCATCTTGGGCGCCGGATTGGAGACTATACTCGTGTGTAGGTTCATAATCTTACTCCATCGGCACGCGGAAAATTTTTGTTTAAAAGGTTTTGGCTGATTTTGGCACCCACAACTGAAGAGGTTGCCCATCCCTGGTTTAAAGTCTTCTTTATTTCTATTTTTTTTCCTATGAAAAAGTTTCTCTTTCTACTCGTTCTGTGTTTGTGCTTCTCGTGTAAGGTTATTAGTTTCTTCTACAAGCAACTCCTTTATCCACCTCTCGTCTCTGACCATCCACCTCAACTCCCAGGTCCCTGCTCCTCATTCCCTAAGGTGTTATTACACTGGGCCATTCTATCTCCGACTGTTGGAGTAAATTTGTTGCCCCCAGCTTTCGGGAAGGATTCTGATATCTTGGAGGAAAATAATTTTCCTCCAGTATATCAAATGACATTTAATGTGAATTGTCGAGAAAACAAAATAGTTCGTCATAGTGATTTTACTGCGGAAAAAAGTGCTGGAGGTGGGCGGTACCACCGATTAGTTGGAGGTTGGAGGAAAAATAGCCCAGTGTGATAACCCCTGTAGTCCACATTCCATTGCTGCACATCACATCATTTTCCCTTTTTTCATTATTAATTTCCTATTATGCTTTATATTTTTCTCCTCTCCTCTTCTTCCTTTTACAATTCTTTGATTTTGGTCTTTCCTGCTTCTTCCTTTTCTTTCACCTTTTCTCAAAGAATGTAGGGTTCGTCATTAATTCTCTCTTATCATGAATATATAACTTTTTCCCCGAACTTTATTAATGCCTGATACTGCTATAGATACCCTATAGCCTGTTTTCCCATTCATGTCACCAGCTACCATTGCTTTGTTATTCTTCCCTCACTCTTTCTATTTCATTACTCATTTCTTTTTACATTTTCTCAAAGTTTACTAGAATCAGTACTAAGAAGAATGACCAAAATGATACATGGACTCAGAAATTTACCTTACAAAGAGAGGCTTAGGCTCCTTAACTTACACTTTCTGGAAAGACGCAGAGTGCGGGGTGATCTAATAGAGGTGTTCAAGTGGATCAAAGGCTTTAACAAGGGTGATGCAAACAAGGTCATCATATTAAGAGGGAAATAGGTAATAATTGGTTTACTAATAGGGTGGTCGACGAATGGAATAGACTTAGTAACCATGCAGTAAGCGCTGAAACTATCAGTTGTTTTAAGAAACGATTAGACAACTTTATGGATGGGGATGACAGGTGGTGATGGATACGGAGCTGCCTAGTGTAGGCCTTATGGTCTCTTGCAGTCTCCTTCATTTTTATGTTCTTATGTTTTATTTTTTTTTTTCGTTTCCACAGTTCCTGTATTCTCACAATCACCAACCTTTCGCCTTTCGTTTTTTCATGATCCCGTGATCATATGTGGTCTCTGGAAATCTAAGTGATCTCATTAGTAGACTGCACCTATAGTGCAGTGGTCATTAGCTGAACCTATGGCAAGTCCTGCCGCAGATGCCTAAGCTTCCTCAGCCTCCATAAGAAGAATAAATATTAAAAAAAATATATATATGTTCTTCAGCCTCCATAAGAAGGATGTCTAAAAAAAAGTTCCTCAACCTCCACAAGAAGGATGACAAAAAAAAAAAAAAAAAAAAAAATCCTTAGCCTCCATAAGAAGGATGACTACAAAAAAGTTCCTCAGCCTCCACAAGAAAAATGACTTAAAAAAAAAAAAAAAAAAAGACGAAGGAAAAACTTTCTCATTACTCGACCATCTGTCTTAAGGCCGCTGTCCGAACGTTCGGATACCGCGACACGCGCACGCACACACACACACACACACACACACACACACACACACACACACACGATCGCTCGCTCGCTCACAGTTGTAATCAACCAGCATTCGATCTCCTTTTGAAGCGGCGGACAAGTGGAGCAATCAGCGTCTGAGTCAAAGGCAGACTCCGCGCCGAATAATCTGTCAAATATGCATTGGGGTACGTGCATTAGGATGTATGAAACGCGTTGGCCTGGGTACCTACCTATGACGTTCTTATCCAATGTTTCACCTACTCGATAAGTGTGACGCACTTGTGACAAATAATTATGAATCCAGCCGCCAAGTGAGTAACGTTTGTGACAAACGTTTGATGGGTTTCAGCGACTGCCTTGGACGGGGTCTCTTCATCCTGATGAAAAATGACAAACCCATTCTCCCTCTCTTTCTCTTTCTCTCTCTCTCTCTCTCGCCTTTCTTATTTTCGCATGAGGGGCCGAGGAGAAAGGGCCGCCATGTTAATAAAGCGGCTGGATCTGGTGTAGATGTGCTGGGCCTTGCTGCATTACTTCTGACCCAAAGTGTGGAAGGGGGGTGGAGATGACCCTTTATTCACAAGGATCTAAAATTTAAAGGAGACAGATGGGTGACGGATAGGAGTGGATGGTAGGGGGTGGGTGAATGCCCTGGCTAACTACCTCCCTTATAAGGGGTTAGAAGTCTCTTGGTGTGTGTGTGTATGTATATATATATATATATATATATATATATATATATATATATATATATATATATATACATATGTATATGAGTGGTGGGGTGGTGAGTTTAAACGCCAAGAAACCCATTCATATACATGTATTAAGAAACTCCGTCAGTAGGACTCGAACCCTTGGGTGTGTGACTGCTTACTACAAAGAAATGACGTTACCATTGTACCAAATTTGATCGTACAAAAGGAGCGATCCAGAAGTTGACCTGACCATTTCTCGACGACACTCACATGGACACTCCCGCTGCGTCATGCAACACAGGTCATATTGCATACCATATGATCACTGGAGTGGCCGATTGCATGAGGACGAATCTCTGATGACTGAATGTCTCCGTCGATGACAAGGGCTTTGGTGAACAATTACATTTGCATAATCACTGTAAAGAGCTGAGACTGAATTTCATACAAGTGTTATTTGCATATTATATACTACTGTATTATGCATTGTATGTTATATATTGTATATTATGTATTATGTATTGTATATTATATATCATCTATATTATATGTCATATAATATATATCATGTATTATGTACCATATGTTATATATTACATATTATATATCAGAATCATATACACTATACATCATATATTATATGTATTATGTACTATATTCTATGTACTATATATGATATATTATATATCATATATTATATATTACATATTATATATCATATATCATACATATTTTATATCATATATTATGATTTATATATTATATATCATATATTGTATATTATATATTATATGCTATATATCATGTGTCTTATATATAACATATATAATGTATAATATCTATAATTTTTTGCTGTGATGCATGAGGGGGAGTGGGTGGGGGATGGGGGGTAGGAAGTATGTATGAGAAATAATTTGACACAGCCCGAAGAGATTTCTACCCGTCTTCTCCTTTTCTGCATGAGGGGACGGAGAGGGGGGGTCGCCGATTTTATGAAGCGGCCTTGCTGTGGATGTGCTGTCTTGCGACATTGCTTCTGACCCAGAGCAGTGGACAGGATGCAGGGATGACCCGTCATCCAGGAGGTGCCAAGAGTACGAGGGAGGGAGGAGGGTGGAGAGGAGTGGAATATTTAGGAAATGGAATGGGTGGGAATGGTTTCTATGCCTTTTTCTTTTTGGCTATCCCCCGTGTAAGGGGGAAAAGCCTTTGATATATGTATGTATGTATATATCTATAATTTGATGTATTTGGTATATGTATGTATGTATGTATGTATCTATAATTTGATGCCACCTACTTTATTGTTCGTACATTTATTGGTAGCTGTGTACAGAGCTTCTACGAACAATAGAGTAGGTGGCATCAAATTATTGGAGACAACAGCACGCCACGCAGCAAAAGAATGGAAGAAAACGGGACAAATGATCACCAGAAGTATCCCACGGAGTGTCAGTACGACTATCACGCAAGAATTAGAGCCTCCTTGAACTCAGACCTATTGACCTAATGACCTATCCTAGTTCATTACCCACACATTGTCGTAATATATATATATATATTATATATATATATATATATATATATATATATATATATATATATATGCACACACACACACACACACACACACACACACACACACACACAACACACACACACACACACACACACACACACACACACACACACACACATATATATATATATATATATATACACACACACATATATATATATATATATATATATATATATATATATATATATATATGTTTTGATTACCCACTGTCGGAGAAACAAAGCAAAAGAAACAGACGAACTGTATATTTCGACCACGACTGTGGTCCTCTTCAGCAGATAGATACAAGGTAAGATGTACAAAAATATATACAATGAGAGAGGTACAAAGTAGGAACAAGGGGAGGTGGCTCAAGTCACGTGTCCGAGGTGGGGCGGATTCGGTAATGGTAATATTTTATTCACAGCATAAGTTGTTATACAATCAGGTGACCATTGCCCTTTAGATGTATTGAAATTTGGCAACTGTTTAATGAGGAAAGATTCAACTATCTTTCTCCTGAAGCTACAATTAGATTTATAAATTATTTCTGGATTGATCCAATCTATGCGGTGATCCTTTGTTGAAATCATTTATAAATCTAATTGTAGCTTCAGGAGAAAGATAGTTGAATCTTTCCTCATTAAACACTTGCCAAATTTCAATACATCTAAAGGGCAATGGTCACCTGATTGTATAACAACTTATGCTGTGAATAAAATATTACCATTACCGAATCCGCCCCACCTCGGACACGTGACTTGAGCCACCTCCCCTTGTTCCTACTTTGTACCTCTCTCATTGTATATATTCTTGTACATCTTATCTTGTATCTATCTGCTGAAGAGGACCACAGTAGTGGTCGAAATATACAGTTCGTCTGTTTCTTTTGCTTTGTTTCTCCGACAGTGGGTAATTAAAACATTTTACTAAATGTGCTACTACATTTTCGTCTTGGGAGTTATATATCTATATATATATATATATATATATATATATATCTATATATATATATATATATATATATATATGTATATGGAAATTAGCTCCACCGCAAGGACTCGAACCTCTGCCTTAACAGCTAGCAGTAGCTGCTACTAAACTAGCCCCGTGGTAAAAAGTTTTTATATTCCAAAACCTCTGCTCCACCGTAGAGGTTCGAGGCCTTACGGTGGAGCTAATTTCCATTTCTCACAATAACCACACAATATATATATATATATATATATATATATATATATATATATATGTATATATATATATATAAATATGTATGTATGTATATATATATAAATATGTATGTATGTATATATATATATATATATGTATATATATATGTATGTATATATATATATATATGTGTGTGTGTGTGTGTCTTATACACTAGATACCCTTTCTATCTTATAAGAGATGGATAAGTTCTGGCAAACATCTACTTCAGTGATGTTAAAACCATCTGACACCACTCCCATCTGAGCAACCTCGCGGATGAAGGGTAATCCCTGCCTCCCGTCGCACTGCTCGAGTCGAGGGCAACGCAGTGAGGCACATCGATTCCACAGCCGAGTCTGACAGCCGAAGATGGTTCACTCCCACTGCTTCATCATACGGCAACCCCCTCCTCATCCACTCAAAACTTTACGAAGCGGATGAGAACATCCCTTTGGGCTGCGTCGTTCTTTCATCCATTCACAATTTCCCTCCATTTGTTCCTATATTTTGCACTCTCTGTCCCTTGTTCGACAGACATTCTCCTTCTTCCAAGGCTCCGTTTACCCATTTCAGGCTCATCTTTTCTGCCTCCCTTAATTAAGTCTCATTGAAACGGGGCTAGTTTAGTAGCCGCTAGTGCAAGTGACTTGTAAACTACCCCTCTACTTGCCCAAAGTTAACAGAAAGTTAGTAAACTTGCCTCCAAACGGTCCTAGTGTGAAGACTTGCTAACCGGATAAGTTAACTTGCAGCTAGTACTAGCGGCTGATAAAAAAAAAAAAAAAAAAAAAAAAAAAAAGATAAATATATATATATATATATATATATATATATATATATATATATATATATATATATATATATATATTTCAAAATATCAGCACATAATATCGTGGGTACAATGGGCAACTCAAACAACTTTCTCTTTGCATTTAACCCCAAATGCCTATTTCTAAAAACACTTTTCATTTCTTCCAGACATTTTCCTGCCTCCTTAAAGGGGTCATCACACTGGGCTAATTTTCCTCCCACATCCTATCTCCAACCTCCATTTGAATAACTAGAATATGACTTTGTTTACAGAAATCTAGACTTCTCTAAAAAATCAACAGCATGTCTAACATTTGTGCAGGTTTACAATATCTTAGTTCGTCATTCAGCTTTGTTATATATGACGGATCGATAATAACTTGATATTTGGAGATTTGAAAATTCAAATATTGTAAACGAAGTCGTTTTCACTCAAACGAACTCTCAACTGTTGATGCTGGTGAAGCCCGTGGAAGCCCAGTGTGATAACTCTTTTACACCATAATTCACCTCAGGAGCCACTTCTCCGTTTACTGCCACATGCAACCCCAAGTGCTTAAATCTTTCCACGTGTTCCATCCCTAGACTTCTGCCCACATTAAAGGTATTATCACACTGGGCTTTTTTTCCTCCAACCAATCGGCGGCACCACCCACCCCCAGCACTTTTTCCGACGTAAAACCACTTTGGCAAACTATTTTGTTTTCTCGATAATTCACATGAACTTACATAAAATGTCATTTGATATACTGGAGGAAAACTACTTTCCTCCAGCACATCAAATTCATTCCTGAAAGCTGCGACCTGCAAATCTACTCCAAGAGTCGGAGGAAAAATAGCCCAGTGTGATGACCTGCTCTCTGCTCTCGACTTTCTCCTCTCCCGCGCAACCTTTCAGACTCAGCCAGCAGCTGCCTCTGAATCGGAAACAAGCGCAGTGTCATCTGCAAACAAACACTGGCTTAACTCCCACGTCACTCCGTCCTCACCCACCAGCACCGCCTCCACCTAGCAGCCTTGCGCTTATATTTATAACTACCGTAGGTATAAATATCCATCCTAGTCTACAGTGGGTATGTTTTTGCTATTTCCTTTGACTTAAACGCACACACACAAACATATATATATATATATATATATGTACATATATATGTACATATATATATATATATATATATATATATATATGTACATATATATATATATATATATATATATTTAAATATATATATATATATATATATAATATACATATATATGTATATATATATCCTATCCGAGAGTTGACACCTTGACGTGGTGGGTAGGCTTGATAATCTTAATGTTTACAAAAGCTATGTTGATAGAGAGGAAATCTCTGCAGGGTCACCCATATCGAACATATTTTGTAAGAAAGATCAGACAAAGAGTAGCTCAAACACACAGTCGCAGGACCCACTGCTAACTGACACGTCCTTAATGGGAAAGAGGGAAATTCCTCATAGATATATGGGGTACCGTTATGATGACGGCGTGGACCATTGGGCACCCTATAGATATAGGGCTTCACTGAATATAATGAATAAGGTGACACCAAAGAAATATCTCATCAGAAAACAGTTCGCACGGAGGTGAGATTACTGTCAACCCCCCTTCATAGACAATATGAATACCACAACCAAAAGAAAACTGGGCGTTCCTGTTGGATCATCGTCTCTTAAAGGTCCAACCGCATAGCCTCGTGTGCTTACGGGCAGTGTGCCACCGAATGAGATTAAGCACTGTCCAAGCAGATCCAAGTCTTGGACATTAAACAACATGAAGGAAATTAATATCTACACTTACAACGTAAGAAGTCTCTCAGAAGACCACAGGCTGAAGAGTTTAATGGAAGAACTAGACAACATCAAGTGGGACATCGTAGGACTGAGCGAAGTCCGAAGAACGGAAGAAAAGCTGATATAATTACAAGATGGTCACCACCTGTTCTACTATAGAGGTAAGGACAAAGAAAGATCTAGTGGGATAGGATTCTTGATAAACCGAGACGTTGCTGGTACGAGTAACGTAGTCAAATTCAGTAGTTTATCGGACAGGGTAGCTTGGATTGTGATTAGGCTGTGCAAAAGATACACTCTAAAAATAGTTCAGGTTTATGCACCAACTTCACAGAGTTCAGACGATGAAATTGAGTCCTTCTATGATTATTTAAGTCAAGTAATGGATCAAGAAAAAAGTAAATACACGTTGGTAATAGGAGACTTTAATGCTAAAGTAGGGAAGAAGATGGGAGATGAGACGTGCATTAGGAAGTCTGGAGTAGGTGAAAGAAATGAGAGAGGGGATGTTAGTAAATTTTGCAGAGAACTACAACATGAGGATAATGAACGCTTTCTTCCAAAAGCGTGTAGGTCGTAAATGGACGTGGAAAAGTCCAAGTGGAACAACAAAGAACGAAATAGACTTCATATTAGGAGATGAGAGCAAAAGCGTTAGCAATGTTACGGTGATAAATAAAGTCAACATAGGTAGTGACCATAGAATGGTAGGTTGCACAGCTAAATTCAATTTCAGAGCCGAGAGAAATAAACTAGTTTTAAAAAAGAAAATAAGCCTTGCAAAGGTTAGGGACAATAAGAAGAAATTTCAGTTAGAAATTAAAATAGATTCGAAGCTCTAAGAACTAGCGAGGACAGCGTGGAAGATATTAATTTGAATTTAATGAATATCATTAGGGAATCAGCAGAGAAAGTAGGAAGTACAAAAAATACTAGAGAAAAGAAATACTCCAAAGCTACAAATGACCTAATTAAAAGAAAAAGGACCATGCAGATTAGAAACAGGGGAGACGAAATAGAAAGAGTAGTTTGGTAAGCATAATAAAATCCTGAGAGGCTCTCTACATTTATGTTTGAAACGTAAAGTTTACAATCAATGCATTCTACCAACAATAATCTACGGGTGTGAGACTTGTAAGCTGACGAGGGCTATGGACTGCACAGAGAAGAATGGAGAGATCAATGATGGGAATAGCAATGAGAGACCGAAAGAGAGCAAGTTGGGTGAGAGAGCAGACTAGAGTGAAAGATATTGTGGAGGCAATGAAAGAGAGGAAGTGGAATTGGGCAGGTAAGTTGGTGCGAACGACTGATGAGCGATGGAACAAGTGTGTTACTGAGTGGACGCTGTGAGATAGGTAGCGTGGAAGAGGGAGACCAGACAGAAGGTGAAGAAACGAGATCGAGAAGTTTGCAGGAGTGACGTGGCAGAGGATGGCGCGGTCATGTGATTCATGGAATGCTATGAAAGAGGCCTTTGTTCAGCAGTGGACTCTGGATGGCTGATTTGATATATATATATATATATATATATATTGTATATATATAGATATACAATATATACATACATACATATATATATATAATATATATATATATATATATATATATATATATATATATATATATATATATATATATATGTATATGTATATATATGCTTTGCCACAAAGGAGAAACATGAAATTCTCAAGCGTTTTCGTGTAATTCACATATTCAGGGGGGATTCAGGTAAAAGTGGTACAAAGTAAGCTCACAAAGACAAGTAGCAGTATACAAGCCAGAAAGGTTACAAAACAAATTATATTAGGAGAGATATATGCTGATTACCACAAAGGAGAAACATGAAATTCTCAAGCGCTTTCGTGTAATTCACATATTCAGGTGGGATACTGGTAAAAGTGGTACAAAGTAAGCTTACAAAGACAAGTAACAGTATATAAGCCGGAAAGGTTACAAAACAAATTGTATTAGGAAAGGTATCAGAGTTAATTAGCTGGGATAGATTCTTTGCTGAAACGAACTGAAAGGGTTACAGCACATGTCTGAATCGAAAACTCACAATTCAATAATGAACGTACCAAGAATTCATAATAATTTGATGGGATTTTCCAACCTGTTTACAAATATTACCACTGATGAAACCATCCAGCTTATACAAGCCACTACTAATGTTGGGATTAACCACGTCCACAATGTTTAGTAAGACTGTTCGCTATAATATTTCTGTTGACAATTGAATTACAAGGTAAAATTGATGAAGCTTTAGGCCACTCAGTAGAATGATTGGAATCTTCCATATGAACAAATGATCCATTGGAATCTTATGCTGTTCTAACACTATGTTCTTTAATCCTAGTTGAGAGTTCTTTGTCTTTTAGCCTCAAGTAACACTTTTCACGACCTCTGCAGGAGATTTTGTATATCCTGCCATTTGAATTTATTAGCGAATACTTTTTGAGTAGTTTCTTAAACGTGCATGGATAATTGAAAGCTACTTTGACATTCCACGCTTTAAGTACAAAGTTTGTACTGAACTGTAATACTGAAAGGTTCTTTGTGTTATTGGGAGGTTTGAGCTAAATTCTGTAAAAAGAGGAATAGCTGATGTTACACAGTTATTCAGAAGCATTTTAGGATACTTTAAGTTTAACTGATTTTTAAAGTATACTCAAATCTCTCACCAATAAATTCAGGGCGGCATATACTAAGAGCTCGTAAAAACAATGAAAGAAACACGCAATGTTCAACTTTATCATAATGAAGTTGAAAATAATGAATATATGAAAATACGCACATACACAAACACACACACACACACACACACACATATATATATACTGTGTATATATATATATATATAAATATATATATATATATATATATATATATATATATATATATATATACAGTATATCAGTCAAATCAGGCATCCAGAGTCCACTGCTAAACAAAGGCCTCCTTCATAGCATTCCATGAATAACACGACCGCGCCATCCTCTGCCACGTCACTCCTGCAAACTTCTCGATCTCGTCTCTCCACCTCCTGTCTGGTCTCCCTCTTTCGCGCTTCCTATCTCGCGGCCTCCACTCAGTAACACACTTCCTCCATCGCTTCTACTCTTTTTACCATTTTGTTTCTACATTTGATTATGTCTCCATTTCAATCTTTTAAACATATCATTTACTGTCTTCATAAAGCATGTCTGCGCTCGGTCCTGCGACTGTATGTTTGAGCTGCTCTTTGTCTGATCTTTCTTACAAAACCTGTTCGATATGGGTGACCCTGTAGAGATTTCCTCTCTATCGACATAGCTTTTGTAATCATTAAGATTCTCAAGCCTATCCACCACGTTAAGGTACTCTCGGATAGGTGTCAACTTTCGGATAGGTGTCAACAATTTATCTATTCATATTTCTATCTATATCTTTATTTATCTATTTATTTACTTACTTATTCATTTATCTATTACTAACGCACATGTGATTCCAGTCAACTGGAAAACAAACCAGGAATTAACTGAGATCTTGATCGGTTGACTGAGCATTAGTAGACCCTGCTCACCTCCTGGATCCGACCATCGGGTGACTTGCCTGGTCCCCAATGACCAACAGTGCATATAGGGCATGTTGCTACATTCAGTTCCCCTCTACCACGTTTCAATTTCTGCATATTGGCCTCCTCGAGTCTCCCGATGTTGATGGCTTAGAATAAAAGTGTATTGTAGTTGATAAAAATGTATATCTGTTCACTGGGACCCATTCAGTGTGTGTATAAATATATATATATATATATATATATATATATATATATATATATATATATATATATATGTGTGTGTGTGTGTGTGTGTGTGTGTGTGTGTGTGTGTGTGTGTGATTCACCATGGTCTTGGATCACGTCTTCGTGATCGACAGTTATTAACCTCCCGGATGAGAGCTCAGAGCTTGTATGACCGATCTATGGGTAATACTGTGACTTTACACGCACACATACCCCCAATTCCCCGCCCACGAGAGTTGGAGTAACACCCCGCAGCACAACGATACTGAAATTATCTCAGCCCTGGGCGGGATTCGAACTCGGACCTCCGTAGTGACGGCCGGGAACTCTACCAACCGCGCCACGAGTGTGTGTGTGTGTGTGTGTGTGTGTGTGTGTGTGTGTGTGTGTGTGTGTGTGTGTGAGTGTGTGTGTGTGGTAAGAATGGAAATCACGATTGGGAACAGAGACTTTATTCCAGGCCAGTTTCGCCCTATGAAGCTTCTTCATAAGGCGAAACCGGTTAGGAATAAAGTCTTTATTATGATGCCGCAATGGATATATATATATATATATATATATATATATATATATATATATATATATATATATATATATACATATATATATATATATATATGGAAACGCGTCATTTTAATAAAAGGGTTGAAGACGGGATGAACGAGATTTCGCGGGGTAGGACGTCGTTACTAGCGGCGAAGATCGAGGGGATGGCAGTTCGAACTCTGCCACCGGCGAAATTGAACTAAGGGCATGGTTCATTAAATTCCACGCTACAAAGTCCTCTATAAGGGGCACCATCCTAGCCTCCCTATAGGGGGGAGTTTGTGACGTTAAACCATATCATCATGATGGCACAGCAAATCGCCTTCGTCGTCGCCGTCGTCTTCGTCGTTCTCGTCATCTTCTTCGTCTTTGTCTTCGTCGTCATCGACATCGTCGTGTATTCTTTCATCTGCTCCCTCGTCATCGTCTTCTTCTTCGCCGTCCTCGTCGTTGTCATCACCGTCGTTTTTTCCTTCGTCTCCTTCGTCGTCGTCGTCATCGCCGATTGGTTCATCAACTTGAGTCTTCCTCTGAGAGTAAATGATTTCATGCAATCTAATCTTTCACCAACCTCTTCTAATGGATGTTTTAAATACATTTTAATTTGTATTACTTCATCACCACTTCTACCAAAGGAATCATAAGATAATAATAATAATAATAGTAATAATAACATGGAATAAACTTAGTAACCATGTAGTAAGCGCTGAAACTATCAGTTGTTTTAAAAAACGATTAGACAACTTTATGGATGGGGATGACAGGTGGTGATGGATACGGAGCTGCCTAGTGTAGGCCTTATGGTCTTTTGCAGTCTCCTTTATTTCTTATGTTCTTAATGATAATAATAATTATTATTATTATTATTATTCTTATGATAATAATAATAATAATAATAATAATAATAATAATAATAATAATAATAATAATAATAATAATAATAATAATAATAATAATAATAATAATAATAATAATAATAATAATAATAATAATAATAATAATAATAGTAATAATAATAATAATAATAATAATAATAATAATAATAGTAATAATAATAATAATAATAATAATGATAATAATAATAATAATAATAATAATAATAATAATAATAATAATAATAATAATAATAATAATAATAATAATAATAATAATAATAATAATAATAATAATAATAGTAATAATAATAATAATAATAATAACAACAATAATAATAATAATAATAATAATAATAATAATAATAATAATGATAATAATAATAATAATAATAATAATAATAATAATAATAATAATAATAATAATGATAATAATAATAATAATAATAATAATAATAATAATAATAATAATAATAATAATAATAATAATAATAATAATAATAATAATAATAATAATGATAATAATGATAATAATAATAATAATAATGGTAATAATAATAATAATAATAATAATAATAATAATGATAATAATGATAATAATAATAATGATAATAATAAAAATAATGATAATAATAATAATGATAATAATAGTAATAATAATAATAATAATAATAATAATAATAATAATAATAAACTAACCAAATGTTCTTCAGAAGAATGCAAAACAAAAAAAACAGGGTCACCAACATGCTTTGTTCGTAAAGTTGAGGAATGCGCGTTTACAAACACACACACAAACAAACAAACAAACCCGACACTATGCAATTTGCATTAGACTGCATTTACATCTAACGAGCTCAATCGAGTCAATTCATTTGAATAATTTGACTCCATTCAAAATGAATCATTTTCAGCTAAGTGTTTTCGACAAGACTCTTTCGAATTTCACTTCGACAAAGTCATTGGAACAAACGCTCCCATGATTGACCTCCATTACCGAAATACTTACGAACTCTGAAACGACCTGGAGGGAATGACCCCAGAAAAGTAGTCGTGATTTCTAGAAAAAACCAAGCAAGAAAGGTGATATACCTAGACTTTAGAGAGTTCCTCAAGCTCTGTGTCGTTTGCCGATGGAGCTGGATAACATAGGAAACACGACGTTGATGATTGTTGTTGTTGTTGCTGCCAGAAGTTCTCGAGTGTTCGTATTCATATCGAGAAGTGGTTCGGGCACAGTGCGTTTATCAAATGTGCAAATGCGGAGCAACAATCCAAACGTCTTCTTACAAAACAGGCGAGGCTTCATGCATATATGCATAGTCCACAAGTGCTTGTGCAAACATATATTTATATACCACCAAGCGGGGCGAGCTGTCGCTTTGACCTCGCCGCTGACATGACGCACTTTGGTGATCTTATTCTGGCCAACATCAGGCGATTTTAATAAACTAGGACGAGGAGTTCGCGATGTTGGTGCTGCAAAAAGAAACAAAAATGAATGAGATGATTTCGCAGCGTGGATGAAACGGCTTCAGCCTCTGAATTAGATCCATCTTTTATAATATAATGTGGTTTTCGAAAATAAGAGAATAAATAAACGAATAGATGAATAAAAATAAACACGTGTGTGTGTGCGTGTGTGTGTGTATGTGTGTGCGTGTGTTTGTGTATGTGAGTGCGTGTGTGTGTGCGTGTGTGTGTGTGTGTGTGTGTGTATGTGTGTGTGTGTGTGTGTGTGTGTGTGTGTGTGAGAGAGAGAGAGAGAGAGAGAGAGAGAGAAAGGGTATGTGTACGTGTGTACATTGTATGATAAAACAGAATAAGAACAAATAAACAAATTATAGTCTGTGCGTTCCAAGAAGTCCGTTTAGGGTGTGGCAAATGTCGTGCCAAATCCATCTTAGTACATGCCTCTCTCTCACTCTTATTTCCCATCTATGTGTCATTTGATTTTTTCTTATATATTTTATATAATAAAGGAAGCTGTATAGTTACACAATGAGTATCACATTTTAGGGTTATAACAACGATTACCTATCCCCCATCCCACCTGTCTCCCCTGTGACATCTCCTCGGCATGGAAACATGGCGGGGATAAAGCGCTGTTGCCACGTTTCATAGAACTTATTCAAATATTTGATATAATCCTAGAAAGTGATACTCATTGTAATATATAGCTTCATATACTATATACTGTACAGAATATAAAAAATAAAATATCACATAGATGGGAAATAAGAAAGAGAGAGAGAGAGAGAGAGAGAGAGAGAGAGAGAAAGAGAGAGAGAGAGAGAGAGAGAGAGAGAGAGAGAGAGAGAGTGGGGGGGGCATGTACTAAGGTTGATTTGGAAGACTGGCTAGTAGTAAATCATGACGTATGCTACACCCTGAACGAACTCCTTGGAACACAGACTATACTGTTTTCTGTAGACATGGGACATATAATACACCAACGCCCCGGCTGGTACTCTGGCGACAGAGTGCCACACTTGCGCCTACAGTAAGTTGTCCTTGGCTGGCACCCGGGGTCATGTCAGTAGCCCTGAGGACACAACCACGCTAATGAATCCCTCCACCCCCATAGAGGGGACGCTGAGGAGTTGAATGAAATCACCTGATTGTAGCAAAAAAAGAAAAAAAGAGAGAAAGAGAGAGAGAGAGGGAGAGAGAGAGAGAGAGAGAGAGAGAGAGAGAGAGAGAGAGAGAGAGAGAGAGAGAGAGAGAGAGAGAGAGAGAGAGAGAGAGAGAGAGAAAACGCCTCCCACTCCCGGAGCGCAAAGAATAATAAAAAAAAAAAAAAAAAACAGTCGTACTTTCTTTGGAATAAATTCGTTGGCGCCAACCTTAAGAGATTTATAAAGCATGATTGGGCTGAACCCCTTCGGCTGTCAAAGTAATCACGTCATGCCGAATGAAATAGCCTGACGGCGATCATAACAAAGGAAAACTTCAGTCATATATATATATATATATATATATATATATATATATATATGCATATATATATATATATACATATCACCTCCAAGTAATGTCGTAACACATAAGTAAATACACTAAAAACCCACTGTTAATTGGATTAAGAAAAGAAAGCAAATAACGATTTCCGTATATTTCGATCACTGGTTGTGCTCTTCTTTCCGCGGAAGAGGATCACAGCTAGTGATCGAAATATAAGAAAATCGTTTTTTACTTTCTTTTCTTAATCCAATCAACAGTGGATTTCTAGCGTATATATATATACATACATACATATTTATATATATATATATATATATATATATACATACATATCTATATATATATATGTATATATATACATATATATGTATATATATATATATATATATATATATATATATATATATATATATATATATATATATATTAAGTGCTTTCAAATACCTCTCCCAATCTTTCATGACACTGTCCACGTTACTCCTGCAAACTCGGAGTCCAGTTACCAGTAGAAACACACTCACTGTTGTTGTTGTTTTTTTACACATTTTCCGCCCAGGTCCCTTATTTATTTATCTATATTTTTATATTCTATTTTATTGATATATTTCGTTGTTATCTGACCTCTTCTTTTCTTTTAAAACAGCCTCCCTAGATAATGACGATATTATTTCTGGTCTTGGTAGGGGATACCACCTCCTTGAAAGAGGGTGAGTGTGCTTGAGGAACTGAACGAATCAGACGGTGTAAGGTCTTGCAGTCTCATTCGTTTCATTCCTGATAATCTCCAAAATGTATTCTCACACTGTCGAGAAACTTATTAACGTCGTTGTCTGCAAACTTGCCACAGAAAAAAAAAAAAAAAAATCCTCGGGTCGCCAAGGCGGGCTGTCACCCCGTCTCTACCAAGTACCACTGGGGTGGATTGAAATAGTCTGGCGACAACCAGGACGAAGGGAGAAGGAGCACACGGAAGGAAAGGGGAAAGAGAGAAGACTCTCTGTTACTCATTGCGACACTTGAAATGAAACCTTCAACCATTCGTTCCAGATTCTGTGTGTTACTGTATCCCTTAGACGCAGCAGTTCGCTACTTGTGGGCCATGGGGTCCCTTGTGGCCCATAGAGTGAACCAAGTGGGACCACAATCCAGAAACTATAGCCTGTGCGCTCCAAGGAGTCCGTTCAGGGTGTGGCCTACGTCACATGCCTCTCTGTGTGTGTATATATATATATATATATATATATATATATATATATATATATATATATATATACATATATATATATATATATATATATATATATATATATCTTATTTCCCATCTATGTGCTATTTCAAACTATTTTCTCTTTATATTCTGCATATAGCAAAGAATGTTGTATAGTACAATGAGTATCACCTTTTAGGATCATAACAACAATTACCTATCCCCCATCCCACCTGTCTCACCTGTGACACATCGACGTGGCAACATGGCGGGGATAAAGCGGTGTTGCCTGCCACGTGTCATAATATTGATTCAAATCGTTATCATAACCCAAAAAAGTGATACTTATATTACTATACAGCTTCCTTTACTACATAAAAAATCAAATAGCACATAGATATACAATAAGAATTAGAGGTATGTACTAAGGTTGATTTGGAAGACTGGCTAGTGGTAAATCACGACGTATACCCTAAACGGACTTCTTGGGGCGCACAGACTGTAGTAGGAGTTAGTGGCTGCTAAGCGATACAGTCCAGTGTTGGAAAGAGGTCTCTTCGGGAACAGCATATGGGATGATACGTAAGAAAACAGGTGGATTAAATCCACCTCATGGGCAATTGGTTCTTCACTTAGGTGTGTATGTGGGGTGCCACCTGTTCCACCAAAGGATGGCCAGTGATTCTTTACCTGTCTCTCTCTCTCTCTGCGTGTGTGTGTGTGTGTGTGTGTGTGTGTGTGTGTGTGTGTGTGAGTGTGTGTGCCACCTGAACCTCCACAGGGTACGCAACCTCCTACAGGTGGGCAAGAGAGATGTTGGCCAGTTTTATCCTGTACTCATAAGGAAACAGACAAATGTATATTCTACAATTTATTTATTTCCAGATGCATTATTTTGTTTTAGTAACTGAAGAAATCAAGTTTCTCAGCCACTGATCCATGTCATTTTTTTTCCTAATGGAATGGCATTTTGACAAAGTGGATTTTTTTTTTACGATTTTTTTTTCGAGACCTTAAGGTGGAAATAAACTAACCCTTTTAGTTCCATGGATAACTAACCAGCCGAATAAGCTCGTCTGTCCCAAGGCGAAAAAAAAAAAAAATTAGATATCACATAACACGGGCTAGCTCACCTCTCCGGGGCCCCATCACCGTGTTACCACGTGGACTCGACGTCAGTGTTACAGAATGACGTCACCACGGCTAAATACGACCGTCGGTGATACGTCGATAAGGAGGAAGGGCGCCGAAGCTGATAAGGAGACGCCAATAACAGGCCGATGAGATGAAGACGCAAGATTTCCATACAACGATACAACAGTGCCACAACAGTGCCACAATGGTGCCTACGTTCTAACAGCCTCAAGCTATCAGGATGGTAATTATATTATTGTTTATCTATTATCTACATTATTATAATTTTTATTTATTCATTTATTTATTGATCATTATTATGATTTTTTCGCATCCGACCTAGATATGGACCAAAAGGTCTTCTGTCGGCATGCTCCGCCTTTGTAATCCTTTGAATAACTAATGTCTCTAGGTTCACTGACCAAACCCGCAGCCCCGTAACGACTCTGGTTATACTAAAAAGTTGAGGAAATACAATTGATTTTGATAAAGAGAGATTTCTCAGAGTCTATCCAGAGACCAAGTGTCTGCCCCTCGGGGCTGCACCTTTAGATGGGGATGACGGTGTGGACGGGTTTTGAAGACGGGCGGGAGGGAGCTGATCCTCTTCGGTGTCCTTCTCAAGTAGGCACCCTGTCGTTAGGGCCTTGAGAGAATAGTATGCATTATCAGCACAAGGTCACTGTAACCTCCCCAATCCCCCATGTTATGGCGGCAGGTTTGTGTGTGTGTGTGTGTGTGTGTGTGTGTGTGTGTGTGTGTGTGTGTGTGTGTGTGTGTGTGTGTGTGTGTGTGTGTGTGATTCACCATGGTCTTGGATTACGTGTTGGACTCGTGATCGACAGTTATTAACCTCCCGGATGAGAGCTCAGACCTCGTATGACCGATCTATGGGTAATACTGTGACCTTACACGCACACACACACCCAACTCCCCACCCACGAGAGTTGGAGTAACAACCCGCACCGCATTGATACTGAAATTATTTCAGCCTTTGGCGGGATTCAAACTCAGACCGCCGTAGTGACAGGCGAGAACTCTAACCACTGCGCCACGAGGTGTGTAGGTGTGTGTGTGTTTGTGTGTGTGTGTGTGTATGTGTGTGTGTGTGTATGTGTGTGTGTGTGTGTGTGTGTGTGTGTGAGAGAGAGAGAGAGAGAGAGAGAGAGAGAGAGAGAGAGAGAGAGAGAGAGAGAGAGAGAGAGAGAGAGAGAGAGAGAGAGAGAGAGAGAGAGAGAGAGAGAGAGAGAGAGAGAGAGAGAGAGAGAGAGAGAGAGAGAGAGAGAGAGAGAGAGAGAGAGAGAGAGAGAGAGAGAGAGAGAGAGAGAGAGAGAGAGAGAGAGAGAGAGAGAGAGAGAGAGAGAGAGGGAGAGAGAGAGAGAGAGAGAGAGAGAGAAGGAGAGAGAGAGAGAGAGAGAGAGAGAGAGAGAGAGAGAGAGAGAGAGAGAGAGAGAGAGAGAGAGAGAGAGAGAGAGAGAGAGAGAGAGAGAGGGGGGGGGCAGGCAGTACCAAGGTATTACGATCCCAGTCCCACAGGTGACATTCCAGAACAGAGATACCAACTAGAGATACCAGGCAGGTAGCCAGTACCAGGAGAGTAGCATCAGTCAGCTGATAGAAATGAAGTGCTAGCAAAGCAGAAGGCTCCAAGGCACAATGGAACATTCACAACAAGAAAGCCAGGAGGGGGGTACATAAGAATGGAGAAGACTGCAAGTGACTATAAGGCCTACACTAGGCAGTTCCATGTCCCTTACCACCTGTTATCCATTTATAAATTTGTCTAATCTTCTCTTAGAAGGGCGGTACATAAGAATGGAGGAGACTACAAGATACCATAAGGCCTACACTAGGCAGTTCCATGTCCCCTACCACTTGTTATCTCTATCCATAAATTTGTACAATCTTCTCTTAAAACTATCAATTGTTTCAGTGCTCGCTACATGGTTACTATATCTATTCCATTCGTTTACCACTCTGTTAGCAAACTAATTCTAGCCTATTTCCTTCTTGAGTCTAAATGTGTACACATGTAGAATGTACGTTTTCAGTACATTTGAGCACACGTCGAATGCGCGTGTACACACCTTTATTGTACGTGTAGAGCGTGTGTACCCGGATGTACATGCTTAGGAAGTGTACACGAGTCATGCACAGTACAGTCGCCTGCAAAAGTCCTGATACACGATATAATTTCCGCCATGCAAATGTAGCTGTAGTTGCTGTATAAAAATTTCTACAGATTGTGTGGTCCACAATAACCCTACCGGGGTGCCGTATCGACATGGACGTTGGCCACCATGGAGTTCCATTCCTGTCTGCACATGGCTCTTCTTAAACAAGATGGCTTTTGTTATTTCGTCTCCTACAGATGTCTTCAACCCGTCTACATATTTTCTGCGTGGTCTTCCTCTTGCTCTCTTTCCTTCTATTTTTCCCGTTAGGCACGTGTTTTCTAATTGTTTTCTCATGACGTGTCCTACAAAGTGTAACTGTCTTTTCCTGATAATTGTCATTATTTCCCTCTGTGTTCCTATTTGCTGTAGTATTTCTTCGTTTGTTTTAAATTCTGTCCATGAAATTTTCAGCATCCTTCACCAAATCCACATTTCTACTGCTTTCATCCTGTCCTGCATTTGTTTACTAATTGTCCAAGTTTCACATCCACATAATAATACTGACCTTAATAATAATAATAATGTATCAACTTGCACAGAATAATATACCAAAATGTCTGTAACAAACATGCCTTGCATTCTGTCGCCAATAAACGGATCTTCCATTCTGCGCGACAGAGTGCAGGGTGATCTAATAGAGGTGCTCAAGTGGATCAAAGGCTTTAACAAGGGTGACGCAAACAAGGTCATCATGTTAAGACAACAGGGCAGGACTCGCAGTAATGGATTTAAATTGGACAAATTTAAGTTCAAGAAGGAAATAGGAAAGAATTGATTTACTAATAGGTTGGTCAACGAATAGAATGGACTTGGTAACCATGTAGTGAGCGCTGAAGCTATCGGTTGTTTTAAGAAATGGTTAGACAACTTTATACGGATGGGGATGACAGGTGGTAATAGACATGGAACTGCCTAATGTAGGCTTCATGGTCTCTTGCAGTCTCCTTCATTCTTATGTTCTTATGTAAGAGACATAGGCGATATAGGAAACATCTCAATAGGACAAAATAAACTGTCTTCGAGGAATGAAAATCACAAACGTGGAACACGAACAGACATATACCATCTTTAGTGTACATATACACGTATTCCCTTGTAAACAAAATTCATGTACGTGTATTATATGTACACGCACAGCGCACATGTCATGCATAACCACCAAGGATTCATTGCTTGCGTGAATTCGGATTTTCTCTCATCTTGCGCGTTTATCAAATTCTGCTTTGACAGCCGGCTTCAGGCTCGGCCGGCTTGCATTAAGCACATCTGCATCGCTCGGGCAGACCAGGCAATATATTTTCTGGCGAAGGTTTCCATCCTCTTCGAACGCCGGGCGATTTTATCCGGCCGGGGGCCGAGATGGTCAACCCAAGGCCCTCTTCATTTTTTATTATTATTATTATTGTTATTATTATTATTATTATCATTAATATTATTATTATTTACTATTATCATTATTATTATTATTATTATTATTATTATTATTATTATTATTATTATTATTATTATTATTATTATTATTATTATTATTATTATCATTATTATTATTATATTATTGTTATCGTTATCATTATTATTATTATTATTATCATTATTATTATTATTATTATTATTATTATTATTATTATTATTATTATTATTATTATTATTATTATTATTATTATTATTATTATTATTATTATTATTATTATTATTATTATTATTATCATTATTGTTATTATTATTATTATTATTATTATTATTATTATCATTATTATTATTAATTATTATTATTATTGTTATTACTATTATTATTATCATTATTATTATTATTATTATCATTATTATTACTAATTATTAATTATCATTATTATTATAATTATCATCATTATTATTATTATTATTTTTGTTATTATTATTATTTATTATCTTTTAATTTGATTTAATTAATTTATTTGTTTGTTTTTTGCTGGGCCATTACCCACTCGGAACTCAACCTGTTAATTTTTTATTATTATTATTATTATTATTATTTTTTTTTTTTTTGCAGAGCCACTACCCACTCAGACCTCACCCCTGTCAATGGTACGGAACTGTTCGAAAGCAGGAGACGGTGAATCCACGGTATCCCACTACAGTGACGATACCAGAAGGAAGCTGATATATTACACACAGTGATGCCCATGTGACCTCAAGTGACCTGATATGAACAGAGGTCAGAGGGTCATGTTCACAGTAGCGCTGCCTTTCTTGACCTTTTCTGACCTACCTTGCTCCCCTGTAGTAGTCAGGTCTAGGCAGTCTAGCATCCCCTGACTAGTTAGCACCTGATTACTAGAAGGATAAAAGGAAGCGAGGTGAAGTACCGCTTATTCAGCTCTTCCCAGCACCTCCTAAAACTGATATCAGCACCCTAGGTTAAGAAACGCTGTACTAGCGGTTTTAACCGCGCGAAAACCGCGGCGGTATCGTATAATCAAAGAGAAACTCCGCGGTTGTGTGTGAACGCCTTCATTGACTTTACATTGTAATCAAACCGCCGCGGTTGAAACCGGCAGTGTGAACAGGGCCTAAGAACTCCTAAGATGAAGAACAACTAAGTTTTTTTTTTCATCTTGTGGCACTGTTCTTACCATATGCCAGAATGTGATCCTTCTTCTTCCTTTTTTTCTACAAATTTGTCTTCCTTAAATAAAAACGAATAAATAGATAAATAAAAAACAAATCTATCTCTATTACAAATCTGATCTGTGACGTTGAAAAAAACGCCACTTCCAGTGTAATTTCTTGATTGTAGAATCTGTACAACTGTAGTGTGTAGAAAAGTCAACATCCCAACAGTCTGAGTCTTAGTGTATGTAGTCCTAGTTCCACTTCGTGGGGGGGGGGCGGACGTCCATTTACTGACTAAAATCATCTGTCTACGGACGTGAGATCCTAGAAACTCAGGACTTCTTGCTGGGGGAGGGGGAGGGGGGCGTCCTTAAACTGATTAAGGTCACCTGGGTATGACCGTGACGGCTAAACGAGCTCATCTCTTTCGTCAAAGCGTTTATCCTGAACGCGGTTAAACACAGGCAAAGACACGAGTTAATACCTCGGCGATAAACGGCAGGGAATATTATTTATTTATAAGTCTCTGCGTTCGAGTGGAGATGAAATTCTCTCTTTGGTCAGCTTCATCCCCGCTCGGACGAAAACATCCCTGTTGTAACGAAAACAAATGCAATTATCCTAGGAAGATGCGTTCGACAATTGCCTTTATCGCCAAAGTGATCGTTCGTCGTTTGTCCATATTTATTCGTTCGCTTGTTCATTTATTCTTGATTAAGTCCCTTGTTTGTCTCAAAACTTAACTTTGGTTGATCTATTCGATTTTTGTTTTTCCAAGGATGATCTGTTGAACACCGATAAGTGCATAAGGACATAGTTACATGCAGTCGGTATTTTAGGGGCTTTATTGACACCCCTACGGAGAAGAGTCCCGTAGTATTCATCTACGTCTATGTTTATTTTTTATATTATGAAGGAGATAATCTGGCGTCTTGGGCCATTTTGCAATAATTCCTTATAGGGTGATTTTACAAAGGATTACAAAGGATTACAAAGGCTGAGCATGCCGACAGGAGACCTTTTGGTCCATAACTAGGTCGGATGCGAAAAAATATATAATGATAAAAATAAATAAATAAAACAAATGAAAATTATAATAATAAATAAAATAAATACGAGGCGATAATAAATAAAATAAATACGAGGCGTGTTTTTTAAGTACTGTTTTGAAATTCCGCCGTTGTGGCTCTGCGGTCGGCACTTGGCGCATGCGCGTTGTGTACCGCTATCTCTTGGCTAGCCACAGCCACCATTACGTAATCATCTGACCGTGTTTAAGTTTGTTTGTGAGTATTTGAAATACCTCCTTCGATTGAGAATGCCGCCGACTGTGAAATACGCACTGTGATTCGTTTTCTTACTGCTAAAGGCGTGAGAGAGGCTGAAATTCATCGTCAGATCAGTGAAGTGTATGTAGAAAACATTATGAGTGATGGATGGTGCGGAAATGGGTGAGAGCTTTTAAAGATGGCCGTACAAATGTGCCCGTCCCCACGCAGACAAACTCAAAATGTGATCAGATCATTTGGCTGGGAACAACTTTATCATCCTCCGTAGAGCCCCGATCTAGCGCCCAGTGACTACCACGTCTTCCTGCATTTGAAGAAGCATCTGGGTAGTCAGCGCCACGATGACGATGAAGATGTCAAAACGGCCGTGTTGCAGTGGTTCGGCGATAGATTTCTACGAGGATGGTATTCAAAAGCTGGCTGCATGCACGATATGATAAATGCCTTAATATTGGTGGAAATTATGTTGAAAAGTAAATTATAGTACAGGCTTTCATGTAAAAATAAAATGGTTACGAAAAGTCTACTTGTTTAATTTTTATTTCAAAACGGTACTTACTTAAAAAACACGCCTCATAAATGCATAGGTACAGTTAGATAATAAAGAAACAGGTAAATAGTAAATAATAATGAATTGACATATAACTAATAATAAATGAATATCAAACAAATAATAATAAACAGATAAATAATAACAAACAAATAAACAAATAATATAGAATAAATGGCAATCATTACAGCATCTTGCTTAGGTGTTTATCTAAACGAATCTATCATTTCTTTCTTTCTTTACTTATTTATCTATTTATTTATTCATTGAACACTTTGTGTGTCATTGTTACAATGACATAAAAATTGTCGGATGGCTCGTCATAATAAAGACTCGGTGAAATTAGAATAGAGACTGAGCTAGCCTAGTGCCGTCGGGGAACTACCAGGTCGTAGTCCAGGTCGTTCCTTTTGAACGGTCTGGCTGGCTCAAAGCTATCGTCTTTGCTTCATAATAAGCAGTCGCTAAGGCAAAGGTTCGAGTCCTTGCGGTGGAGCTAATTTTCACTGATAATTTTTTTACCTATTTATTTATTTATTTGTATATTTATTTAATTGCATATATATAAATTTATTTATTTATCCATTTATCAATTTATTTACTTATTTATTTATTAGTTTATTTGTATATCATTTGTTCGTTCGTTTGATGTAAGTGGGAGTAGGAAATGCAGGAGATTTAGTTTGAGTTAATTCCTGATTAGTTTCACAGCTGTGCTCTTTCTAGAACCACTCCTTTGAAATAGCACATTTACAAAACTAGTCAGGAATAAACTCAGACTAAGACTTCTGCGTTTCCTGCTCCCATTTACGTCAACCTGTCAACATGTCTCGTGGTTCATTTGTCTATTCACTTGTCTGTTTATCTACTTATTTACTTATTCATTTATTTATTTATTTATTTATTTATTAATTCATTCATTTATCTATTTTACTTATTAATTATTAATCTATTTAGTTATTTATCTATTAATTTATTTATTAACATATATTTGTTTACTTATTAATTTATTAATCTATTTACTTATTTATCTATTTTTATTTTTTCCCTTCTTCTTTCACTTGTTTTCTTTCTCCCTGTCTCATCTTTGGCGTCATTCCTTGTTCAGCTATCCTGTTCAATCTCCATCGAATTCTTCAGCGCTTACAGAAACTCCCCCAACAACGCGACCCTCTCATCTTCACACTCCCCTTCCCCTACTCTTCCTCCGGGAATAGTACCTAAAAACATAAGAATAAAAGAGACTGCAAGAGACCATAACCACCATACTCGGTAGTTCCATGTCCCTTACCACCTATCACCCCCATTCATAAAGGTACCTCATCTTGTCTTAAAACATCCAATGGTTTCAGCCCTCTCTAAGTCTATTCTATTTATTAACCATTGAATAAGCTTCCTGCAGAGGCAGTGCAATGTAGTTCAGTTCGAAGCTTTAAGATTCGTTTAGATAAACACCTAAGCAAGATGCTGTAATGACTGCCATTTATTTCATATTATTTGTTTATTTGTTTGTTATTATTTGTTTGTTTATTATTATTTGCTTGATTTTCATTTATTATTAGTTATCTGTCAATTTATTATTATTTACTATTTACCTGTTTGTTTATTATTTAACTATACCTATGCATTTATTTATTTATTATTATTTATATCATTGTAATTTTTATTTATTTTCCTTTTATTTATTTACATTATTATATCTTTTTCCGCATCCGACCTAGTCATGGACTAAAAGGTCTCCTGCCGGCATGCTCCTCCTTTGTAATCCTTTGTAAATTGGTAAACCAGTTCTTGTCGATTTCTTTCTTAAACACACAGGTGACATTTTCACCTCGAACCGCTCATGATCTCGCGTGGGAAGGCCCCGGGGGAGGAGGAGGGGGGAGAGGGGGAGAGAGGAGGGGGGGTCCATACCACCCAAAGTGGTATGGACCTGTGCTGAGAAGGAGATCATACCACCGAAGATTCTTTGTTGCTTCAACGATAGTCATATTTCAGGCGCTTTCCAGCCCATCTATGAATACTCAAATACCCAATCGCAGGCTTGGGTCATCCTTTGTATCCTTTTCGTGCTTACAGTAACCTTCCCCCACCCGCTTTGACCCCCTTCCTCCCTTTCCCCCTCCCCCTTTCCTCCTTCCCACATTTCCCCCCCTCACTTTCTCCCCTTTCCAGCCTTACCCACGTACCTACTTCCCCCTTCTCCCTCGTTTCATACCAACTTTCTACTCTCTCTCCTTTGCAATATCCGCAACTCCTTCCCCCTACCCCCTTTTCTCTTCCCCCCTTCCCCCTTTCTCCCTTCCCACTTCTCCCCCACTTCATATCACCTTTCCTCTCCCTCCTTCATGCCACCTTGCAACCTCCACGACTCCTTCCCCCGTTCCCCCATCCCCCTTTCCCCCTTCCCACCCCTTATGTTCAAACCTTCTTTCGCCACCTCTGCAACTCCCCATGCCCTTAGTGCCCTATGGCCTCCGATACCTGGTGATGAAACGTAACCATTCTATTCAAATCCTCTCACAGACATTTCCGTACAAGATGTCCCCTTGGGCATTGTCGAGCACATGATGTAAGTCTTCATTTGGGCTGCCGTCAAGTGATTTTATTCAATTGACCTCGATCTGTCGGACCCCCCAGACCCAACCCAACTTTACCGGAGTGGAATATAATCGTCCAACGTTAAATACGTTACGTTACGTTACTTTTGTTATTTTACATACGTTACGTTGAATACGTTACATTATAATACATATATTACGTTACATAGATACATTACGTTACATTACATACGTTACGTCACATACGTTATGTTACGTCACATACGTTACGTTACGTTGCATACGTTACGTTACATTATGTTACTTATGTTATGTTACGTCACATACGTTACGTTACACTACATACGTTACATTACACTGCATACGTTACGTTACATACGTTACGTTACGTTACACACGTTACGTTACATTACGTTATGTGTCAAACACGCCACTTCCAGAGCTTGAAATTAGATTGTGTGGGTCTGTGCACTTGTGTTTTGGGTGTGCATGCAAGCATGCATAACTTGCTTGCTTGGACATGTCATGCTTGTTGTCAGTTATTTAAGTACAGTACGTGAGGCTGTGTAGAGGCATCATGTCGCTTATGCTGTGTATGCTCGTTATGCTTCTTCTTGTTCTACTTATTCCTTTATTGATTTATCTATTTACTTGTTTATTTACATACTTATTTATGTGTTTATCTATTTATGTACAGCTTTATTTATTTATTCACATATTTATTCCTTTATTGTTTGATCTATTTACTCGTTTATTTACATACTTATTTATGCGTTTATTTATCTATTTATCTATGTACATCTTTATTTATCTATTTAATGAACTATTTATTCCTTTATTGATTGATCTATTTACTCGTTTATTTACATACTTGTTTATGCGTTTATTAATTTATTGATCTATGTACATCTTTATCTATTTATTTATTCATTTATCCATATATCTATTCCTTTATTGATTTATCTATTTACTTGTTTATTTACATATTTATGCGTTTATTTATTTATTTATCTATGTACGTCTTTATCTATTTATTTATTCATTCATCTATTTATTCTTTTATTGATTGATCTATTTACTTGTTTATTTACATACCTATTTATGCGTTTATTTACTCATTTATCTATGTAGGTCTTTATTCATTTACTTATTTATTCATCTATTTATTCATTCATTTATATATCCATCTAATTATTTTAGTTATTTGTTTATAATATGTGAATGTGGTTGCAAGGAGTTGTCCTACTTGAGAACAAAAGTTCCAGAACCTCGCAAAGGACCGCGGCAAGAGATCTCAGTCCATATTTGTCCTAAAGAAAAAACAGCGAGTTCGAATCCTGAATATAAATATCCCTTTTGGTCGGGTGCAGGCGCTCTAAAGGTCCGAGGTCGTTCCGCGGGCGACTGTGCGCGCTTCGTGACTGCGTCAAACAAGTTGTATCTCCCCATAGGAGACGGAGATGGATCTGGTGTCTGCATGGGAGCTTGTGCAACGGGGATGATCGTCATGGTTAGAGGGGATGGGTGACTGGAGATGGGGGATGTCATGGCGTTTGCCCTGTCGATTGACTAACTGAATAACTGATTGATTGGTTGATCGGTTGGTAAATAGACAAACAAGTGATCTAATCAATCTATCAATTCAATCATTTATTCAAGAAATCTATTGATTTAGTTAAATTAGATTCTTATAAACTAGGAGATAAGTCAACTGACTTATTTATAAGAGCCTAATTCAACTGAATTAATAAATGTATTTAATAAATGAATTAATACATTGGTTAGATTATTTGCTTGTTTATTGATCTATTTATGTATTTATTCACTTATCTATCTGTTCATTTTTCTACTTTACCCGAAAACGGATCGTGTTGTGGTTTGCTGGTTCCACAGACGGTTGTCAATAGCAAATAACATACACGAGAATACGTGTCAAACGTTAGATTAGCTTAATGTTAGAAAACTAGAACTCTTAGAATAATGTCGGAAATGTAGAGATATCATAACAATGTTAGAAATATAGACATCTCAGAATGATCTTAGAAATATGGACCTCTCAAAGTAATGTTAGAAGTACAGCATTCAAACTAATATTAGAGGCCTAAATCTTTCAGAATAATGTTAGGAATCTCGAATTCTTAGAATAATGTTAGAAATTTGGACCTCTCAAAGTAATGTTAGAAGCGCAGTATTTAGATTAATATTAGAGGCCTAAAGCTTTTAGAATAACGTTAGGAACCTCGAATTCTTAGAATAATGTTAGTAATCCAAACCTCTCGTAAAAATCTTAGAAACCTACAACCGAGGATAATGTTATAGACCTAGAACTTGAACCGGTGTCAAAAATCTTAAACCTAGGGTGATAAAGCCTAGAATTAGTGTCGGAAATCTTAGAACCCGAACTAATGTCAGAAATCTAAAACCCGGGCTAATGAAGCCTAGAATGTGGATTAATGTTGGACATCTAAGAACCCGGGCTAATGAAGCCTAGAATATGAGCTAATGTCGGACATCTTAGAACTCGGTCTGATGAAGCTTAGAATATAGGCTAATGTCAGACATCTTAGAACCCGGGCTAATGAAGCCTAGAATATGAAGCAATGTCAGATGTCTTAGAACCCGGGCTAATAAAGCCTAGAACGTGGATTAATGTCGGAAATCTAAGAACCCGGGTGATGAAGCCTAGAAAATGGGCTAATGTCAGAAATCTAAGAACCCGGCCTAATGAAGCCTAGAGCGTGGATTAATGTCGAACATCTTAGAACCCGGGCTAATGAAGCCTAGAACGTGGATTATTTGAACAATTAAAAACTCGGGCTAATGAAACCTAGAATATGGGCTAATGTCGGACATCTTAGAACCCGGTCTAATAAAGACTAGAACGTGGATTAATGCCGAACATCTTAGAATCCGGGCTAATGAAGCCTAGAATAGGGATCAGTGTTGGACAACGTAGAACCCGGGCTAATGAAGCCTAGAATATGGGCTAATGTCGGACATCTTAGAACCCGGTCTAATGAAGCCTAGAACGTGGATTATTTGAACAATTAAAAACTCGGGCTAATGAAACCTAGAATATGGGCTAATGTCGGACATCTTAGAACCAGGGCTAATGAAGCCTAACATGGATTAATGTTAGACATCTAAGAACCCGGGCTAATAAAGCCTAGAATATGGGCTAATGTCGGACATCTTAGAACCCGGGCTAATGAAGCCTAGAATATGGGCTAATGTCGGACATCTTAGAGCCCGGGCTAATAAAGCCTTGAACGTGGATTAATGTCGGACACCTTAGAACCCGGGCTAATGAAGCCTAGAATATGGGCTAATGTCGGAATTCTTAGAACCAGGGCTAATGAAGCCTAACGTGGATTAATGTTAGACATCTAAGAACCCGGGCTAATAAAGCCTAGAATATGGGCTAATGTCGGACATCTTAGAACCCGGGCTAATGAAGCCTAGAATATGGGCTAATGTCGGACATCTTAGAACCCGGGTTAATGTTGGTCTAAGTCTCGAACTCAGAAAGACCGGGCGAAGTCTCGCTAGCATGCTACTTCCTTTGGCTACTTCGTCTGAGCAGAAACTACTTTGGTTGCGATTTTTTGTTTTTCAAAATTTCTAAATGTCAAATTACTCTTGCGTCATAAATTGAGAAGCTAAAGGACGAACTAAGAGAAGTCAAACCTAGAATACGAATGTAAAACACATTGTTGAAATGTTCTTACAGAAGTCTAGAATATTGTAACCGAAGCCGCTTCTACTCAAACGAAGTAGCAAAAGCAAGTAGCGTGCTAGCGAGAATTGCTTGG
This sequence comes from Oratosquilla oratoria, assembly GCF_046742065.1. NCBI lineage: Eukaryota > Metazoa > Arthropoda > Malacostraca > Stomatopoda > Squillidae > Oratosquilla > Oratosquilla oratoria. Next base: position 21,902,392 of record NC_134787.1, read on the forward strand.
TGTGCCGCAACGTGAAGTCACCGCGTCCACGCATCGTTTCATTAGCAAAGAGACCAAACCCATTTCATTACACGAAGAGAGAGAGAGAGAGAGAGAGAGACCCAATTAAACGTCGCTCAAAAAAAAAAAAAAAAAAAAAGAGAGAGAAAAATTACTACCCTCTGCCTGATTAAGGTCGTGTTTAAGGGATTTATAATCCTTTAAAAATATAAATTCTAATATAGAAGCTGGAAGAAAATATATAAAACATTTGTCTACCTAGGCGTCTGGAAGAACGTCTTATTGCCTACCTGCCTACCTACCCACTCATCTACCCATATACCAACCTATCAATCTACCCACTTATCTACCTACCCACTCATCTACCCATACATCAACCTATCAATCTACCCACTTATCTCCCTATCCACTCACCTACCCACCCATCTACCCATCCATCCATATACCACTCTACCCACCTATCTCCCTATCCACTCACCTACCCACCCATATACTCACCCACCCATATACCAACCTACCAATCTACTAATCTATCTCCCTCCCCACTCACCTACTCACCCATCTACCCATCCTCCCATATACCAACTTACCAATCTACCCACCAATCTCCCTACCTAATCACCTACCCATCCACCCATATACCAACTTACCAATGTACTCACCCATCTCCCTACCCACTCACCTACCCACCCATCTACCCATCCACCCATATACCAATCTACCCACCTATCTCCCTACTCACTCACCCACCCATATACCCATCCACCCATATACCAATCTACCCACCTATCTCCCTACCCACTCACCTACCCACCCTTCTACCCATCCACCCATATACCAATCTACCCACCTATCTACCCATCCACCCATATACCAATCTACCCACCTATCTCTCTACCCACTTACCCACCCATCTACTCATCCACCCATATACCAATCTACCACCTATCTCCCTACCCACTCACCTACCCACCCATCTACCCATCCATCCATATACCAATCTACCCACCCATCTACCCATCCACCCATATACCAACCTACCAATCTACCCACCTATCTCCCTACCCACTCACCTAACAACTCATCTACCCATCCACCCATATACCAACCTACCAATCTACCCACCCATCTCCCTACCCACTCACCTACCCACCCACCCATATACTAATCTACCAATCTACCTACCAATCTCCCTACTCACTCACCTACCCAACCCAGCTACCCACCCACTACCTACCCACTCACCTATCCACATACCTACCCACCCGCCTATTCATGTACTTATACATCCAGCCATATACCCACCCATATACTTACCTATCCATCTGCCAAATTACCCACCTATTTATCTACCTTCTTACCAACCCATACACCTACCCACCTACTGACCTACACACCTAGACACATGCCTACCCACCAAGCCACTTATCCATATACTTACTTGCCTACTTACCTACTTGCCTACCTATCTACCTTCTTACCCACCTCCCTGCGTACCTACTTACCTGTTAGAGATCAGTAAATGACTTATGCACAAGATTAGCAATCTTGGCAAATTGCATAATCAGACTAGAAGAAGGAAAAAAAAGAAGAAGGAAAAAAGGAACAATTAATAACTGCAATTCAGTGAAATCTGCAGAAAAAAATACTATTTTGCCACATTAAGGTAAACGACGTGTAACGAAGTCATACGGTGAGTCTGGAGAGAGGAGGAGAATCCTGCAGAGTCCCAGAAGACGTTTACAGAGTTTGCAAAGGGCAGACGTAAGGTTTACAAGCTTCAACAGGGCACCGAACCCGGGACTGTTTCGTCAACGCTCTACCAGACAGGGAATTCAATTAGCAAAAGCGACAGAGGACAATATTTTCTTTCTCCTAAGGTTATGTAATTTTAAAAATATGTCAATACTTGTCAAGTTTTCATCTCGGGCAAGAGAAAAGACTCAGGTTAAAGTTATTACAAAGATGATCAGGAAACAGAAGTGGAACTGGGTGGGGCAGGTTATCAGGAGAAGATATAACAGATGGAGCAAGTGTGTTACCGACTGGACTCCAGGAGAGAGTAAGCGTGAACGAGGGAAACCAGTCAGAAGACGGAGGCACGAGATGGAGAAGCCTGCAAGAGTGTACCTGGCAGAAACTACAACAGTCTTGCAAGTCACTGAAAAAAGGAGTTGAAGGAGGCCTTTGTTCAGCAGTGGACTTGGAAGGACTTTGTTTACCACATGTAGAAAGGTCGTTTTAACGAGGCTTTGGAAGAGATTAGCAAAAGGATGAGAGTGACACAAGAGGAACGACGTAAGTAAATAAGCTTCAGAGCTTGGAAAAGACCAAAGGGAAAAAATAAAACAGAACAAGTAAGACTATGCAGTCCCTCAAGGGGATAATCCCATAGGATACGCTCTATGTTTTCCTCCGCATTAATCTTATAGAAACTAGGTTAAATTTAACCTGATGATGCGGATTACCTTCTATCTTTCTTCTTTGACTCCTAACAGATTAAACTCGTCAACAGACACACTTGGTTCTTCTTGTTGTGTTCCTCACGACAGGTCATCTCTCTGCGATGACCTGTGTTGAGGTAGAAAAGGTCACCGAAGAGCTGCCACCGCCCGGGGATCGAACTCGAGACGTCCCACTTGCCGGGCAGGCGTGCTTAAGGCACTATCACACTGGGCTATTTTTCCTCCGACTGTGGAAAGGAATGATATGCTGAAGGACCATAAAATTTCCTCCAGCATTTCAAATGACATTGTATGTAAATTGTTGAGGAAACAAAATAGTTTGCCATATTGGTTTTACGGCGGAAAAAGTGCTGGAGGCGGACGGTTCCGCCGATTAACTGAAGATTGGAGGAAAAATAGCCCACTATGATAACCCCTCTACCGATGACATCTCCAGTGACCACCAGCACATCTTGTGGGGTGTTTGCTACCAAGAAGTCATTCCTCGAAGTTTCCCGGGACTTCATATCACATGGCCCCCGGAAGATCCACCCTTGCCAGACGACGGGTCAACTGTCCATAATCTGATAATGGTGACACCGGGGTTACCCGAGCCTGTCTTGTTCAGTTTCCCGGGGCTCTACACAGACTCGTCGTCCAAAAATGACGAGCAGTATTAACCTTCTCACGAGTTAATCAGCCTTGTGGGTTAATTGCAGAACCACCGGTCTATCCCCTGTGTGTGATTCACCATGGTCTTGGATCATGTATTGGACTCGTGATCGACAGCTATTTTCCTCCAGGAAGAGAGCTCATAGCTCGTATATGACCGATCTATGGTGTGTGTGTGTGTGTGTGTGTGTGTGTGTGTGTGTGTGTGTGTGTGTGTGTGTGTGTGTGTGTGTGTGTGTATGTGTGAGCGTGTGTGTATGTGTGAGCGTGTGTGCGTATGTGTGTTTGTTTGTGTGTGTATGTGTGTGTGTGTGTTTGTGTGTTTGTGTGTGTATGTGTGTGTATGTGAATATGTGTGTGTGTTTGTGTGTGTGTGTGTGTTACCAGTGCTTGTTACACAATCGGGTTACACAATGTTTAACTCACAGAAGATCCCTCGTAAATCCAAACACACAAAGTAAAGGCGCTGCTCTTCCTCCGACTGCTGGAGCAGATTTGCAGGCCACAGTTTTCGGGAAGGAATCTGATATGCTGGAGGAAAATATTTTCCCTCCAACCTCCGATTAATCGGCGGTACCGCCCACCTCCAAAACTACTTCATTTTCTCAACAAAATTACATATAATGTCATTTGATATACTGGAGGAAAAGTATTTTCTTCCGGCACATCAGATACCTTCCCGAAAACTACTATTTTATTTAATTTAATTTATTAATGCATTTATAGTGTAGACAGGTGGTGAGTTTTCTATTAGACAAATTTTGTTAAAGGTGATGCTATTTTCTCTAATGATTATTTTCTTGTAGATAGTTTCATTAGTTCTAACTATTCACCGTAGCACAGCGTTTAATCTCTGTACAACTAGTCTGTGGACGTTTGTTATCTCCAAATGAGCGACTAATGAATAGTTAAAACTAATGAAAAATAATAATGAATGGAGAAAGTAGCATCACTTTTAACATTTGTCATTTACACATACACACACACACACACACACACACACACACACACACACACACACACACACACACACACACACACACACACACACACACACACACACACACACACACACACACACACACACACACACACACACACACACACACACACACACACACACACACACACACACACACACACACACACATTACCCATAGATCGGTCATACAAACTCTGAGCTCTCTTACGGGAGGGAAATAGCTGTCGATCACGAGTCCAGCACGTAATCCAAAGACCAAGATGAATACACATACATATGATTTAGTGTACCTTGGTCAGAAAGGAAGGGATCTTAATACCAGGTTAACGGAGCACAAAAGATCCATTAGGTATGCCCAGGAAAATTCCGCTGTGTTTCAACATGTCAGTACCAAAAATCACAGTCTTGACTGGGACAAGGCCAAAATTTTGTTTAAATCCAACCGTAGTTTTAAAAGAAAAATTGTTGAATCCGCCTTAATCGAAGAATGTCCGATCTTGAACATTCCCAAAGGCCGATGGTCCCCGGACATAATCTCACGGCAAGCTGTGAGCCGTTTGCTTAAGAATTTTCACCCTCCTGACCTCGCTCCCTCACCATTCTTGACCCCGCTTCCCTTCTGACCTCACACCTCCACCTACAACCCCCCTCACCTCTGACTCCGCCCTGCGCGACGGATTGTCCTGTTTTTAGCTCTGCGTGTTCCCCTTCTACTCATATCTCAATTGTACTTATGTGTCTGCAAATTCTTGTAACCTGTAATTTCCTGAAGAGGGCTATAGCTATTAGCCGAAATACAGAAGTTATACTTTCTTCTAAGTTTCCTTTTATTCCGACTGTGGGTTCTTCGTGATTATTATTTACAAATGTGCCACTACATTTTCTTCAAGTGATATATATATATATATATATATATATATATATATATATATATATATATATATATATATACATATATATATATATATACACCTATTGATTCATTCATTTACTTATTAACTGATTGACCCGTTTGTTTATCTATTTATGTATTTATTCATATAAGTATTTATTCCTTTATTTACTTATTGATTGCTTGACTGATTGATTGATTCATCTATTTATTTATTTATTTATTAGTTTATTCATATGCGTATTCCTTTACTTATCTATTTACGCAACCATCGTTGTCAAAGATCATAATTTCTCGTAGAATGACAAAACGGTAACAACTTTTTTGATCTCCGTAAAACTCGTCTTGATCGACTAAATCGACGATTCAAAAACAGTTCTACCTCCAGGAAACGTAAGTGGGGACGAGACAAGACTGCCACACAAAAAAACAAAAAAAACAAAAAACAAAAAAACGAACTTACGATTCGTTTGATGAAGCGTTTGTGTTGCAAGATCATCACCGACTCACTCTCGCTTGAGGGAAGGATTGAGAAAATCCTTAAAACGGATTTTTCGAATCAAAATGACGCGGGATTAAGGAGGCTTAGCTATAGACGGCGAGGCACCACTCTGTGTGTGGAATTTCATTTTCCTTATTGCATTCCTCTGCACTTATAACGAATTATCCTTCAACTATGACTAATTAACCCGAGTTTAAACCCATAAACACTTGTATCCTCTTGCTCACAATGAACGGTGATGTCATACCAGGAAGTGAACTGGTCTCGCTTTTGCGTAGTCATGGGTTCGAGTCCTCTACTTCTCCCCGATTCCCAACAGTCCAAGAAGCGCATGACAGAGGAAATGTGACGGCTTCGGCCGCAGCTACTCAGCGCCTCCTGCCGTAGGCTCCTCACCATCATCTTGCTTATGATGAAGAAAGAGTCTACACTTAGGATTAAGAAACATGTATAGAGTAGTTGATCCTTCTTATGCGATGCTCTTTTGTATTTTTTTTTAATTTAACTCACACAAACTTGGGGTGATGACCACCCCACCATTTTATATATATATATATATATATATATATATATATATATATAGATATATATATGTATATATATATATATATATATATATATATTTTTGTATTATTATGTTTTACTACCAGAAGAATCAAGTTAATCAAGTAAGCTTAATGGTCAAAAGGAAGAGGAGGAAGTCTACTTTCTGTGGAATTTTTCAGAAATAAAAATTTGTGAATATAAATGTGTTTTTTCTTGATCCAAAAATGGGGTTTGCCACACCCCAGGTTTGTGTACGTGTGACGATAATATAAGGTTTGTGGAGGTCCTTAGTTAACCAGCGATGAACGACAAAGGTTTAAGGTAGCTAACAAAGGTAACATATATGCGATTGAAGGTGTTATCACACTGGACTATTTTTCCTCCGACTGTTGGAGCAAATTTGCAGCCTGCAGCTTTCGGGAAGGAATCTGATACGCTGGAGGAAAATAATTTTCCTTCAGCATATCAAATGATATATGTAAATTGCTGAAACAGCAAAATAGTTTGCCATAGTGATTTTACGGCGGAAAAAAGTGCTGGAGGTGGGCGGTACCGCCGATTAATTGGAGGTTGGAGGAAAAACAGTCCAGTGTGATAACCCCTCAAGAGTCTACGGTGAAGGTTAGAAACTTCTTTTGATGTTCAATCGCTTCATTAAGAAATGTAACATTAGCTGATGAACAGAGCCACATAATTCTGAACATAAAGTGTTCAGAATACTGAAAGAAGAGAACAAATAAAACGCCAGAAAATAAACCAAAAGCGCTGGAGAATTTAATTTTTGAAAAAAGAAAAGAAAAAAATGGAGGATAACATTAACTATAACAACTTGACATTATCGCTGCCATCACCCTCCTCATCTCTTCCTTTTCCTCCCTCCTTCTCCTCCTCCTCTCTCTTCCCCCTCTTTCTCCCTTCTCCTCCCTCCTCCTTCTTATCCCTTCCTTCCTTTTCCTCCCTCCTCCTCCTCCTCCCCTCCCTTCTCCTCCCTCCTCCTCCTCCTCCTCCCCTCCCTCTCCCTTCTCCTCCCTCCTCCTTCTCCTTCTCCCCCTTTCTTCACCCACTTTCCCTCCACGTCCTTCTCTTTTCTTCTTCTTCCCCCTTCTTCTCCTTACCCTTCCCTCCTCTCCCTTCCCCTTTCTTCACCACCTTTCCCTCCGTATCCTTCTCCCTTACTCTCCCTCCTTCTCCCCCCTCTCTCCCCCTTTTCTCTTCTCACTCTTACCTCTTCCCCTCATTCCTTCTCTTCCCTCTCTTCCTTCCCCTCCTTCTCTCCCATCTCCCTGTTACCCCCTACTCCTCGCTCCTCCCTCTCTCCCTCTCCCTTTCCCCTTCTCCCTCTTACTTCTTCCCCTCCTTCCTTCTCTTCCCTCTCTTCTTTCCCCTCCCTCTCTCTCTTCTCCCCCCTCCCCTCACTCCTCCATCTCACTCTCCCTTTTCCCTTCCCCCTCTTACCTCTTGCCCTCCTTCCTTCTCTTCCTTCTCTTCTTTCCCCTCCTTCTTTCTCCTCCCTCTCTTCCTTCTCCCCCATCTCCTCACTCCTTCGCTCTCCCTTTTCCCTCTTACCACCTTCCCCTCACTCCTCCTCCTCCTCCCTCTCTACCTCCCCCTTTTCCCTTCTCCCCCATTCCCATTCCCATGTTCGCACAAGAAGCGTTGCTTGGAATCATCCCGGACCCTCAGGCAACTCCTCCTCTAGACCTGGTCCTCCTCGAAGTCTCCGCGGCCTCCTTCGAGGACGACCCTCATCCACGCGCAGAGTGTCCGTTCGAGGCCAAGGGGGGAGGATGGCATCCTATGTTCCTACTCCCTTGATCACTTGAGGATTTTGGTGGAGGATGAGGATCCTCTTGTTTGATCAGACGTTCATCCCAATGTCCTCCCTCCCTTTCAATTGCTTCCAGGCGCCGAGCCAATTAAAATGCACCATTCCCGAACGAACAAACCAGTTAATTAGGGGGCCATCCGGCTAATTAACACCTGTGTTAAGATGCACCTCTTACTCACCAGCCATCCCCCCAGTCGCAGCTTGCCGCAGCTCCCCGCAGGTTGCCGCAGCGTGGCTTCTTCTTAATTAACCGCTCATAAGAAAGGAACTGATTGCCGTCACTTGGAACTGGAAGCTTCCGATTCCTTTAAGAATTGATCGGAATCTGGAAACTTCTTTCAGTGATTTTTTATCTATTTATTTATTTATTTATTTATTTAGTTTATGTTCTCCTGAGAAATAAAAAAACAAATAGAGAAATAAATCGACGCAGCCCGAAGGGATTTCTCCCCGTCTTCTCCTTTTCTGCATGAGGGGACGGAGAGGGGGGGGGTGTCGCCGATTTAATAAAGCGGCCTCGCTGTGGATGTGCTGTGTCTTGCGACACTGCTTCTGACCCAGGGCAGTGGGCAAGATGCAGGGATAACCCGTCATCCAGGAGGTGCCAAGATAAGAGGGAGGGAAGAGAGTGGAGGGGAGTGGAGTATGTTAGGGATGGAACGGGTGGGAATGGTTTTTATGCCTTTGTTTTTTGGCTACCTCCCTTATAAGGGGAAAAAAAGCCTTTGGTATATGTATGTATACGTTCTCCTGTGGGTTGGTCGTTCGTTTTTTGATTTATTTTTCATCATCAAGGTGGTGAGACACTAGCCTAGCATGTTACGACTACGGTTGATATATTCTAGATTTCCGCAAGAACATCTCAACAATGGGTCTGACATTCGTGTTTTAGGTTTAACTTCTCTTAATTCGTCATTCAGCTTCTCGCTATATGACGTAAGAGTAATTTGACATTTGGAAAAAAAAAAGAAAGAAAAAAAAAATCGTCACCGAAGACGTTTTTACTCAAACGAAGTAGCAAAAGCAAGTAGCATGCTATCGAGAATTGCCTAGTGTGCCGCCACCTACCTGGTAAACCTGTTTCAAAGATGGGCTGAACTCGTTTAAATTCTCGACTAATATTCGGGTTAGGCGCACATCAGGTAAACACAATATTTTACCAAGTTTCCGATAAGATAGTTTGAGATTAAATGTTTGAATGTCGTAGCCCATGATAATTCAAAATACCCGCAGAAAAAAAAAAAATCAGTGAAGCTCTGGTGATGAAAGAGTATGAATAATGAATAAAAAGTGAATAAGAAGAGTAAAAAAATGATTGGTAGTACTGGATTCTTGATAGAGGGCGGTGACTATACTCCAAGAACAGGTGATTCAAGACCATGATGAATCATATGTACACACACACACGTGCATGCAGATTCATGCACACATACCTATGTACGTACACAAGTGTACGTACATAAATGCACATACACAAACGTCCTTACACACTCATGAACACAAATACACGTTCGTATATGCACGCACACACAGACACACACAGATACACACACACACACACACACACACACACACACACACACACACACACACACACACACACACACACACACACACACACACACACACACACACACACACACACACACACACACACACACACACACACACACACACACACACACACAATTCTCATCCATTCGAAAAACACCATCAGACAAAGTTCAGTTTCCATGACAATCACGACAGTACCAATCACTCCCACTCCACTCCTGCAAACTTCTCCCTTTTCCTTAATCTGAAACAGATCTATCCATCAATCTATATATATCAAAAGCTTTCTTCTCCCTCAATCGGTAGGTAGCCAGCCATGGTATGCAATCAGCCCCCACCTATTAGTTTCCCCTTTCTATCTTGGCTCCTCGGACCAGATGCTCACCAGAAACCACCCCAGCGAAGAGTCTCTGGGGGGCGTGGTGCTCCTTGCAGACACCTCCGGAGGGCGAGTGGCCAAAGATGGCGCTTCAGGAGCGACGGGAGCCCCTCAGGAGTGGGGGGAAACACAGTCATTAAGCCCTCCCCTTCAGCGTCGGCAGTATTTTCACCTGCTCTTCCGCCACGCCCACGGGGACTCCCCCCCCTTCTCCCCCTCCCCTTCTCCCCCCTCCCCTTCTCCCCCCTCTCCCCCTCTCCCTCCTCACACCTTTCACCCTTATCGGATCCGCAAGGAGGAGCCCACGACAAGAACCTGTTCTCCTTCTCCTCCTCCTCTTCCTCCTCCTCCTCCACTTCCTCTTCCTCTTCCAGCTCCTGATGGGAGCTGAGGTCATCCTCAATTTTGAGGGTGGTGGGAGGAGAGTGGGAGGGGGTGGGAGGGGAGTGGGAGACCGCCTTCTGCTTTGCTGGCCTTTTCATTTTACTTTGGTGGTTCTCTCTTATCTTTCTGACTTTTGGTGTTAAGTCGATCAATGCACACATACATGCTCACAAATGTTTACTCCTTTATGTTATTTCGTGTACGTGGACACACACACACACACACACACACACACACACACACACACACACACACACACACACACACACACACACACACACACACACACACACACACACACACACACACACACACACACACACACACACACACACACACACACACACACACACACACACACACACACTCACTCGGTGGTGCGGTTGATAGAGTACTGGACTACCAGTAAGGAGGTGCGGTAGTACCTGGTTCGAATCCTGCCCAGGGCCGAAATTATTTCGGTATCGCTGCGCTTCGGGTCGTTACTCCGGTTCTCGTGGGCGGGGAGTTGGGTGAGTGTGTGTGTGTGTGTGTAAGGTCATAGCATTACCCATAGATCGGTCATACGAGCTCTGAGCTCTCTTCCGGGAGGGAAATAGCTGTCGATCACGAGTCCAACACATGATCCAAAGACCAAGGTGAACACACACACACACACACACACACACACACACACACACACACACACACACACACACACACACACACACACACACACACACACACACACACACACACACACACACACACACACACACACACACACACACACACACACACACACACACACACACCGCAAGTGGTAGCGTTCGAGGCCGCCACTACGGCGGTCCGAATTCGAATTCCGCCCAGGGGTGAAATAATTGCAGTATCGCTGCGCTGCGAGTCGTTACTCCAACTCTCATAGGCGGAGAGTTAGGGGTGTGTGTGCGTGTAAGGTCACAACATTACCCATAGATCGGTTATATATGAGCTCTGAGCTCTCTTACGAAAGGGAAATTGCTGTCAATCACGAGTCCAACACGTGATCCAAGACCATTGTGAATCACACACACACGTGGTCTGCACATATAAGGAAATAGATATAAAGAAGAACATTCTGATGCAGGTGCGTCCACGGGTACACAAATACACATGTGTTTATACCTTTTGAATAAGTTCTGTGAATTGTACGACGTATATCATCTTGCCCATATGTATATCTATCTATCTATCTATCTATCTATCTATCTATATATATATATATATATATATATATATATATCATATACCTATATATCTATATAGAAAAAGATACCTACGAAACTAGTTAGGAATAAACTCTGAATAAGACTGCTGTGTTTCCTACTTCCACTTGTCAACTTGTCAGAATGTTTCAACAAGTTTATATATATATGTATATATTATATATATATATATGTATATATATATATATATTTATATACAGGCACTGTATATCCTATCCGAGAGTTGACACCTTGACGTGGTGGATAGGCTTGAGAATCTTAATGATTACAAAAGCTATGTCGATAGAGAGGAAATCTCTGCAGGGTCACTCATATCGAACAGGTTTTGTAAGAAAGATCAGACAAAGAGCAGCTCACACACACAGTCGCAGGACCCACTGCTAACTGACACGTCCCTGATGGCAAACAGGGAAATTCCTCATAGATATATGGGGTACCGTCATAATGACGGCGTGGACCATTGGGCACCCTATAGATAGGGCTTCACCGAATATAATGAATAAGGTGACACCAGAGAAATATCTCACCAGAAACCAGTTGACACGGAGGTGAGATTACTGCCAACCCCCCCTTCATAGACAATATGAATAACACAACCAAAAGAAAACCGGGTGTTCCTGTTGGATCATCGTCTCTTAAAGGTCCAACCGCATTGCCTCATGTGTTTACGGGCAGCGTGCCACCGAATGTGAGTAAGCACTGTCCAAGCAAATCCAAGTCTTGGACATTAAACAACATGAAGAAAATGAAGATCTATACTTACAACGTAAGAAGTCTCTCAGAAGACCATAAGCTGGAGAGTTTAATGGAAGAACTAGACAAAATCAAGTGGGACATCGTAGGACTGAGCGAAGTCCGAAGAACGGAAGAAAAGCTGATACAATTGCAAGATGGTCACCACCTGTTCTACTATAGAGGTAAGGACAAAGAAAGATCTAGTGGAGTAGGATTCCTGATAAACCGAGAGGTTGCTGGTAACGTAGTCAAATTCAGTAGTTTGTCAGACAGGGTAGCTTGGATTGTGATTAGGCTGTGGAAAAGATACACTCTAAAAATATTTCAAGTTTATGCACCAACTTCACAGAGTTCAGACGATGAAATTGAGTCGTTCTATGATGATTTAAGTCAAGTAATGGATCAAGAAAAAAGTAAGTACACGTTGGTAATAGGAGACTTTAATGTTAAAGTAGGGAAGAAGATGGGAGATGAGACGTGCATTGGGAAGTTTGGAGTAGGTGAAAGAAATGAGAGAGGTAAGATGTTAGTAAATTTTGCAGAGAACTACAACATGAGGATAATGAACACTTTCTTCCAAAAGCGTGTAGGTTGTAAATGGACGTGGAGAAGTCCAAATGGAACAACAAAGAACGAAATAGTCTTCATATTAGGAGATGAGAGCAAAAGCGTTAGCAATGTTACGGTGATAAATAAAGTCAACATAAGTAGTGACCATAGAATGGTAGGTTGCACAGCTAAATTCAATTTCAGAGCCGAGAGAAATAAACTAGTTTTAAAAAAGAAAATAAGCCTTGCAAAGGTTAAGGACAATAAGAAGAAATTTCAGTTAGAAATTAAAAATAGATTCGAAGCTCTAAGAACTAACGAGGACAGCGTGGAAGATATTAATTTGTTTTAGTGAATATCATTAAGGAATTAGCAGAGAAAGTAGGAAGTACAAAAAACACTAGAGAAAAGAAATACTCCAAAGCTACAAATGACCTAATTAAAAGAAGAAGGACCATGCAGATTAAAAGCAGGAGAGACGAAATAGAAAGAGTAGAACTAAACAAGCTTATCAACAAAAAGCAGAGATCAGAGAAAAGAAAGAGAAACATGGATGAAATAGAGGAAACTATTCGGAAAGGTAAAAGTATTAAAGTGACCGAGCGCAGACATGCTTTAGGAAGACAGCAAATGATATGTTTAAAAGATAGAAATGGAGAAATAATTAAATGTAGAGACAAAATGGTAAAAAAGAGTAGAAGGATTCTTCCAAGAGCTTTACTCGCCGAAGACCGTAGTTGAGTCAGTAAATTCATGTGTAGACGTTAGCAGTGTACCAGAGATTACAAAGGAAGAAGTAGAATTTGCTCTAAAATCTATGAAACGAGGAAAAGCACTGGGGAAGATGGTATATTAATAGATCTGTTGAAAGGCGCAGGGGAATTAGTTAATGTTAAATTAGCTGAGTTCTACACCCAGTCCTTGTATCAAGAAAGTGTTCCGGATGTGTGGTGCAATGCTATAATGCTTTTGCTTCATAAAGAAGGAGACCAGAAGGACCTTAGTAACTATCGACCGATTAGCTTGGTACCAAACGTATATAAAAAAACTCCAAGATCCTTCTTACAAGTAGACTATGTCAAGTTTTAGATGGAAACCAACTGAGAGAACAGGCAGGCTTTAGGAGTGGATATTCGACTCTAGACCATTTGCAGGCGATAAACCAACTAATCGAGAAAACGACAGAATACAATATACCTCTGTGTTTAGCTTTTGTAGATTACGAGAAGGCCTTTGACTCAGTAGAACAAATAGCAATACTAAACTCGCTACGCAAACAGAGTACAAACAAAGAGATAGTAAGAGTTTTAGAAAAGATTTATGCGAAAGGTACCGTTATAATTCGACTACATAAAGATACAGAAAAGATCGAGATCGAGAAAGGAGTACGACAAGGCGATACAATTTCACCCAAATTATTTAGAGCTTATTTGGAAGATATTTTCAGAAGGTTGAGTTGGGAAAAGAAAGGTTTGAAGATTAATGGCGAATATTTGAACCACCTAAGATTTGCGGATGACATTATTCTTATTTCAGAAAGAGCGAAGACTTGCAAGATATGCTGAGCGATCTAAACAAGGAAAGTCTCAAAGTAGGTTTAAAATGAATAAGAGTAAAACCAAAGTAATGTTCTACACGAAAGTTCAAAGTAAAGAGATTGTAATTGATGGTAAGAGTCTTGAGGAAGTTGAAGAGTATAATTATTTAGGCCAGATGGTGAAGGTGACGAAAGATCATGATAATGAAATAAAAAGATGCATTACAATTGGTTGGAAAGTGTTTGGTAAGTATAATAAATTCCTGAGAAGCTCTCTACCTTTATGTTTGAAACGTAAAGTTTACAATCAATGCATTCTACCAACAATAATCTATGGGTGTGAGACTTGGAAGCTGACGAGGGCGATGGAAGCACAGCTAAGGACTGCACAGAGGAGAATGGAGAGATCAATGATGGGAATAACACTGTGAGACCGAAAGAGAGCAAGCTGGGTGAGAGAGCAGACTAGAGTGAAAGATATTGTGGAGGCAGTAAAAGAGAAGTGGAATTGGGCAGGTAAGTTGGTGCGAACGACTGATGAGCGATGGAACAGGTGTGTTACTGAGTGGACGCTACGAGATAGGAAGCGTGGAAGGGGGAGACTAGACAGAAGGTGGAGAGACGAGATCGAGAAGTTTGCAGGCGTGACGTGGCAGATGATGGCGCGATCGTGTGATTTATGGAAAACTATGAAGGAGGCCTTTGTTCAGCAGTGGACTCAGGATGGCTGATTGGATATATATATATATATATATATATATATAATATATATATACATATATATATATATATATATATATATATATATATGTGTGTGTATATATATATATATATATATACATATATACATATATGCGTGTGCTAACACAATATTTCGTGCTAATCTGCTGTCGTCCCGTGTCTGTATACGAGTGTGGATGTACATGTGTGCGTGTGTTTTTGTGTGTGAGTGTGTTTGTGTGTGTGTGTGTGTGTTTACCTAGTTGTATTTTAAGGGAAGGGGAGCCATGCCCGTGGTGTCCCGTTTTCATATCTCATTCTATCTAGACCTTATTAAAATTCGTGTATCGTTTTTGCACACACCACATTCTCATCTAACTTGTTCCAAACGTTTATTACCCTGTGGGGAAATCTGTTCTTTTTCAGATCTCTTCTATAACTGTCTTTCTTGATTTTCTTTCCGTGTCCTCTTGTATCTCTACTATCCCATTTTATTAGATCCTCTCTATCAATAGTTTCTATGACTTTCATGGTTCTATAAATAGTTATCAAGTCTCCTCTCTCTCTTCTTTGCTCTAATGTCTGTAGCTCAGGTTTTGCTAGTCTCTCTTCATATGATAGTTCTGAGTGTGTTGGTGACAATTTCGTAATTGCTCTTTGTATTCTTTCAAGTTTTGTTATATATTTTTTGTACTTAGTGACCACGTCGTCGCTGCATACTCCAATCTTGGTCTTATCTAAGTGACCAGTATTTTCTTCACCATTTCTTCGTCCAGGTATGTAAATGCCACTTTGATTGTTCTTATTAAATGATAAGTTTCTCCAAAATTTTGTTTATATGTTTCTCAGGGAACATATCATTCATACTAATGACTCCCAGGTTCTTCCTATTTTCTACTTTTTTAATTTCTTCCTCTCCCAATTTATATGATCCCACTTTTCCTTTTTTGCTTTTTCCAAATTCCATTATACTACTCTTCTTAATATTGAATTCCATCTCCCACTTCCTACTCCATTCCCATACTTTACTGAGATCACTCTGTAACGACTCACTATCTTCTACAGTGTTCTTTTTTTTTTCAAAAAAATTTGCATCGTCCGCAAAGAAGCTCATATAACTTTCAATTCCTTTATCCATATCATTAATACATATAGCACACATTATTGGGGCAAGAACTGTTCCTTGTGGAACTCCACTAATCACTTCATCCCAATAAGAGTGTTTGTCTCTTATCACCACTCTAATTTTTCTTTCGTGCAAGAAGTCTTCCATCCACTTCAGCAGTTTGCCCTGTATTCCTCCTGCAGTTTCTAATTTCTTTAGCAGCTTCTTATGTGGCACCTTATCAAAAGCTTTTTCTTTTTTCAGGTCTAGAAATGCACAATCAGCCCATCCTTCTCTTTCTTGTATTACATCTATTAGCCTTGAATAGAAACACGTTAAGTTTGTGACGCATGATCATCCTTGTCTAAATCCAAATTGCCTTAGATTTAGTATATTTTTTTCCAAATGCCTTATTCATCTAATTTTGATAATTCTTTCACAAGTTTTTGCTATTGTACTTGTAAGAGAGACCGATCTATAGTTAGTAGGGTCTTCCTTGTTTCCCCTTTTATATATTGGTGCTATATTTGCTCTTTTCCCATCCTCTGGAACTTTTCCTTCTTCCAATGAACTGCTTATTAGACTATGTGTTTTGTCTGTTAGTTCATTCCTGAATTCTCTCAAAATCCAGTTTGCCATTTCATCTGGTCCATGCGATTTTCTGACATCAAGATTACTCAAGTGATTCATTATTTCATTCCTTGTTACTTCTATCTCTTTCATAGGGGGACTTTCTCCTCCCACTCTCCCTCGTAAACACTGATTTAAAATGCTTGTTCATAATTTCTGCCATTTCTATTTCTTCTGTGTATTCAACTCCTCCTTGTCGTAGTTACTCTAATTCTTGTTTGTTTTTCAGTTTGTTGTTTACAAACTTTTAAAATAGTTTTGGTTGATCTTTACATTTTTCTATGACATCTTTTTCGTATTTTCTCTTTTCTTCTCTGCAGACTTATACATATTCATTTCTATAACTAGTATATATTTTAGATTTTTCAGGTATTTTGTCTTTTTTTTCCCATTTTATCCAAGCTTTATCCTTTTTGTCTTTTAAATCCCTACATCTTTTGTTGTACCAACACTTTACATATTCTTTTTCTTGTTTTTGTCTTGGAACATACTTTTCCACTCCTTCTTTATAAATTTTTGTCAAAATACTCCATTTCTCTTCTACTGTTGTTTCCTCCTTGTGTATCCTTTCCCAGTCTGCTTTTTGAAAGAATTCTCTTATTTTATAAAAAAAAAAAAAAAAAATCCATACATCAATCTTCCCTTTCTATATTGTTCGTTTTTTCCATGTATTTTTCCTCATTTAGTTCCAGTTCAACCAATATGTGGTCACTTTTATTATTGGCGTCTTATATTCAATCATGTCCACTATTTCAGGTTCTGATGTGATTATTAGGTCTAGTCTCGATGGTTCTTCCTCATTTTATACCTAGTATTCTCTTGTATCCATTGTGTCATTGTATGTTCTATAATCATATCAAGTAGTACATTTCCCCATAGGTCGTCTCCACCCTTCACTGTCATCTCTTCCCAGCAGATTTCTTTACAATTAAAGTCATCCATTATAACTATTCTTCCTCTATCTTCCATTATCTTATTTAGTGTTAACCTTGTGTCTTCTAACACATTTTTGCGTTCTCTCTCTTCCCACGAAGTCGTTTTAGGAGGCATATAATTTACTACAAACTTCCTGCTCTTCCCATCCCTGTCCTCCACTTCCATCATAATCATCTCTACTCTATTCTTTCCATATGTGACATTCCTCATATTTATATCCTTCTTAGTCAGGAACATAACTCCACCCCCTTGTTTTACCTCTCTGTTTCTAATCCAATAATTTTATGCACCATGTCCTACACTGTTGGGTGGTAGTGGACCTTTCAATTTTGTCTCTACAATTCCCATTATGTCCGGTTCTTTTTTCTTCAGGTAATCATTCAGTTCGTTCAAGCCTGTTATTAAGCCATCCATGTTTGTATAAGACACTTTTAATTTTCTGCTACTTCCATAGTGTTTTCTGTTTCCTTTCCGTTTTTCTCTGCTATGAACCATTTCCTCATTTTCATATCCACTACTCTCCAATAGAATTTCTCTTTCTCTGACTCAGTTCTTTTCTCGTTTTTTCCTTAGCTTCTAGTCTTTTTGTTTTCTTATCCTCTCTTTCCTTTTTATTCATTTCTCTTTTTATCCATACCTGTTTATATTGATCACTGTCTGCTAGTTTCCCTGTTTTTGCCAAGATATTCTCTGCTGTCGTTTGTTACCTGAATTTGACCTTAATTGGTCTGGACTTATCTGTATTGTATTTCCCTATTCTATATATTTCTTCAATTTCTTTCCCAGTTTCTTGTCCATCCTCTTGAACTACTTCTAATATCTTGTTTACCTTTTCCTTCTCCTCTTTTACTCCTGTGGTCCTATTTGGATTATGCTTCTCTTCTATTTCTAATATAATTATACATTTCTTTTTGGCTGCTAATTCTCTTACTATATTCTCCTTCTCTCTCATCACTTTAATAACTGTGTCCTTAGTTTGTTCTTTCATCTGTTGTGTCACTATATCTGTAAATACAGTTCTGTTGTTCTCTTGGACATTTCTCCAACCCTGTGTTTCTTTTGCTATGGACTCTTTATTCTCTTTATTATTATTCTTTAATTCCTCATTCTCATCTTTTACTTCTTTTAACTGTCTTTTTAATTCTTCTATTTCTTTAGCTAGGTTTTGATTCTCCTTCCTTAGTTCTTCCAGTTTATCAACTCTTTGGGTAACTAGTGTTAATTGATTAAACCTAACCTCCCATGCTTCGTTCATTTTTTTTAGTGTCTCCTCTAGATTTACTAGTCGGGGGAGGTTGTCATCTCCTCCCTCATTAAATCCATAAAAGCAGTTATCTTCTCTTTCCATTGAGCTGCTATTATCTATATTTCTACTTTTGACACCTCTGCTTCCTTGTTATTCGTCGTCTGTGTGTTCTGCACCCCTTTTGTTTACACCCCTTCTAACATCCGGGGCCCGTTCGTCCCCTTCCTCGTTTCCTTCCATTTTCCTCAGTAATCCCTCTCTTTCTCCTTTTTCTTCACCTTCCCCACTACACCACGAGCTTTCCCCTTCCCTACTAATACAACAAAGGTACTCCCTCGTTGTTTGATATCGATGAAACTTGAATTTTTCCTGGAGTTCCAAACTTTGCTGTCATTTCGACCGACGTGTGTGTGTGTGTGTGTGTGTGTGTGTGTGTGTGTGTGTGTGTGTGTGTGTGTGTATGTGCCTTTGAGGTGTCATTCTTCGCTTTTAATAATTTCTATTTCGTGTCCGTGCGAGTTTTAAGATCCTCTCCATGTGCCCTTCTTCTTCCTCTTCCTCCTCCTCGGTTTCATCCTCCCTCTCTTCCTCCACTTCCTTCTTCTCCTC
Organism: Oratosquilla oratoria; assembly: GCF_046742065.1. Taxonomy (NCBI): domain Eukaryota; kingdom Metazoa; phylum Arthropoda; class Malacostraca; order Stomatopoda; family Squillidae; genus Oratosquilla; species Oratosquilla oratoria. The sequence continues at coordinate 21,921,889 of NC_134787.1, forward strand.
CTCCTCTGTTTTACCCTCCCTCTCCTCCTCCTTCTCGGTTTCCTTCTCCACCTACTCCTCCTCCTCGGTTTCCTTCTCCACCTCCTCCTCGGTTTCCTCCTCCCCCTCCTCCTCCTCGGTTTCCTCCTCCCCCTCCTCCTCGGTTTACTCCTCCTCCTCCTCCTCCTCTGTTTCCCCCTCATCCTATTCCTCCTCTTCTTTATCTTCTCAACCTGTGCCTTATCCTCTCTTCCATTCTCCCGTCCTCTTTTGCCTTTCTTCCTCTTCTCTTCCTCACCATCACTCTTTTCCTCTTCTTCCCTCTTACTTCCCGTCTCTTCCTCCTTTTTTTTTTTTTTTGCAGTTACGTATTTTCATCTTTCGACGCAAAATATACGCGGATGAATAATTTCTCATCCATGTTTTTTTTTTTTAATTATTTTTTCTGAACTTTTTCTTATTCTGGTGTGATTCATCGCATTCTCGCATCTCTCGTCTTGTCTTGCATGCTTGCTCGGGGTTGCTTTGTCTTGTCTTGTCTTGTCTTGTCTTGTATGCTTGCTCGGGTTTACTTTGTCTTGTCTTGTCTTGTATGCTTGCTCGGGGTTGCTTTGTCTTGTCTTGTCTTGTCTTGTATACTTGCTCGAGGTTACTTTGTCTTGTCTTGTCTTGTTTTGTCTTGTATGCTTGCTCGGGGTTGCTTTGTCTTGTCTTGTCTTGTCTTGTATGCTTTGTCTTGCCTTGTCTTGTCTTGTCTTATCTTGTCTTGTCTTGTCTTGTCTTGTATGCTTGCTCGGGGTTGCTCTACCCCCACCCCGTATGGAACTCCCTTGTGGAGTATTGGAGTCGCTCTGAATTTAGTGCGGGTGGGTAGTCACTCCAAACTCCCATCCCTCCCAGTGAAGAACATAATTACCTAAGAATGAAAGAGTCTGCAAGAGACCATAAGGCCTACACTAGGCAGTTCCATGTCCATTACCACCTGTCATCCCTATCCATAAAGTTGTCTAACAGTTTCTTAAAACAGCGTATAGTTTCAGCGCTCACTACATGGTTACTAAGTCTATTCCAAAGGATTACAAAGGTGGAGCATACCAACAGGAGACCTTCTGGTCCATATCTAGGTCGGATGCGAAAAAAAGAATAGTAATGATAAATAAATACATAAAAACTATAATAATGTAAATAATGAATAAAATACAGAGATGGAGAGATGGAATCGGAGAAGCGATAGAAAGTAAAGGAGAGAAGATGAGGACAGTTGAAGATGAAGAAGAGAAATACAGAGATTGTCCCTGATGGAGAAACTTCGTGAGGTTTCACAACTAACAGGACAAGCGGCCTATCTGTAGTATGGTGGGAAAGATGAGAAGATTCATACGATTAATTTGATTTGTTTATTTTGTTGTTGTTGATTTAATTGTTATTCATTTGTTTAGTTAATTGACTTTTATTGTGTTTATTTCTTCATCTATTTAGTTTGTTATTAATTTATCTATTTATTTATCTATTTATTTCGCTTTCAGTTTTCTTGTGTAATGATTAAGATAAAATTAGATAAACAAAAAATTTGACTTCATATAATAAAATTCAAAGAACAGAGGTTTACCTGATTAAGCACTAGAGAAACATGTAGCTATGATTATCTTATTTATTTATTATTTATTATATTTATTTATTTGTGATTTATTATATTTATTTATTATCTATTATATTATTTATTTCACATTGTTATCTTGTTCATATATTCATCCAATTTCTTTTCGTTTTCATTTTTCTTACTTGTTTATTTGTTTACGTAATTCTTAATTCAACGGCGTTTTTCCGAACATGTTTATATGATCTACCTTGTGTATTCATTTTTTCAATAGTGCATTCACTTACTTGTAGTCTAATAACTTGATTGTTTTAATTGTGTTTCGTTACATGAATGCGGGGTTTGTCGTGGCCCTGGATCATGTGTATGACTAGTGATCGACAGCTATTACCTTACGGATTAGAGCCCTGAGCTCGTACATTGCTCGATCTATATGTAATGTTATGATCTTACACATACCTTTACATGTGTGTGTATGTGTGTGTGTGTGTGTGTGTATGTGATTCACCATGGTCTTGGATCACGTGTTGGACTCGTGATTGACAGTTATTAACCTCCTGGATGAGAGCTTAGAGCTCGTATGACCGATCTATGAGTAATACTGTGACTTTACACGCACACACACATCCAACTTCCCGCCCACGAGAGTTTGAGTAACAACCCGCAGCGCAGCGATACTTAAATTATTTCATCCCTGGGCGGTATTCGAACCCGGACCGCCGTAGTGGCAGGCGGGAACTCTAACCACTGCGTCACGAGATTGTGTGCATGTGTGAGTGTATGTGTGTGCGTGCGTGTACGCATACATATTGCCTTTTTCTGTTTTTTTTTTCTTCTTCACATTTGGACATAATTTGTTCTCCGTTATGCCTCAGATTCTTCTTATTAACACATCCTCTTTATCTTTTCATCTTCCGTCTCTTGTCCGCTTAAATCCTTTCTTTAACCTTTGTGTAGTTCTTTTTGACAATTTTTTTTCTCCTCATTTTCTTTCTTGCTCTTCCTTTCGTCCCTTTCTGTGATCTTCCTTCATATTCCTTTCACTTCGTTATATTAGACTCTTAACTCTATAACATTTTTATTTCGTCCTCTCTTCTTTCTCCCTCACTCCAATCCACTCTCACTCCACTCCACCTCCCACTCGCACTCCACATCTCACACTCCTCCTCAACACTCCAATGGACTCCAAGAGTAACCCTCGAAGTTACCCGACAGGGTATCCGGTAGGATATCCGGCAGGGCGGCGGCCGTCTGTTGAGATCAGATCTTCCTGACGCCGAGTATGGGATCCGGGGTACAGGTCTGGGGTCTGGTCGGTGTCCGGGGGTGGGGTGTGGGGAATAGTTTATGACAGCAATTAGGGATGGCGGATGGTTTGCGCAGGGTGAGGATGGTATTATTTTACTTTACGGTGGAGATGAGACGCCAGGAAATTGTTTATGGCGATGATGAGGTGCTGGGAGGGCTAACCTAGTAAACGAGGTGTTAGGCACGAGTTATGGGGATGATAAGGTGGCGCCGTTGAGGGTGCAAATGAACCTGAGGGGGGGAGGTTGCAAGGAGGAGCGGGTGTTGTCGAGGAGATACAAAACACGTGAGGTGTCAAGGGGGAGTTGTGTAGCCCAGCAGGTGTTTTGTAGGTGTTTAGTAGGTGATTATCTGGTGTGAGAGTCAAGGCAGGCAGGACGGGGGATAATGTAAAGGAGAGGGAGGGATCAACTGAGTGGTTGCTGGTGACGTAGTGAAATTCAATAGCGTATCAGATAGGGTAGCTTGAAGAAGAGAAGAACGAGAAGGGCCTACGCCAGGAGGCGCTGAGTAGCTGCGGCCGAAGCCGTTACCTCTACTCTATTATGCGCTTTGGGAACTGTTGTTGGGGCAGGTAACAAAACTGTTGGGAATCGGAAAAAAGTGCGGCATTCGAACCCACAACGTAGTGAATGGAAGAGCAGCACGCTTCCGATGACGCCACCGATCTTGGGTGAGAACTGAATTGTGCAAAAAGTTATGTAAAAAGTTTTTTAAAGAATAACCCAAGTTTATACACCAAATTCTGAATTCAGGTGATGAAATTAGGTCCTTCTATGACGTAGCTCAGATCATGATGAAGATATGGTTTAACGTCACAAACTCCCCCCCCCCATCAGAGGGCTGGGACGATGCCCCTCACAGAGGACTCTGTAGCGTGGAAATTAATAAACCACACCCTTGGTTAAATTTCGCCGGTGGCAGGGTTCAAACCGCCATCCCCCTCGACCTTTGCCGCAAGTAACGACGCCTTAACCCGCTTAGCCAGCTAGCTTCTGAGGTCAGGTTAGATCATAGGTCAATAAAATATTAAATAAAGGTTGTCGGTCGGTGACTTCAATGCTAAAGTGGGGGAAGAATCTGATAGTTGGATTATGCATTGGAAGCCTTTGCAGTAGCTGAGAGACAACAGAGGCGAGATGTTAGTTAATTTCGCACGGAAGTCCAACATGAGAATCACGAACACTTTCATCTAAAAGCGTGTAGGTCGTAAATGGACCCGGAGGAGTCCAAATGGACTAACATAGAAGAAAATATACACTATTTTAGGAGACGAACGAGAAATGGAGAGCGTGGGTGTGCGAGTGAGCGAGTGAATGAGTGAGTGAATAAGTGTGATATTCACCATGGTCTTGGATCTAGTGTTGGACTCGTGATCGATAGTTATTTCCCTCCCGGAAGAGAGCTCAGAGCTCATATATGACCGATCTATGGGTAATGCTGTGACCTTACACGCACACACACACACCCAACTCCCCGCCCACGAGAGTTGGAATAACGACTCGCAGCGCAGCAATACGGAAATTATTTCAGCCCTGGGCGGGATTCGAACCCTGACCGCCGTAGTGACGGCCGAGAACTCTACCACTGCGCCACGAGTCGTGTGTGTATGCGTATGTGTGTGTGTGTGTGTGTGTGTGTGTGTGTGTGTGTGTGTGTGTGTGTGTGTGTGTGTGTGTGTGTGTGTGTGTGTGTGTGTGTGTGTGTGAGTGTATGAGTAGGTGAGTGTGTGAGTGTGTGTCAGTTTTAGTGTGGACAAATTTAGATTTAAGAAGGAAATAGGCAAGAACTGTTTTACTAATAAAGTGGTTAACGAATGGAACAGACTTAGTAACTATGTAATGAGGGTTAAAACTATTGGTTACTTTAAGATAGCCTGCTTTATGGATAGGGATGATAGGTGGTAATGAATATGCAACTGTCTAGCGTAGGCCTTATGGTCTCTTGTAGTCTCCTCTATTCTTATGTTCATATGTGAGTGAATGAATGAAAGGATGGGTGAACGAGTAAGTACGAGAGTGAGTGAGTAAGTGAGTGGTTGAGTGTGACCTCACACCAGGCGACCTCGCATGACCCTTGACCTCTCTCCACTTCACTTCTGAAGTGTGGCCCGTCCTCATGGCCAAAGACTTCGACCTCCATGATTAGCCCTTCTTGTTCCCCCCTCTCCCCCCCCTTCTCGACCCTCAGAAACCTCTTTGTCCTCCTCTTTGCAGTCCCCTCCTCGTGGACTGTCTTTCCTTCCTCCTCTTTTTTTCTCTTTGTTTTCTCTCTCTTCGTCTTTTTCCCTTTCCTCTTAGTTTTCTCTCCTTTTCCTCTCTTGTTCTCTTTTTTCTTCCCTTCTCTTCCTTTTCCTTCCCTTCTTTTCCCCTTTCCTTCTCTTTATCTTCCCTTTCTCTCCTCTCTTCTCTCTTCTTTGTGCTCTCTCATCCTCCACACAGGTCTGGTGGCCCAATGGTCGAAGTAGTCGACTCGTATTCTGAGGCTTACAGGTTCGAGTCCTTTGAGTGGAGGGTTCTTCGCCTCCCACTCCTCCCCCGTCCCCGTCTGACACCCGTGACACCCCTACGGACCAGAACTACGCGGCATTATTCTAGGAAAGAAGACTTATCTTAAAAAAAAAAAAAAAAAAAAAAAAAAAAATATATATATATATATATATATATATATATATATATATATATATATATATATATATATATATATATATATATATATATACCTCGCTTTCATCCTCTGCTATTCTTTCGGCTGCTGACGTCTTCCTCAAGCCTCTCCCGTAGGATTCCCTAGGACTCCTTTTCGTGATCATATTGTCCCCACAATGGATAGAAGCGCTGGTTTTTGTACAAACAATCCTTCCATTGCCCCTTACTGGCCGGCGTTTCTGCTTCGTCATTCTTCTCAACATCTAACGTCTACGTCACTCCTCCAACATTTTCCTCCCACTCCTCCTTCCACTTTCTCCCCCTCTCCCACACTTCCTTCAACCACGCCCCAGTCTAACTCCCCTTCTTCACATCCTAAACTCCCCTCTCCTCCCCTTCTCCTTCTCCTCCCCACTCCCACCCGAAAGCCTAGCTCCCATTGGCCCTCTGTATACAAATGTGACAAGCACTGTTTCATATATTTTATATTTTCATACTCGTATATATATATTTTTTGTCCTCTGTTATTGGCCCGTCTCCATGCTTCTACATCTCCTTCAACACAACATCTCTTCAATCCCCGTCCCTCCTTCCCCCCCTCTCCCCCATTCTTCTGGGTGTTTGTGGTCTCTCCACCGTCTTTCAGTCTTCTCCAACACTCACTCCCTCTTCGCCCCGCCCTCGTTTTTTAACTCCACTCCCTCGTTTTCCTCCTCCTCTTCTTCCTCCTTCTCCTCCTCTTCCTCTTGCTCTTTATGCTCCTGCTTTTCCTCATTCTCTTTTTCCACGTTCTCCTCCTTATCTTCCTCCTCTTCCTCTTTTCTTTTCCACCTTCTCTTCCTCTTCCTGCTCTTAATCCTTTTCCTCCTCCTCCTTATGCTGCTCCTCTTCCTCATTCTCCTTTCCCCACGTTTTCCTCCTTATCTCCTCTCTCTTCCTATTTCTTTTCCACCTTCTCGTCCACTTCCTTTTCCCTTTCTTTCCTCCTCCTCCTCTCTCTCTTCCTTTTCCTGTAACTTATCATCATCACACATTTCTCCTCCAGCTCCTCCTCTTCTTCTTCCTCTTCCTTCTGTTCCTCCTCCTCCTTCTCCTCCTCTTCCTCCTCCTTCTGTTCTTCCTCCTCCTCCTCCTCCTCTTCTTCCTCTTCCTCCTCATAATGCACCCGGCGTGGCTGGTTCGCCACCTTTCGTCTAAGCATAGTTGAAGCTAACAATTTGTCATGTTGAGTTGTTGCTAATTATTGTTGTGGAAAGCCCCGTCAAGGGCCTCTCGCCCCTCCCCTCCTCTCTCTCTCTCTCACTCTCTCTTTCTCGACTCCGGCCTTCCCCCCTCTGATCCCCCCCCCCCCGACTCGCGAATTGCGGCCGCACCGCCTCAACAACCCTCTCATCAACTTTGCGAGAAGAGAGGGAGAGGGGGGGATAGAGATGGATAGAGACGGATAGAGAGGGATAGATAGGTAGAATGATAGAGATAGAGATAGATGGAGAGATAGCCAGGGACACAGACAGAGCGTGTACACACACACACACACACACATGCACACACACACACACACACACACACTCTACATGAGTTTAAAGCTAGATATGATGACTGAAGAATGATAGACAGGACCCTACGAGTGTTGCTCTAAATAAAATAAATTTATCTTCAACGATTTTATTTTTATCTAACTGATGTTTTAAGTCAGGCAGCGGCATAGGAGCATCGCGGCAAGCTTTGGACTAAGGAGCACCTCGGGGCGTATATTATATAGCTTGTGGGTATTGATCACCATAGTGTAGATCGGTGTCACACTGCCCGGCACCGCCGTTGCGGCTTGTTTCTGGCGACAGCAAAGCCTCCCTTATTAGGAGGCATTAGACTCGAAAGGTCAAGTATAGTTCTCTTTGTCGCCAGGTGATTTTATTAAGCTAATTGAACTTGCAAACATCATCTGGCCGCATCCGACGCCGCCGCATAGTGTGACATCGGCTATATGTCTCTGAGGACGGCCCTTGGACAGGGTTCGAAACTTTGGACGTTACATTTCCAGTCTTTTTATTATTATTTTTTTTTTATTCTATGGGTCTCAGACTCCAAATTTTCATGCATATGTATATATTCTTTGGTTTAAAGTTAATATATATATATATATATATATATATATATATATATATATATGTGTGTGTGTGTGTTTGTGTGTGTGTGTGTACGAGTATATATGTATTTAGATGTGCTGTGTATAAAGTATATATATATATATATATATATATATATATATATATATATATATCTGTGTATATGTGTGTGTATGTGTGCGTGTGTACATACGCACGTGCATTTTGTAAAAGACGAATTTGAGGGAAAGAAACGGGAGAGGTAAAGCGAGTTAATTACATAATGTATGTTTTGAAGTTGTTGTTGAGCTGTTATTGGCGTGATTTCCCCTCCTCATAATCGCGTGCCGATAATTTGGACGAATTATGTACATGATAAACATATTTTCGTCTTTTCAATGATGCGAACTTATCAATGCTACTTTTGTTTACTTTGCATGATGTTGTGATGAAGTGGAGTGTGACGGCGTTGAAAAATTTGAGGCGCGCTGTCGTGACGGTGGAAGACTCTGCTTGGGGTTATTTTTTTTTTTTTTTTTTTTTGGTCTCCTGTCCTTTTTTTGAGGATTTTGATTTTCTTTAATATTTTTGAAGAAAAGATCTGAATCATTTTTATTCATTTATTTATCTATTTAGTCTCCTGTCTTTTTTGGAGATTTTAGATTTTCTTTAATATTTCTAAAAAAAAAAAAAATATGCCTGGGGGAGTTTTTTTTATAGTTCTTTTGTCCTTATTTTTTGTCCTTATTGGGGGATTTATATATATATATATATATTTTTTTTTAATATTTAAAAAAAATCTGCACAGGGTGATTTTTTTTTTGGTCTCCTGTCCTTTTTGAAAGATTTTATTTTTCTCTAAATTTTTTGAAGAAAAAGTCTGCATGAGGTGATTTTTTTTTTGTCTCCTGTCCTTTTTGGAGGATTTAATTTTTTTTTTATATATTTTAAGGAAAAAAGCTGCATGAGGTGATTTTTTTTGTCTCCTGTCTTTTTTGGAGGATTAAAATTTTCTTTAATATTTTTTAAGCAAAACACCTGTCTTGGGTGATTTTTTAGGTCTTTTGTTCTTTTTGGAGGATTCAAAAATTCTTTAAAGTTTTTGAAGAAAAAATCTGCATGAGGTGATTTTTTTTGTCTCCTGTCCTTTTTGGAGGATTTAAAATTTCTTTAATATTTTTGAAGAAAAAATCTGGATGGGGTGATTTTTTTTTGGCCTCCTGTCCTTTTTTGAGGATTTGAATTTTCTTCAATGTTTTTTAAGGAAAAAAATCTGTCTAGGGTGATTTTCTTAGGTCTCCTGTCCTTTTTGGAGGATTTAAATTTTCTTTAATGTTTTGAAGAAAATTTTGCACGAGGTGATTTTTAGGTCTTCTGTCCTTTTTGGAGGATTTAAATTTTCTTTAATATTTTTGAAGGAAAAATCTGGATGGGGCGATTTTGTTGTTGTCCTTTTTGGAGGATTTAAAAATTCTTTAATGATTTTGAGGAAAAAATCTGCATGAGGTGATTTTTTCAGTTCTTCTGTCCTTTTATGGATTTTTTTTTTAATATCTTTAAAGAAAAAATCTGCATATGGTAATTTATCTTAGGTCTCCTCTCCTGTTTGGAGGACTTTTTTCTTTAATATCTTTAAAGAAAAAATCTGCATGGGGGTGATTTTTTAAGGTCTCCTGTGTTTTTTGGAGGATTTACTTTTCTTCAATATCTTTGAAGAAAAAATCAGTATGGGGTGATTCTTGCAAGTCCCCTGTCCTTTTTGGATTATTTCTTTTTCTTTGATATTTTTGAAAAAAAATCTCCATGTGGTGATCTTTTAGGTCTGCTGTCCTTTCTGGAAGATATATATATATTTTTTTTTTAGATGAAAAGAAGGAGAAAAAGAAGAAGAAGAAGAAGAAGAAGAAGAAAAAGTCTAGTGCGATATTTGTAGTGCCCTTGTTTTTTCCCTAACAAAAAAAAAAAAAAAAAAAAAAAAATGCATGATGTGATATTTGTAGGGACCCTGTCCTTTTTTTGAGGACTTTTTTTTTTTCTAATTCATTTTGAAACAAGAAAATAAACGTAGTTTTTCTTTCATCAACGCAGTTCATGTTAAAAAAAAAATGTAACCTGGTGAGATCTGAGAATAGTACATTCTTAGGTATGAAATATTTTTTCTTAATTAAGTCTACCATGACCTAGCAGTTAGAGCATCAGATTTTTTGCATTAAACCTCATATAACAACAACCTCAGGCCTCTCCTCCCCTTCATCTTCAGGCTTCTCCACTCCTTCATCCTCAGGCTTCTCCACTCCTTCATCTTCAGGCTTCTCCGCTCCTTCATTTTCAGGCTTCTCCACTCCTTTATCTTCAGGCTTTTCTGATCCTTCATCTTCAGGCTTCTGCACCCCTTCATCTTCAGGCTTCTCCTCCCCCTTCATCTTCAGGCTTTTCTGGCCCTTCATCCTCAGGCTTCTCCACTCCTTCATCTTCAGGCTTCTCCGCTCCTTCATCTTCAGGCTTCTGAACCACCTCATCTTCTGGCTTCTCTACCCCTTCATCATCAAGCTTCTCTGACCCTTCATCCTCAGGCTTGCCCGCCCCTTCATATTCAGGCTTCTCCACTCCTTCATCTTCAGGCTTCTCTGCTCCTTCATTTTCAGGCTTCTCCGCCCCTTCATCATCAGGCTTTTCCGCCCCTTGATCTTCTGGCTTCTCTACTCCTTCATCTTCAGGCTTATGCGCTCCTTCACCTTCAGGGTTCTCCGCCCCTTCATCTTCAGACTTGACTTCTCTGTCCCTTCATCTTCAAGCTTCTCCATTCCTTCATCTTCAGACTTCTTCGCCCCTTAATCTTCAGGCTTCTCCGCTCCTTCATCTTCAGGCTTCTGCGCCCCTTCATCATCAGGCTTCTCTTTTTCTCCTAAGCTTTCTCAACTCCCTTTCAGGCTCCCTTAACCTTATTGTTCATGATCTCCGGGCTCCCTGTTCATCAAGGTCTTTCACTCCCTGTTCTCTTGGATCTCCCAACCCCTGTTCAGAGTCCCCCCCACCAACTCTGTTCTTCAGAATCCTTCGCCTCCTGTTCTTCAGGTTCATTAGGCTTTGTTCTTTAGAATCCCCCCACTCCCTGTTCTTCAGGTTCCCCAGCCCTGTTCTTCAGGCTCCCCCAGCCCTGTTCTTCAGGCTCACCCAAGCCTTGTTCTTCAGGCTTCCCCAGCCCTGTTCTTCAAGGTCCCCTACCCTCTGTTATTTAAACTCCCACCCCCTTTGTTCTTCATGCTCCCCCAGTCTTGTTCTTCAAGATTCTTCACCTCCTGTTCTTCAAGCTACCACCAGTACTGTTCTCAAGCTACCCTAGTTCTGTTCTTTATGCTTCATCAGTCTTGTTCTTCAAGATCCTTCAACTCTTGTTCTTCAGGCTCACCCAGCTCTGTTCTTCATGCTCCCCCAGTATTGTTCTTTAGGATTCTTCACGTCCTGTTCTTCAAGGTCCCCCAGAACTGTTCTTGAGGGTATTTTGCTCCCCGTGCCCCGCTTTCATAATGGTCGAACTCCATTACATTCACAAACTACTGTTTGTTCTTAAATCCCGTCAACTTTGTTTCCCCCTCGGCGTGTAAAAACTTCAATTTAGTCATAAATGTGTTATGCTCATTATTTTGATGAATAGATAATAAAAGAATACTTTGATTATTATGATTTGTCGACATGAAGAATAGGTAATGCCATGTTTAAAGAAAGAAAATAGAATTAGCCGGGGAACACTAGCGTAAGGCGTGGGGGGAAGTGGAGTCGTCAGGATGAAGCCATGCACTCGGCCTGTTGATAATGAACAGGCTGCAGAAGGTGAGACCTGAAGGGTGAGGAGGAGGGAGGGGTGGGGGGGAAGGAGAGTTGCAGCAACAAAGGCTGAAGGGTGAGAAGTGGGAGGCGACAAGGGTGACTATAAATTTCGAGGTGGAGATGCGCAAGGAAACGAGTGAGGACGAGAAGAGGAGGAGGAGGAGGAGGAGGAGGAGAAGGAGGGAGGACTAGGTGGAAGGGTCGAGTAGAGAAAATGGAGGACGGGAAGAAAGACAGCGTTGTTGTGTTAGCTCCATGTCCAATTCGAGAAAGAACGTTATATCTTATACTAATTAAACAGATGAATAAAAAAATAGATTAATAATAGAAATGGTTAATAAAATCAGCCTCCATGGCAGCGAACAGAACAGCATAAAATGTAACTTTCTTTCACTAATTGGGCATACATTATAGATGGCTGAAATGTAAGCACCTCGTCTTTATTGCACTGTGTGTTTGTGTGTGTGTAAGTATGCAAAGAGGGAGAAGAGAGAAAAAGAAAGAGAGAGAGAGAGAGAGAGAATGCAATAAATAAGTACACAAACATCCAAGCAGGCAAACAAAAATATGCACGAACATCCACACAATATACACATATATATATATATATATATATATATATATATGTATATATGTATATATATACATATATATATATTATATATATATACATATATATATTATATATGTATATGTATATATATATATATATATATATGTATGTATACATATATATATGCTAATAAGAACACGGGTACGTGTGTTCACTTATGCAAAGTAGACCACTTGGAAAAAGAAACTAACGAAGCAGAGCGCTTTCGTATATTACATCCAGTGCAAAAAGTACTGGATGTAATATACAAAAGCGCTCTGCTTCGCTAGTGTCTTTTTCCAAGTGGTCTACTTTGCATATATATATATATATATATATATATATATATATATATATATTATATATATATATATATATATATGTATATATATATATATATATATATTACACATACATATTATATATATATTATACATATTATATATATATAAGGATTACAAAGGATTACAAAGGCGGAGCATGCCGACAGGAGACCTTTTGATCCATATCTAGGTCGGATGCAAAAAAAAAAATAAATAAATAAATATATATATATATATATATATATATATTAATAAAATAATAAATAAAAACTATAATAATGTAAATAACAAATAAAATACATAAATAAATGCATAGGTATAGTTAAAATAATAAACAAACAGGTAAATAGTAAATAATAAATTGACATATAACTAATGATAAATGAAAATCAGACAGACAAATGATAACAAAACAAAAACAAATAATATAAGATAAATTATAATCATTACAGCATCTTACTTAGGTATTTATCTAAATGATTCTTAAAGCTTCGAACTGAACTACATTGCACTACCTGTGCAGGAAGTTTATTCCATTCATTAACTACACGGTTGGCAAAGTTGTTTCTACCTACTTCCAAATATATATATATGCATATATATATGTATATATATATGTATATATATTCCAAATATATATATATATATATATATATATATATTCTATATCCATCTTACCAAAGACTTTTTCCCCCTTATAGAGGAGGTAGCCAAGTCAAAGGCACGAACCCACTCCTATTCATCTCACTCCCGTCCACCACCCTTATTTACCTTTCAACATGTCCACTGATGGATGAAGGGTCATCCGTGTCTCCTGCCCACTGCCCGGGTCAGAAGCAATGCAGCAAGGCACAGTTTGTCCATAGCGACCCCCTCTACACACACACACACGCACACACAGACTTATATTGTAGGGGAGGCATAAACAACAGATTCAGTGATGGAAGTTTAATGTTTGACGTTTCGGTCCTAGCCCTGGACTGTCTTCCGGGTTGTCATGGAATACTTTTTTTTTCGAAAGTTCTTCATATTGCACGCAGATGAAACTGACGAAGGAAATACACCATCGAGGAAAGCCAAGTTCCTCCCTTGCCACGTGAAAAAGTAAATACAATGCACATACAAGCGTTGAAAACCAAGTCTTCTCATACATTCTCACGTACAATCTTATATGCACTCTTACCAGCTCATCCAGATGTGTTTACCTACATATATATCTATATATGTGTGTCTGTGTGTGTGTGTATGATTCACCATGGTCTTGGATCACGTGTTGGACTCGTAATCGACAGCTATTTCCCACCCGGAAGAAAGCTCAGAGCTCATATATGACCGATCTGTGGGTAATGCTGTGACCTTACACGCACAGACACACACATACCAAAACTCACCACCCAAGAGAGTTGGAGTAACGGCTCACAGCGGAGCCATACTGACATTATTTCAGCTCTGGGCGGGATTCGAACTCGGACCGTTGAGCTAGCAGCTGCGAATGCTACCACTACACCGTATGTGTGTGTGTGTGTCTGTGTGTGTGTGTGTGTGTGTGTGTGTATGTATGTATGTGTGTGTGTGTGTGAGTGTATGTGTATTTGTGTGTGTATATGTTTATATATAGTTTTGTTCCGATTCTAGGAGGAATACCTCCGCCCACCCGCACGTGTTCGTGTTTGAGTGAAACCCTTCAGGAGTATAATTATGGAACTCAATGGCCGGGGGAGGGGGGGGGGCGTCAGGGTACCCCCCCTCCCCCTCAACCCCTTTGCTCCTAGAGGGGTCGACTCGCAGCCGAATGAAGTTGACTGGTAGTGGCTTGGATAGAAATACCATTACCTTCATCTCCCTTCAATTAAACCACATTATTATTATTATTGTTATTATTGTTGTTGTTACGATTATTATTATTGTTATTATTATTACTATTATTATTATTATTGTTATCATTGTCATTATTATTATTATTACTATTATTATTATCATTAAAATTATTATTACTAATATTATCATTATCATTATTTTATCATTATTAGCATTATTATTATTATTGTTACTGTTATTATTATTATTATTATTACTACTATTATTATTATTATTATCATTATTATTATTACTATTATTATTATCATCATTATTTTGTATCATCATTATTATCATTATTATCATTACCATTATTATTACTATTACTCTTACCATTATTATTATTACTATCATTGTCATTATTATTGTCATATATATTTTTGTTAAGTGAGACACGCATACAAGACAGGCGTTGGTCTGGGTCAGCCAATTCCCTCGTTCTCCAGCGGGTTTGTCCTCAAATGGAACGAAATTACCGGCCAGAACAAACTTAAAACAAGAAAGTGATATTATAAGTAAAACGAATAACTAGATAAATAAATGATAAATGGATAGATGAATGAATGAGAAATAAATAAATAAATAATAGATATGTAGATAAACTATACCAGCGAAGAAAATACGAAAAAGATTGATAAATACGTATATAGATAAATAGATAAATAAATAGATGAAACTAAAATCGGCCCGTCGACATCTCGTCATCAAAACAGTCCCGCCCAGTACCGACACCTTATGCGGTGTATTTCTCACCTGGAGGAGGAGGTGGAGGAGGAGGAGGAGGAGGAGGAGGAGGAAGAGGAGGAGGAGAACTGCAAACACTACAAAGGTAGCGTTCAAGCTGGAGGACGAGCGAAGCCGCTCCCTAGCTAATTTGCCACCAGGTGGAAAACTGAAGTCACACTCCAGGGCTAATCCTTGTGCTCGAGGACAAGTCCTCGTGCTCGAGATGGCGGCGCACGCACAGCCTCGAGGACAAGGTGAGAGAACCCTCTGTAGCTAATCCCCCACCTCGAAGACAACTACAAACACTTCAGGGCTAATCCTCGAGGACGGGGGTCCCATGCCCCTCTCCTCCTCCTCCTCCTCCTCCTGCAGGTAACCTTTCTCCCTCCCCCCCTATCGCCCTTTTCTGCGTCCCCCTTCTTCCCCCTTACTCCACCCCTCCTTCTTCGCCTCCCTCTTCCTCCTCCTTCTTCGCCTCCTCCTCCTTTTCCCCTTCTCCCTCCTATTCCTCTCTTTTTTCTTCTTCCCATTCTTCTCCACCTTCTGTGGCCCCCCTTCGCCTCCTCTTCCTCCTCCTCTTTATTCACCATCAGGCTCGATTCACACATATCGACTTTTCGCCGTGCGCCGTCCACGACACGACGTCGTGCTCTTAAATAACTATGGATTTCTATAGATGCTATCACATGTGGTTGTGGTAGTGAGGTGTGAAAGCGTCCATAGACACCCAT
>NC_134787.1:21952582-21960082 GCF_046742065.1 Oratosquilla oratoria
CACTTACGTTATTTACGTCGCTAAAGTCACTTACGTTATTTACGTTATTTACGTCACTTACGTTATTTACGTCGCCAAAGTCACTTGCGTCACTTACTATATTCACGTTGCTAAAGTCACTTGCATCGCTTACGTTATTTACGTCGCTAAATTCACTCGCGTCAAGTTATTTACGTCGCTAAAGACACGTGCGTCGCTTACGTTATTTACGTCGCTAAAGCCACTTGCGTCGCTTACGTTATTTACGTCGATAAAGTCACTTGCGTTATTTACGTCACTAAAGTCACTTACGTTATTTACGTCGCTAAAGTCACTTACGGTATTTACGTCACTTGCGTCACTTACGTTATTTACGTCACTCCCGTCACTTACGTTATTTACGTCGCTAAAGCCACTTGCGTTACTGAAATCGCTGATGACCTCTTCCCCAGCCTCTCATTCGTGTCCTGATGCACAGTTGCTACATGGTATTCTGTACAGTATATTGTTTCTTAAGCTCACCTTGTTACAAAGGATTTACAAAGGCGGAGCATGCCGACAGGAGACCTTTTGGTCCATATCTAGGTCGGATGCGAAAAAAAAGAACAAATAAAAATTATAATAATGTAAATAACAAATAAAATACATAAATAAATGCATAGGTATAGTTAAATAATAAACAAACAGGTAAATAGTAAATAATAATAAATTGACATATAACTAATAAATGAAAATCAGACAGACAAATGATAAAAAAAAAATATATATATATATATATATAATAAATCATAATCATTACAGCATATTGCTTAGGTGTTTATCTAAATGATTCTTAAAGCTTCGAACTGAACTACAAGGAAGTTTATTCCATTCATTAACTACACGGTTGGCAAAGTTGTTTTTACCTACTTCCAAATTGAATCTATTTCCGGACAGTTTGAGACCATTGTTTCTTGTCTGATTCTCATTCAATGTAAACATTTGGTCACTTTTGATGTTGTCAATTCCCTTTAGAATCTTAAAGACCTGTATCAAGTTACCTCTGAGTCTACGCTTTTTAAGGGAAAACAGATTCATATGTTTTAGTCGATTTTCGTATGATTTATTTTTGATATTTGGAATCAGTTTTGTGGCTCGCCGTTGTGCTTTTTCCAGTCTGTCAATGTCTTTAATGAGATTCGGTGACCATACGGAAACAGCATATTCCAAATGTGGACGAACTAACGATTTATATAGCTTGTTAATGAGTGATGGACTTTTGAAATCAAAAGATCGCGCAATCAATCCTAGAATCTTATTTGCTTTCTCAGAGGCTGAAATACACTGCTTGGATGATTTGAGGTCGTTACTGATAATTACGCCGAGATCTTTTTCACTATCCACTTTTGTTAACGAATTTCAAAATAACTTGTAATCGTACATACATACATATACCAAGGCTTTTTCCCCCTTACAAGGGGGGTAGCCAAAAAGAAAAAGGCATAAAATCATTCCCACCCATTCCATCCCTGAATACACTCCACACCCCTCCACCCTCCCTCTTATCTTAGCACCTCCTGGATGACGGGTCATCCCTGCACCTTGTCCACTGCCCTGGGTCAGAAGCAGTGTCGCAAGACACAGCACATCCACAGCAAGGCCGCTTCATTAAATCGGTGACCCCCCCTCTCCGTCCCCCCATTGCATAAAATGAGAGGACGGGGAGAAATCCCTTCGGGCTGCGTCAAATTTTGCTCACACATACTACCTCACCCCCCATCCACCCGCCCATTCCACCTCATGCTATCACAACATCATCCATATACAACCACTCTCCATTCACCCCTGTCTTCTGTCCTCTCCCGTCCTTCCTCAACAGACATTCCCCTCTTCCTCAAAGCCCCCTTCACCCCATCCATCCACCTCATCCTAGGACGCCCCCTCATGTTCACTCCCTCCACATCTGCCTTCCACACCTCTTTTACTAGTCTTTCTTCACTCATTCTTTCCATGTGTCCAAACCATCCTAATATTCTTTCATCAACCCTATCTCCCAGCTCCCTTTCCACCCCCGTTTTCCTCCTCACCTCCTCATTTCTTACTCTATCTAGCCTAGTAACCCCCATCATACTTCTCAGACACCTCATCTCAAACACATTCAAACTCCTTCTCTCTTCTTCTCTTATGGTCCATGTTTCTGCCCCATACAGTGCTGTTGGCACAATCACTCCTTCATACAGTCTCCTCTTAGCATCTATTCCCAAATGTCTATTCCTCATTATACTCTTTAATCCACCAAGGCATTTACTCGCTTCTCTCAATCTACATTCTACCTCCACTTTCACTCCACCTTTCCCTGCCACATTTGCACCCAAGTATCTAAAACTATCCACTTCCTCCAGTCGTTCTCCCTTAATGCTCACTTCCAGTCTACTGCCACTTTCACCCCTTGTACATCTCATCACCTTACTTTTACCCACATTTATCTTTAGTTTTCTTCTATCACATACTCTCCCAAACTCTGCCACCAACTTCCTCAATCCCTCCTCCGATCCTGCCACAAGCGCAGTGTCGTCCGCAAACAACAGCTGGCTCACCTCCCACTTTTCTCCATTTTCTTTAACCATCTCCAATCCCTTGCCCATTACCCTTGCATTTACCTCTCGCACCACCCCATCCATGTATAAGTTGAACAGCCAGGGTGACATAACGCATCCTTGACGAAGTCCCACCTTTACCTCGAACCACTCACTCTCTCCATTTCCAATCCTGACACAAGCTCTACTATTCTCATAAAAACTCTTGACAGCTCCCAAAAGCTTTCCTCCTATCCCATATATCTTCATAACCTCCCACAGTGCCTTTCTGTCTACCCTATCATAAGCCTTTTCCAGATCCATAAAAGCCCAAAAAACATCCTTCCCCTTTCCTATAGCTTTCTCACATATCGGTCGTACTTACTGTTATTTTCACCTATGTGCATTACCTTGCATTTACTTGTGTTAAATTTCATTAGCCAATTTTCAGACCATTGCTGTAATTTATCTAAATCTTCTTGAATATCTAATTGGTTTGAGTGATCATTTGCCACTCCGCACAGTTTTGTATCATCAGCAAATTTGGAAACAGTAGATCTTAGTCCATGGTCTATATCATTTATATATACTATGAATAGAAGTGGTCCAAGAACGGAACCCTGAGGAACTCCACTTGTAACATTTTTCCATCTAGAAGTTTTTCCATTTAAAACAACTCTCTGTTTTCGACCATTCAACCAATTACTAGTCCAACCTAATAGGCTACCACTTATTCCGTGTAAAGCTAATTTAGTAAGTAGTCTTTCGTGTGGGACGGTATCAAAAGCTTTTGCAAAGTCCAGATATATCAAATCTATATTGTTTCTTTTGTCATAATTCGAGATAACTGTGTTGTAGAATTCGAGTAAGTTAGTCACGCAAGAACGTTTCCGTCTGAAACCATGCTGGCTATCATTTATCAAACGGTTACTTTCTAAATGATGTTCGATAGCATCTCTGATGATAGTTTCCATTATTTTTTTTTCCTACGATTGAAGTCAAACTTATAGGCCTATAGTTATTTGGTCTCTTTTTGTCACCTTTTTTGAATATGGGAGTAACGTTAGCTAGCTTCTATTCTCTTGGGACATCTCCGGATATGATGGATTTCTTGAAAATAATTTCTAATGGAACAACAATCTCATTTTTCATTTTCTTTAAGATTCTTGGATGCCAACCGTCAGGCCCTGGTGTTTTATTAACTTTGAGTTTATCTATACACCTTTTAATTTTTTCTTTTGTTATATTTACCGTAGTAAGTTTACCCTAGACTTTTCATAGGTTTCAGTTTGGAATTCACTTTGAGGTATTTCGTTTACGAATACCGAGCTAAAATAATTGTTTAAGATATTACACATTCCTTCATTTGAATATTCCAGTTGACCGTCAGCAGATAATAGTGAACCAATGTGATTCCTAACAACCTTTTTATCTCAAATGTAACTATAGAATTCTTTGGGATTCTCTTTGGATTTATCAGCGATGTTCATTTCGTATTGTCGTTTTTTTTTTCTTATTGTCTTTCTTAAATCTCTCTGTATTGATACATAACTTTCATAGTCATTAGATGCACCCGAGCACTTATATTTCTTATAAGCCTGTCTCTTTTTAGCAATACTTTTTTCAGTTTCTTTGTCGAGCCACTTTGGGCGAGCCTGATTTGGGGGACGTCTGTCCTTAAAAGGAATGTAAGTTTGAATCATCTTAGTGAGCGTATTTTGAAATATTTCCTACATCTGATCTACAGGTCTTTCGTTTAATTTTGCCTCCCAATCTGTAAGCTGAAGCTCCTGACGTAGTCCTATGAACTCAGGTTTACTGAAATCGGATACGGCCATATGATAAGCAAGTTCAATGAGCTTAACAAAATCGACTGGCGACAACGAGAACTTGATACAGCGACCACCTTCTTCGCCTGCTTAAAATAGTATCATAACCTTTCGAGTCTAGTGACTCATCATAAGGGAGACTTTGCTGTCGCCAATAGCAAGCTGCAACCGCGGAGGTTCAATTACAATGTAAGTTAATGGAGGCGCTCATACAACCACGCAATCTTTCCTTGACTATGCGGTACCGCTGCGGACTCGTTCGTACGTTTTTGATTCTGTGGTTCCGGTGATTTCAATACCAGAATTCCTTTTCCCTTTTAAATTCTAATTCATCCTTCTATACTTCGAGTTAGGAGCAGAGATGGGCGCGTTACTACCGGACAGGTAGTGCGTTACCGAAAAATCTTGGGTGCATTTCCGTCAATGGGTTACAGATTTTAATTTCCTTAGAGCGGTCCGCGTTACTGAGTATATGTATATACACATACACAGTAAGTATATGCAGATTTTTCGGTAACATACTACCTGTCTTGCATTAACGCGCCCATCTCTGGTTAGGAATTTATATATCTGCTTCATTGTCATCCTTTGTGTGTAAAATTGGCACTTGCTTGCCAGCTTATTTACCAAAATAAACACCGATTGAGAACGGAGCCTTTCTTAGTACGACTGTAGTGGCACGTTACTATTACCATTATGCAACCTATAGCCATCCCTTGTATTTGACTGATGTGTAATATGCCTTTCTTACTCAGAGACAACGTTCACCGGCGAGTTATCTCGCCTATGTATAAACTTGTAATTTTGTCACCGGTGAGAAATGTAGTAACACATTTGTAAATCACAACTAACACCACAGTCGGACGAAAGAAAGAGATGAGTAAGCGGAACTATATATTTCGATTGCTAACTGCTATCCTCTTCAGTAGTACTAATGAAGAGGATTGCGTTTAGCAATCGAAATATATAGTTTCGCTTACTCATCTCTTACGTCCGACTGTGGTGTGAGTTGTGTTGCAATTTTGTGTTAATAAAAAGGGAAGGTAAGAATTGAGGATCAAGAGTATGCTTAAGCTCTTCTTACTGGTATATTCTACCACCAAATGCTTAGTTATAGCAATAATGGCTACCCCTCGCCAGCTCCTACACGACGTTTCGTTTGTGTGATTTTACGCGAATCATGTACCTGTAAAGAAGCGAAAAATCGTACTAACAAAGGGCCCGTCGTCACACGACATTTATTCTAATCATCCCTTGTCTCATCAGAATTGTTCCTCTTCCTAGTTCTTAATACTTTATCCTTTAATCTGTACATTAATCCTTCTGAGCATCTAACCTCTTTGAAAATAAGCCTAATCTCCTTGCCAATGGATTGTACTCTACAAATGCCTGCATACACGTACTTACGAATACAATTGAAGAGTTGTATTATAATTTAGTTTTAGTTTAATGACCATATAGTATACATAATACATTATACAACTTTCTTTAAGTTAGTATGGCACATTATAAATCTACATATTATACCGTACATTTGTTATTGAAGATAAAAACCCTTCATAAGTTACAGTAAACATGTATTATATGTATATGCAGCTTCCTCAGATAATGTTACGCGCCTACAGTAAAAAATAAACAAAATAGAAATAAAATAAGAATAGATAAATAAAAACATGGATATATACAATATATATAAAGGTGGATATGACCCCTCCCCCACCCACAAATGTTTAAACTCGAAGAAAGCTAGTGGCATACATAGATTTGAATCTAAGGGTGATAATAGAAAAATAGGGTGATATAGCCCAAGTAGTGGTGAACCCCACCTAATCTTAATAATAATTGATAATAATAATAATAATAATAATAATAATGATAATAATAATAATAATAATAATAATAATGATAACAATAATAATAATGTGTGATGTGATATGGTTTAACGTCACAAACTCCCCCCTATCGGGAGGCTAGGACGGTGCCCCTTACAGAGGGCTTTGTAGCGTGGAATTTAATGAACCATGCCCTTGGTTCAACTTCGCCGGTGGCAGGATTCGAACCGCCCTCACCTCGACCTTTGCCGCAAGTAACGACGCCCTAACCCGCTCAATAATAGTCGATAATAATAATAATAATAATATTAATAATGATAATAATAATAATAATAATAATAATAATAATAATAATGATATTAATAATAATAATAATAATAATAATAATAATAATAATAGTGATAATGATAATAATAATAATAATGATAATAATAATAATATTAATGATAATAATAATAATAATAATAATAATAGTCTGGCGTGGGCTAGAATAGAAATAGTTAAAGACATCACAACAGCGAAGATGTTGACTCGGAGCTACAGATCTGACATACGAATTAACAAAACCATTTTGCATTGGCGAGTTCCTTCTGTACAGGGTGACACCTTTCCTTTTATTGTTGCTGTCGCCAGGTGATTTTATTAATCTCCGTGGGGGGGAAAAGAAGAACAATCTCCCCTCAGTACTGAAGGCATCAAAACGACGCGAAGTTCTCTCCGTTTCCTTTGTCGTCAAGGCACATTATCCGCTTCATCCGTTTACACATCGACGCAAGGAAAAACGGATGATATCTTGGTCCTCCTCCTCCTCCTCCTCTTCCTCCTCCTCCTCCTCCTCTTCTCCTTTTTTGTTTTTGTCTGTTTCGTTCGTCAGTCTTCTTCCTCATTCTTTTATGTTTTTTCTTGCTTGTTAGTTTCCGTTTTTTTTTCTTGACATGTTGATGGACATCGTCATTCCTTCTCTTTGGGACGGGACAGCATCGCCATTACACACACACACACACGTATGTATATATATATATATAATAATAATATATAATAATATATATATATATATATATATATATATATATACATACATATATATATATATATGCTGGGACATTGTGACAAGTTGATGAAGGTGGAAAAGAAGTCACGGGTCTAGTTCCGAGTTTTTTTAGTTTATTCCTGACCGGTTTCACTCTGTGCTTCTTCAGACATTCCTCTGAAGAAGCATAGAGCGAAACCGGTCAAGAATAAACTAAAAAACTCGGAAATAGACCCGTGAGTTCTTTTCCTACCTTCATCATATATATATACATA
>NC_134787.1:21970082-21980082 GCF_046742065.1 Oratosquilla oratoria
GTGTGAGAACTAATAGGAGCGACTGTCACTTCGGATAAAGACGAGATGAAGAGGAGATGCCAAGAGCTTCTCTTGTAACGAGAAGACGCAAATAGCAATGTCACTGACACATCACTCATCGGTGTCATATGTGAAGGACCGCACGCACGCACACACACACACACACACACACACACACACACACACACACACACACACACACACACACACACACACACACACACACACACACACACACACACACACACACACACACACACACACACACACACACACACGACTCGTAGCGCGGTGGTTAAAGTTCCCGGCTGCCACTACGGTGGTCCGGGTTCGAATCCCTCCCAGGGCTGAAATAATTTCAATATCGCTGCGCTGCGAGTCGTTACTCCAACTCTCGTGGGTGGGGAGTTGTGTGTGTGCGTGTAAGATCACATCATTACCCATAAATCGGTCATATATGAGCTCTGAGCTCTCTTCCAATCACGTGATCCAAGACCATGGTGAATGGTGAATCACACACACATACACCCACACCCACACCCACACGACGCGTGGCGCGGTGGTAGAGTTCCCGGCTGCCACTACGGCGGTCCGGGTTCGAAACCCGCCCAGGGCTGAATATCGCTGCGCTGCGAGTCGTTACTCCAACTTACGTTGGTGGGGAGTTGGGTGTGTGTGTGTGTGCGTGTAAGGTCACAGCATTACCCATAGATCGGTCATATATGAGCTCTGAGTTCTCTTCCGATCACGTGATCCAAGACCATTGTGTATGGTGAACCACACACACACACACACACACACACACACACACACACACACACACACACACACACACACACACACACACACACACACACACACACACACACACACACACACACACACACACACACACACACACACACACACACACACACACACACACACACACACACACACTCGAATATCACGGTTGGTTAGTGTGCCCAACATCCATCTGTTGTCTCATTGTGTAATGGTATAAACTTATCTGGTCAGACTTGATGTAAAAAAATAAAAGAATAAATAAGTAAATGTAAGTGGGAGTAGGAAACATAGGAGTCTTAGTCTGAGTTTATTCCTGACTAGGTATGCTTTTTCAAACGAATACGAAAGCACACCTGCGAAACTAGTCAGGAATAAACTCAGACTAAGATTCCTGTGTTTTCTACACCCACTTACGTCAATCTATCAGAATGTCTCAACAAAAATAAGCAAATGAATAGACATAAATAGAATAAATAAAGACAAAAATAAACCCATGAATAATTAAAGAATAGAACAAATACCTTAGTAAATAAATGAAAAAAAAAACACTGGTGCATTGTATGTTAATACTTAGTTATACGCAAGGTTGGGTAGCCATATAGAAGGGGGAGCTAGATACACCGTGAAGACATAAAAGGTTCACAGAAACTTCTCTCTGAGCTCGAACAAAAGTTAAAAATAATTCCGTTCGGAGGTCACGTCAGGAGACGCACACTTACGACCGCATCCATCACCTTTACCTTACGCCCTCGGATTGCCATGACAAATGCCAGCACGAAACGCCGGTAACCATGGGATTCGAACCCGGGTCCACACGGTGCAAGTCGAGGTGGAAGCCAGTGGTCCACAGCAGTGGACTGTGATGTTAGGGTCTGTCTGCCTTTGCTGACGACATTGTGGGTGTGACGTCACGTCGGCCTCAGACGTTCTGTGAGATCGTGACCATATATGGCGATGGGGGCGGAGCCTGCATGTGGATGTATACACTGTGTATTTGGGCCTTGATTCATGAATTCCTTCCTAAGGGCCAGTCGGTACCGTGAGGGGGTCCGTAAGAGAGGACATGAGAGGGGCCGTGAGAGAAGCCGTGAGAGAGCGATAGGGGGCCGTGAAAGGGGTTGTGAGAGGGGCCGTGAGAGGAGGTCGTGAAAGGGGTTGTGAGAGGGGCCGTGAGAGGGGGCAGTGAGAGGGGGCCGTGAAAGGGGTCGTGAGAGGGGCCGTGAGCGGGACTGTGAGAGGGGTCTGAGAAGGCCGTGATAGGGGGCCGTGAAAGGGGTTGTGAGAGGGGCCGTGAGAAGAGACCGTGAAAGGGGCCGTGAGAGAGGTCGTAAGGGGGCCGTGAGAGGGACTGTGAGAGGGGCCGTGAGAAGGCCGTGAAAGGGGCTGTGAAAGAATTCGTGAGAGAGACCGTGAGAAGGTCGTGGTAGGTGGCCGTGAGGG
This sequence comes from Oratosquilla oratoria, assembly GCF_046742065.1. Lineage (NCBI taxonomy): Eukaryota > Metazoa > Arthropoda > Malacostraca > Stomatopoda > Squillidae > Oratosquilla > Oratosquilla oratoria. The sequence goes on from NC_134787.1 coordinate 21,972,309, forward strand.
GTGCCGGGATAGGGGCCATAAGGAGGGCCGTGAGGATGACCGTGAGAGAGGCCGTGAGAGGGGGCCGTCAGGTGGGGCATGAGAGTTGCGTGAGATTCAAACTCACTATTTGCTAGCTTTCGTATTCCTTTGAAAGTCTGTGATCGTGAGAATCGGTGTAACTCTGGGGTTTGGGGGTGGGGGAAGGTGGGAGAGTGGGAGGGGGAGAGGGGGAGGGGGAGAGGGAGAGGGGGTGGGGGGAGGACGATTCCCGAAGTGGATTGACTTCTTCAATGTGGAACAAATATCTCTTTTATAATTTTTAGAAACAAAAGGAAATAAGTAACTATATTCACTTAGCTAGTATGGATTTTTTTTTTAAATATAATATATTTTAAAGACGAGGGACAATATGTTAGTGTGTGTGTGTGTTTAATCACGGTCTTGGATCACGTGCTGGACTCGAGATCGACAACTATTACACTCTCAGATAAGATCTCAAAGCTCGTATATAGACAGGTCTAAAGCCATTGCTGTGGTCATACAACCTTTCCCCTTGCTCAAGGGGGACAGTAACAGTTTGTAGTGTTGGCAACCTTTTCAAGTCCTGAGCGGGGCTCGGTCTCGGAGCTCCCGCGTGAGAGGTCAAGATGCTAACCACTACAGTACTTACATACAGAGTTTATATATGTAATGTGAATCTGCTTACACGTGGAAGAATGAATATATTTAGACTGATGCATATTAAGCGTGATTTGGTTACATCCAGGCCTCTAAGTCTAAACTTTAAAGAAATATTGATGAAGCTGTCTATTCTGAAGTCAATCTCAGCGGTGATAGGAGTAGGAAGAGGAGGAGGAAGAAGAGGAGGAGGTGGATGAGGAGGATGAGGAGGAAAATGAGGAGGATAAAAAGGAAGAGGAGGAGGAAGGGGAGGAGGAAGAGGAAGAGGTGGATGAGGATGAGGAGGAAAATGAGGAGGATAAGAAGTAAGAGGAAGAGGAAGAGGATGAGAAAGAGGAGGAGGAACACGAGGAGGAGGAGAAGTGGGAAGTGTGGAGGAGGAAGAGGAAAAGAAAGAGGAGTAGGAAAAGGAGGAGGAAAAGGAAGAAGACGAGGAACAGGAGGAGGAGGAAGAATAAAGTGAGAGAGAGGAGGAGGAGGAAGAAGAGGAGGAAGAAGAGGAGGAAGAAGAGGAAAAAGAGGGTAGAAGAGGAGGAGGAGGAGGAAGAAGAGAAGGAAGAGGAGGAGGAAGAAGAGAAAAAGAGGAGGAGGAAGAAAAGGAGGAGGAGGAGGAGGAAAAGGAAGAAGAGGGGGAAGAGGAAGAGGAGGAGGAAGAAGAAGAGTAGAAAGATGAATAGGAGGGGAAGAGGAGGGGGAAGAGGGGGAAGAGGAGGAATAGGAGAAAGAGGAAGAAAAGGAGGAGGAGGAAGAGGATGAGGATGAGGATGAGGAGGAGGATGAGGAGGAGGAGGAGCCTGTAGGAGTGTCAATCCAAGTTGGAGGGACGAAGGCGGTCGAAGGGAGGGAGGGAGGGAGGGAGGGAGGGAGTGGCGACTATCGTTTCAGATCCTTCTCTCTCAACGGTTTTGATGATTCCGTTATGACCGTTGCTCGTTTGAAATTCGAAGTCGCCGATGAATAATTGTTGGTCGTGTGTCGCTGGTTTTGTCGCGCCGTGCCTTATGCATATTCCGTGTCATCTGGAGCAGGTCAAAGCAATGCGTTGTGACCTCTTGCTCTCTCTCTCTCCCTCTCGCTCTCTCTCTCTCTCCCTCTCTCTCTTGCGTGAGGGCACGCGCACGCGCTGGCTCACAAGGAATTGGAAGAAGGTTTACACACATGACGCCAAGGAAGGCCAACAATTGCGACCGATAAAAAGACGGGAACCCGCGCATGCGTGTAACGTACACACACGAGTACGCACACATGCGCACACACGCACATATACACCTTCCTACAGTAAGGACTGATGCTGATATCAGTAATGTCGACAACTGCTGAAGGTTAGTAACTGCTCATCACGAGTTCAGAATGTGATACAAGATCTTGGTGAATCACACACACACGCAAGCACACACACACACACACACACACACACACACACACACACACACACACACACACACACACACACACACACACACACACACACACACACACACACACACACACACACACACACACACACACACACACACACACACACACACAAACACACACACACGCTTACTTGCTTATGGCGGTCCGTCGCTGATTGACAACGATAGTGCTCCGGTGAAGTGTTATGGGAGTGAGTAAAGCTGGTTGGTGATGCTGAGCTCTTTAGCGCTGATGTCAGCGGAGGTGACTGTGGAGCGCAATTATCTTTCCGCACTGCTGGCAAGTCAGCTCTGGATCAGGTGGATATTGTTTAGCTGATCTTTTTCCCGCCGGTCGTCCCGGGCTTAGTTGGGAGCAGACTCAAGATGTTTGACCCTTTGTGAGCACTGTATCCCATGAGCCGCGATCAGAGGCGATGTTTTCGAAAACAGTTGGTACCTCTTGAATGTGTTTTTTCTTTTAGCTGATCTTCATAGCGCTTTTCCTGATCCTCTGCATTGCGACATACATCAGGTAGTTGCCCGTAAATAATGTGTCGGGGAAGACGGTTATGAGGCATGCGGATGACATGACCTACCCAGTGCAGCTGATGCTTTGCTAGCGATGATTCAATGCTGGAGATTTGTGCAAGTTGCAATATTTCTGTGCCATGTTATAACCAGGATTCTTTGAAGGAACCGAATGTGGAAGGTCTCCAGAACTTTTATATGTCGCCCATAGCTGTTTCAAGTCTCTGAGCTGTAAAGTAGGGTGGAGATGCAGACGGCTCTGTTGAGGGATATTTTGGCTTCGATTCGTAAAGTTCCATTGTCAAATACCCGAGAACGTAGCCGGCCAAAAGATGCGGATGCAAGGTGGATACCTGACTGAATTTCATCGTCCACATTGTGTTTTGGTGTTACTATGCTGCCGAGGTAGGTGAACTGCTTGAGCTGTATATCATAGATTTGAAAATTGCCAAATGTTCAGCCGGATTGTTATTTCTCTGGAATCTAAGGGAGTTCGGACGGTCTAAGTTGCAGTCGTGAAAGGACTATGTGGTCGACTAGTTTGTTAAGAAGGAGAAAACTGTTCCCATTCCTTCTTTCCAACGACCATCACTCCTATACCGCTGGAGACTCCCAGTCGAATTCTCAACCTGTCTCCGTCACCCTATCCCATCGTCACAGGGTTTGAGTGCCTAAAGTTGATGATGATGGTGAAAGTGATGAAGTAAGGGAAGCAAAACACCTCCATGGATGAATGGATTTTATGTAGAGGTGTGCGGTCCCTTCATCATCTTGGCCTCGGTAACCATCTTCTAGCAGCAGAAGGGGGCTTCAGACGACCTTCTGGTAGTCAAGGTTGCTGAAAGCTGCCAGGTATCCAGTATGTTGGATCCTACCTCACACCATGGCTTTGTATCAGGGGAGCTCCTTTAGCTTTATGTCTTCCTGGACTTGTCCGCAAGGTAGTGGGATGGGGGGTGCAGGTACCGTGTATCCCCACGAGGAGGCCCGGGAGGAGACTTGGTGATGGAGGACGATTTACGAGTTCAGCTAGCGGTATAGGCTGAGAGCAGGAATACACACGCACGCAAGCTCACACACACAAAAATACACACACACACACACACATACACACACACACACACACTTACACACACACACACACACACACACGACTAGATGGCGCAGTGGTAGCGTTCGAAACCGATACTCCAGTGGTCCGAATTCGAATCCCGACCAGGGCTGAAATTATTTTAGTATCTCTGCGCTGCGAGCCGGTACTCCAACTCTCGTGAGCGGGGAGTTTTGTGTGTGTGTGTGTGTGTGTGTGTGTGTATGTATGTGTGTGTATGTATGTGTATGTGTGTGTGTAAGTCATAGCATTACCTATATACCGGTCATATATGAGCTCTGAGCTCTCATCCGGGAGGGTAATAGCTGCCCATCACGAGTCCAATACGTGATCCAAGACAATGGTGAATCACACACATATTACCTCCGTCCCTACCTACCTACCTACTGCAAGGTTTAATGTTAGTGTCAGGAATACCGACTTGTATGAGTCCTTGAACAGTACTTTCAGTGATATCAACATCCTTCGGGACGACGCTGGATCTACTGGAGGACGACCCTTCCTCTGCAGCTCTGAAGGAGGAAAAAAAAAAAAAAAAAAAAAAATTGTGCGACTGGAACTAGAAATAGCAGACGAATTTAGGTCTTAGCGAATGGAAGAACAGGTAGAATCTCAATAACTTCATTGGCTATACCTGTGAAAATTGCCCGTGGATAAACCAAAATTTATATATAAACTTAAGTGGACAAATAGTTAATTTTCTATTTTCCTATGGTAGAAAACTTTCGGTAAGGCTGGCGAAATGTTTGAAAGTACGGACGCGGCCAGTTTGTGAGCAAGGTCAATTAGTTTAATAAAATCATCTGGCGACAACCAGAAGTTTATGTAAAGGCCTCCATCTCCCCCTAATTAAAATACTATGATCACGTTTTGACTCTAATCATAAGAGAAACTGCTATAGCCAAAAAAAAAAAAAAAAAAAAAAAAAACACGCAACAACGGAGCCGGACAGCAGTATGACATCGGCCTAATTTCTTCAATGCGTAGTCCTGCCCTGACTGAAACTCTTCTGGCGTCGACCAAAACAAACTCTGTAATGCGCGTCATCGAAAGGAAAAGCGGGCACCTGCAAACAGAGAAGATGACGTCATTAGCGACTAGGTCGAAGGGGATTTGCTGGATTCGGGGATGGGGGAAGGGCTGGCGGCGCTGAAGGAGCTTTCTTGGACGGTGACTCGGCCAAACAACGCGTGATATGATAAAAGAAAAAAAGAAAAAAAAAAGGTGGGGGGTGGGGAGAGTATTTCTCTGAGGTGGGGTGCGGAAGAGGGTAGACTCGTCTGGGTAAGCCAGAAACAAATCTTGTTTCAAGTTCGACACAGCAGTTTATCGAAGTTCTTGAGCTGAATGAAATAATTTTGCAGCAGCCAGAGCAAAGACCCTGGATGTGTGGAATGCTTTGCAATGCATAGAAGGGGACTTTCCCCGGCTGAATAAAATCGCCTGGGGGGTAGCTAGAAGAAATATATAAAAGATACAAATAATAGTACAAGATCGCCCAGAGGGTTCCCTTGGACTGATTAGAATCGCCTAACGGCACCAAGAAATAGTTAACTCTATTTTTTTTTTTTTTCTGGAAGGTCTGGCGCGCTTCGCTTTGCTTCGCTTCGCTTCGCTTTGCTTTGCTTTGCGTTTGGCGACCGACCGACCGTTTCCTGGTCGCTGCTCAAGCGGATTTGCAATTATTTACCGCGTTTGCAAATGCACTGGTGGCTTAATCGGAAGCGTACTGGTCTCGCATTCGCTTAGTTGTGGGTTTGAATCCCGCACTCCTCTCGGATCCCAAGCTGTGACTGCTTGTTACCTGCTCCGGCAGTCTATGCGCATAGTAGGGCAAAGGTGACGGCTTCGGCTGCAGCTGCTCAGCGTCTCCTGACGTAGGTTTCTCATTTTCTTTGCAAGTGCTTCTCTTCTTCTTTACTATCCCAGCATTGAGGTCTCTAGCGACCATGGGCCTTCGTCACTATCAAACGAGAGAGATTCAACGCAACCCTGGGTTCTCCTACTATCTTCTTTGTTCTTCTCTCAAAAAGTTGCAATGGGAAAACAGGAAGGGAGGCAGGAGACCCTACCTCTGGTCCATGACGACGTCGGACGAAGAAACGGAATAAAGAGACCACTTGTCCTTTTGACCATTATTTCATCTTCACGTGATTATTTCTTCTTACGCAAGTTCTTGGTTAACGCCGTGGTTATCTGTCGATCTCCCGAAGGTTTCTGTCGAAGTAGGCATGACAGTTACTCCGAGGGAGGTCTGAAGGAGGCAGGGTCCTTTCTTCAGGCCTCTTAGTTCGAAAAATTTTCTCGTCTGGCAAATGTTTTCGAAGTCGACCCCGAAGACGAGACCTTTCCGCGGAAGCGTTTCAGAGTCTTCGTGGTTTCGTGAAGACACCCGGAGACTCTTTGGAGACTCTCCCAAACATGTGACTCACTGACCTCCTCAACACGGTGACATACTTAATGTTTTTTGTTCTGGTTAAGGACGTCAGGCGATTTTATGAAAACAAAGGATCGAAATCCAGTCCATGGGGTGTCTCGATAGATCGAGACGTCCTTCAGTCCGAGGTCTATCCCCCGTCAGCCACACGAAATCGTCTTTCCTAAAGCCAGGAAACCAACAAGAACAACACTACACAAACCTCGTCACCGCGTTGAAGGAGCCATATGCATATTGGTATAGGTGTATCAGCAAGGGGACGGGTTTCTCCCTTTCTGTTCTTGTAATCCGCCAGCCCTTAATTCTCTGTATTCCTTCATGCCTGTGTTCCTCTCTTCTCTTCCCCTTTTCCCCACTCCTCTTCCTCTCGTCCCGCTATTCCCGCCTTCCCTTGCTTGGGCAGCGCGCACTTTGTCGCTTCTGTCCCTCCCCCGCTTATCGGGAATTCTGAGCAGCTCGGATGGTGGATGAAACCGAGGCTGGACTTCGCTCTGCGAACTCGCTCAAAGAGGCTTTGGAGCGCCACACGGAGACCCTGTCGCCGACGCCTGCGTGTCCGTTCTTCCGGCCGTGTGTATTTCCCAGAACTCCTTTTTTTCATTTCATTTTGGTTGTCCACTCCGTCCGTCTATCTATGTTTTCTCATTTTTTTTTTCCTTTTCTTTAATTTTGCTCTTCTGTCCATCTGTCTGGTCTTCCGTCCGATACTGTCCGATTTTTATATATTCATTTATTTATTTCTTATCTATTTTTCATTATCAATTAAGGATATATATATTTCTATTTGTATCTATTTAATTGTTCATTTTATAGATATTTCCTTCGTCATTTCATTTATCGAGTGGTGTGGCTTTTTCACTGTACGTTAGTTGACCTCTGGAGTCGGGATGGGGAGTGGATGTCATCAAACTGAATAAAATCACGTGGCGACATTCATACTTGGGTTAAATAGGCAATCAAAGTTGGTTTAATTCCTTAATGGCTGAATATCAGACACGCACACACATACACACACACACACACATACACACACACACACACACACACACACACACACACACACACACACACACACACACACACACACACACACACACACACACACACACACACACACACACACACACACACACACACACACACACACACACACACACACACGACTCGATGGCGCGGTTGGTAGTCCCAAACTATCACTACGGCGGTCCGGATTCGAATCCTACCCAGGGCTGAAAATAATTTCAGTATCGCTGCGCTTCGAGTCGTTACTCCAACTCTCGTGGGCGGGGAGTTAGGGGTGTGTGTGCGTGTAAGGTCAAAGCATTACCCATAGATCGGTCATACGAGCTCTGAACTCTCTTCCGGGAGGGAAATAGCTGTCGATCACGAGTCCAACACGTGATCCAAAGACCAAGGTGAATCACACACACACACACACGCGCACACACACACACACACACACACAGAGGCGTCAGATTTGGCTCCTCGTCATTATCATCATCACTGTCGTCGTGGTTGGGGTTGTCGTCGTCTTCATAATCATCACCATCATCTCTGATCTACTGAATTGATTGCCGATGTTAAAAGACGATTTTTATTCCTGTTTTTTCTTCTTTTTTCCATCTCATGGAAAGA
>NC_134787.1:21982582-21997582 GCF_046742065.1 Oratosquilla oratoria
GGTTATGTTAGGTTATTACTCCGGTACTGATAATCCCGTTTATAGCGCGATATCAATACGTAAAGGAGTAGCTGAAGTGAATCGCTAGAGACAGTGCACATTATCACTAATAATTTCCAACAGTCGTCCCCGGAGTCAAGCGAGGCCTCAATTCCAACCTCGGGGGCGACTGTAGGTGATTTGTTACGTAAATGAAGGTTAATACCAGGGTTTATAATACATGTGACGATATGACTCGTGTAATGATAATCTCGTTCATGGCGTGATACCAAAAAGTAAACAAATCCAGAGAGTCATCAACCACAAGGCAGGCGACGACATCATAAACACCTACTCCCGTGCTTTTCCCCAAGGCAGTGTTGTGTTACTTCTGGTCGTGCTGCGTGCGTTACGTGCCCTTGCCACGTTGCTGTGTCGCTGGTGGAAGGTCTCAGCTGGCACTGTGGATGCGAAGTGCCAGACCTCGAGACGGAAGGAGAGCTCGCCCGTGTCTGTGGCGGCACACCCCAAGATTGCACAAGTGCCAGCGCGCGTGCGGAAAGTGGAGAACCGGGAGTGCGAAGCCCTGTCCATCCCCTTCTCTCTCTCTCTCTCTCTCTCTCTCTGTCTCTCTCTTTCGTCTCTCACTCTTTATGTATGTATGTATGTATGTATGTATGCATATATGTATGTATTTATGCATGCATTATGTATGTATGTATGTATGTATGTATACATGTATGTATATATGCATGTATGCATGTATGTATGTATGTATGTATACATGTATGTATATATGCATGTATACATGTATGTATATATATGTTGATATGTATTTATAATACTGTGCGTGAACTTGCGTGTGTGCTCGAGCGTGCATGTATACGGGCACACGAACATGCTATAAAGCATGCTATAAAGCATCAACATGGAGATGACCAATACATAATACCCTGGCGACATCCAGAATAAAACGAAACGTGACATCCGACACGAAAGAAGCTAAGAAGGACTTTCTTCTCAAAACCATTCCATTCACGATCCTGCAGAAGTCCATCCTGCAGAGGTCCTATAGAAGGTGGCAGCCGCAGGAGGCGTAGTTACCCCCCTCCCCGCGAACAGGATGGAAGATGGGCGGCATCTTATGACGTCCTTGTAGGGAATCTTGATGCATTTTGATTCAGGACGTCCTGCCTTTCGTTGGGAGCGTGACAGGTCGTTCGGAGACGCTAAATTGCTTTCTCGCTACTAGTTGCACCTCTAGACGAAAAAGTCCCCTTTTTTATTCTATTTTCTATCCATTTTTGTATCTTTACTTTTTCCAAAATTCCCTATCCATTTTCTTCCTTTCCCTTCAAACTTGTACATATCTATTGTCGGTGCAGGACTGGCAAGTTGAAAGGTAGATTTTGCATTCTTATCTGAGCTGGCTGAGCGGGTTAAGGCGTCGTTACTTGCGGCGAAGGTCGAGGGGATGGCGGTTCGAATCCTGCCACCGGTGAAGTTGAACCAAGGGCATGGTTTATTAAATTCCACGCTACAAAGTCTTTTGTGAAGGGCACCGTTCTAGCCTTCCGATAGGGGGGGGGAGTTTGTGACGTTAAACCATATCATATCATCATCCTCCAGTTCAGGAGTAGACTCAAAGCCAAGTCTACCAATGATACAGTTACGGAAGGCTTAAGTTGGGTTTTGACTTAAAGTGTGACAATTCACACAGTGATAGCAGGATAAATCAATGACAGTAAGCTAGTTTAAACAGACGGTTTGCTAATAACTGACAGTATCTACTTTCATGGGGGGCTAATAAGCTTTACCAATGAAAACTTACATCTTTAAAGATAGAGATATAGAAAGATACATACGAGTAGATAGATAGATGGATGAATTTATGTTCTTGGTCTTTACTTTCAAGAGAGGCCTATGCAGAAGTATTTTGTACCAATAAAAACTTACATCTTTAGAGATAGAGATATAGAAAGATACATAGATTGATAGATGGATGAATTTATGTTCTTGGTCTTTACTTTCAAGGGAAGCCTATGCAGAAGTATTTTGTACCAACGAAAACTTACATCTGTAGAGATAGAGATATAGAAAGATAGATGGATACATATATGTCCTTGATCTCTCTCTCCTCCTTCCTCTCTTACTCCCCATCCGTATTTTCAGTGACCGGATTCGAGCGTCCAACACCGGGCATTCCCGTTCGCAGACTCCCAATCCGCTTACCCGCACTTCCATATCGAAAATGCTCCTCTTGCCTTCAACAGAGACCAGAACTGTCGGGGAGTGGGTGGTGGTGGGTGTCGGTGGCGGGTGGGGGTGGGGGTGCGGGTCTCCAGCGAGAAGGATCTGGCTTGAACAAGAGTGCGTAGTATCCCTATTTTCATTTCGCTTCCTCAACCCACTATGAGTGATCTCTTTCCCCGCCACCCTCTCTCTCTCTCTCTCTCTATCTCTCACTCTCGCTCTCTCTTTCTCCACATTTTTATTTTTATTTTGTCTCTTGTTTTTTTTTCTGATTCGCTTTCGCTAGAGCTAAAAGAGGAGTGCCATCCGGTACGGGAAGGATTATCAAATGGGTCACTGCCTCTTCGCCATCGAAGAACTACCGAAGGATGAATGAAATAGCCTGGCGTTAGCCAGAATTAAAGAAAAAGTTCCTGGCTGCGACTCAAAATTGCCACCCATGGGCTCTGTGGTCGGACTGCCGGAAAAAAAAAAAAAAAAAAAACTGGAGACACTCGCAGTTCTTGGATCGTACACGGGGATGAGGCGAGGGTTGGGTGTACGCGCCATAAAAAGCGTGATCGAAAGAGACTCGCCACTCAGCACATTAGCTGTTGAGTACACGTGCGTATATTTATTCTTGTCTGTATTTGTCTTTGTCGGGTCCGTGGGAGTCTTTGCACAGGTGTCTGTCTTCTTTCGACTCGGCTAATGGGTCCTTGGTCTCAACAAGGCAGAGGCGCCTTCCTTGGCCAGGACAGAGGGCATTCGGAGGACTCATTAGTAGCTCCTGATTAACTTCGGCAGAAGCTTTCTGTGTTGACGTAAAAGGGAGGAGTCTTGATTGTGTGTGTGTGCGGGTGTGTGCGAGACGCTAAACTGTAATGTTACCTGTATTTGAGTTATTTTTTCAATGTGCAATAGGAGAAATAGATTTTCGTCTTGGCTCATCTTTTTTTGTTTCCACTATTATTGTCACTCTCAAGCTGAGAGAGAGAATGAAAGAGGGAGGGTGAGGGAGAAGGAGAGAGAGGGTGAGGGAGAGAGGTAGAGAGAGAGAGAGAGAGAGAGAGAGAGAGAGAGAAAGAGAGAGAGAGAGAGAGAGAGAGAGAGAGAGAGAGAGAGAGAGAGAGAGAGAGAGAGAGAGAGAGAGAGAGAGAGAGAGAGAGAGAGAGAGAGAGAGAGAGAGAGAGAGAGAGAGAGAGAGAGGGGGGGGTTAGAATTAGACTAATCATTGGTTTTACTTTTTCCTTCGCTCTCTTTTGTTGTCACCACTTCTCTGCCTTTCTTGACATTTCTTTCCAGTTTCTGTGCATTACCATCTTCGTGATACCCCTACGGACCAGAGCTACACATTCTTTTACGACTGGAAACTAATTTTCATTCAAAATACAGTCGAATTCTTATAATTTTTGCCCTCCTTTCGTTCTAATCTCACACTCCATAAAACTCTACTTGAACACTTTTGCGACTCCACCATTTCGGCGCCATTTTGTCCCCAAGGATAGAAACGCTGGTTATTGGTGACAAAATCTTAATACCCTCTACCCCAAGTGTTCTTAAAGTAATACCTCAATACCCTCCCCACCCCGGGAGGGTACTGAACCCGGCTCTTGGGGGTATCCAAAAAGGCATCCTGGAAAATATTGAATTAATAGTTTTGTGTAAGAATTACATTTTGTTAATTTATTTACTGGAAACGAAAATAAAAAGACCCTAGAACTCAGCTGTTTGTTCATAGCCATCCTGTTTTTTTTATTTATTTTTATTTTTTATTATTTTTTTTTTTTTAGTAAATCAAAGGTCAGATGTCGGGTACAGTAGGCTCCAATTGGATAGTGGGTATTAGGTCCACTTGGAATCGAACCATGGGGTGTCGGGACTGGAAAAATCTTTAGGATCCACTGATCTACCCTCTCCTCCTTCACCTCCACTCCCTCCTCCACCTCCTTTCCAGTTCCTCTCCACTACACCTCCTTCTCCTTCACCACCCCCTCTTCTTCCTCCCTCTTCTCCTCTTCACTACCATACCTCCCCTTCTTCTCTCCAACCCCTTCTCGTTCTTCTCCACCAATGTTCCTCCCTCTTATCCACCTCCTTTTTCTCCACCACATTTCCTCCTTCTTCTTCTCCAATGCTCCTCCTCCTCTTCCTCCTCCCCTCCTTCTTCTTCCCCACCAATCTTCCTCTTCCTTATCCTCCTCCTCCTCCTCCTTCTTCTCCACCGTCATTCCTCTTTTTGCTCCTGCTCCTCCTCCTCTTCCTCCTCCCCTCCTTCTCTTCCTCCTCCCCTCCTCCTTCTTCTCCACCAATCTTCCTCTTCCTTATCCTCCTCCTCCTCCTCTTCTCTTCCTTCTTCTCCACCATCATTCCTCCTTCTGCTCCTGCTCCTCCTCCTCCCCTCCTCCTTCTTCTCCACCAATCTTCCTCTTCTTATCCTCCTCCTCCTCCTCTTCTCTTCCTTCTTCTCCACCATCATTCCTCCTTCTGCTCCTGCTCCTCCTCCTCCTCCTCCCCTCCTCCTTCTTCTCCACCAATCTTCCTCTTCCTTATCCTCCTCCTCCTCCTCTCCTCCTCATTCTTCTCCACCATCTTTCCTCCTTCTGCTCCTGCTCCTCCTCCCCTCCTCCTTCTTCTCCTCTTCCTTATCCTCCTCCTCTTCTCCTCCTCCTCCTTCTTCTCCTGCTCCTCCTCCTCCTCCTTTTGGTCACCTCTTCTCACTTGTTCTTCGCAAAGAAGATTTTCTTTCCATTTGTCGCCAGGTGCAAGTCTACCAAACAATATGACCCGAGCCTTCCCTCCTCTTCCTCCTCCTCGTCCTCGTGTTCACCTTTCCTCGATGATCTCGTTATTCAAGAACATCCTATACCCCTCTCTTCTCGCCAGGTGCGAGCAACGCCAAAGAGTATAAACCAACTTTTCCCCTCTTTTCCCCTCTTCTCCCCTCTTCATGGCACTTGATAGGTTGTTGAATTGTGCTGAGTTCTTTCCCGCTGCACTGCCCAAGTCTCGGCTTAGTCCCTTTCGTCCAGTCTTCGTCTTGATCCTGTGTTCGATTCCCCTAAAAGATGACCGGACCCGTTGTCCCCAGGAACCAAATTCCATCATTTCTATTCCATTTTCTAAGTGACTCACACCTCTAGAACGATTTCTAGGCTCAGAACCGACCGTGGGTGTCATTCTAACCGAGCCACGGGGTGAAGAACCGTTGAGAAAGGCGGTTAAAAACCGTTACACCGTAACCGAAATCGGTGTCTTGAGAACGCATCGAGACGCTCAGCTGGGAGCTGTATGAATTTCTGATCTGCTTATTGTCCGCGGCTGGAGTAGGTCGGATCCGGTCCATTTTGTTCCCATTCCAGGGAATCCGATTACTAGCGCCCCGTCTGGACTCGCTGGGGATTACCGGGGGATGGGGGGTGGGGTGGGGGATGTGGGTGGCGGTGGTGACAGTGGGGAAGGGGAAGGGGAGGAAGGAGGGAGTTGGGATAGGGGATGGGGGCATCGGATGGGAGTGGTGAGAGTGGGGAAGGGGAATGGGAGGATGGAGGGAGGAAGGAGGGAGTAAGGAGGGAGTGGGGATGGAGGAATGGGGAATGGGGGTGGTTGTGACAGTGGGGAAGGGGAATGGGAGGAAGGAGGGAGTTGGGATAGGGGATGGGGGATGGGGGTGGTGACAGTGGGGAAGGGGAATGGGAGGAAGGAGTGAGGAAGGAGGGGGTAAGGAGGGAGTGGGGATGGGGGAATGGGGGATAGGTGGTATTGACAGTGGGGAAGGGGAATGGGAGGAAGGAGGGAGGAAGGAGGGAGTAAGGAGGGAGTGGGGATGGGGGAATGGGGGATGGGGAATGGGGTGGTGGTGACAGTGGGGAAGGGGAATGGGAGGAAGGAGGGAGTGGGGAAAGGGGAATGGGGGATGGGTGGTGCTGACAGTGGGGAAGGGGTATGGGAGAAAGGAGGGAATGGGGAAAGGGGAATGGGGGATGGGGGAATGGGAGGAAGGAGGGAGTGGGGAAAGGGGAATGGGGGATGGGTGGTGCTGACAGTGGAGAAGGGGTATGGGAGAAAGGAGGGAATGGGGAAGGGGGAATGGGGGATGGGGGGATGGGTTGTGGTGACAGTGGGGAAGGGGAATGGGAAAACAGAGGGAAAGGGGATGGGGGAATGGGGGAATGGGGGATGGGGGAATGGGGGATGTGGTGGTGTTGACAGTTGGGAAGGGGAATGGGAGGAAGGAGGGAGGAAGGAGGGAGTGGGGATGGGGGGATTTGGGAATGGGGGATGTGGGGATGGGAGGTGGTGACAGTGGGGAAGAGGAATGGGAGGAAGGAGGGAGAAAGGGAGGGAAGATGGGGGAGTGAAGGAGGACTGTGGTGGGGGAAGGGGAGAGAGGGAATCGGGAATAGGGAATGGGAAGAGAGGAAGAATAGGGAATGGTCAAGACTTCAAGAAAAGTAGGGGACAAAAAAGAGGAGGCAGAAGAAAATAGAGGAGTGACAGGAGAAGAAGGAGGAGGAAGGGAAGAGGAAGAAGAAGATGGAAAAATTGGAGAAGAGGTTGAGGAGGAGGAGGAGGAGGAGGAGGAGGAGGTGGGGACGGTGGAAGGGGGGAGAAGAAAAAACAGAAGAGGAAGAGGAAGAAAAAGAAAATATACCAAAAGCAGATGAAGAGGAGAACAAGTAGACAAAAATACGAGAACAAAAAGAAGAAAAAAGGAAGACACAAATAACGATAACAAGAAAAATAACATCAAAAAGGCAAAGAAGAGGAGTATCATTAAGATAAAGATGAAGAAGATGAAGGTGAAAATTAAGGAGAATAATACAAAGAAAATAAAAAAGGAGAAAAAATAAGAAGAAAAAGGAGACGGGGGAGGAGGAAGAGAAGAGGAGGAAGGGGAGGAAGGAGAGTGGGAGGGAGGGAGAGTGGGAGGGAGGGAGAGTGGGAGGGTGGGAGGGTGGGAGGAGGTGGGGGAACACGATTTAGGACTCGTCTCGTCTGCACATTCAGATCTCCCCCCTCTCCCCCTCCTTCTCCCCCAAGGCGAAGAAGGCGTGAGGAGGAGGAGGAGGAGGAGGAGGAGGAGGAGGAGGAGGAAGAGGAGGAGGAAGAGGAGGAGGAGGAGGAGAGACTCTGATGACTGACTAACATACTCGTGCAGTGGAAGAGGTCTGTGGACAAAAAGAGACAAGATCTCTGGACGGTTTACGAGACGGACCACGAAAAGTGGAGACTGGCCACTGAACAAGATATGGAGGAGGGATAGAAGTGACATAATATGGTTAATTAAGGGTGAAAGGATAATGAAGAAGTAAAGTGGAGAAAGTGAAAGAGAATGTGACATTGGGGGATGGTGCATCCTGTGGAGGATGGAATGGCGAAAGTGGTGGGGAAGACCATATAAAGGACTCAGGGCCGTAGGGGTGTCAATGAGGACCCTAAATTCTAGGTTTCAATAGACAAGCAGTCGACACCCCACATGGGGTGTTGATGCTGGTGGTGGTGATGGTGGTGATGATGATGATGATGATGATGATGATGATGATGATGATGATGATGATGATGATGATGATGATGATGATGATGGTGATGATGATGATGATGATGATGATGATGATGATGATGATGATGATGATGATGATGATGATGATGATGATGATGATGATGGTAATGATGATGATAACAATGGTGGTGGCGATGGTGATGATGATGATGATGGTGATGATGATGATGACGACGACGACTACGACAAGGATGACAACGACGCAGACAACGACGATGAAGATGATGATGACGATCATGATCATGATAATGATAATGACAAAAAGATAAGCGCATGCGCGTTGGAAGAGGACATCATCTGGGTCCCGAATTCACTCGAGTGGTGACGACCTGGCAGAGAAGATTGTTAATTTAGGTTAAAATAGGTTAGGATAGGTTAGGATAGGTTTGGATAGGGTTGATTAGGATAGGATAGGTCAGGATAGGTTAGAATACATTAGGTTAGGCTAGGTTAAGTTAGAATCGGGTAGATTGGTTAGACTGGTTATTATGTTTGTTCAGGTTAGGCTAGGTTAGATTAAGTTAGGTTAGATTAGGTTAGATTAAGATAGGTTAGGTCTGTTTAGGTTAGGCTAGGTTTAGTTAGGCAAGGTAAAGCTAGGTTTGGTTAGGTAAGGTAAGTTAGGTTATATTAGGAGAGGTTAAATCAGATTAGGTTAGGTTAGGTTAGATTAGGTTAGGTAAAGTTAGGTTAGGTTAGGTTAGGTTAGGTTTGGTTAGGTAAAGTTAGGTTAGGTTAGGAGAGGTTAAATCAGATTAGGTTAGGATAGGTTAGATTAGGTTAGGTAAAGTTAGGTTAGGTTAGGTTAGGATAAGATAGGTTAAGTTAGGTTAGGTTCGGGTAATTTAGGTTTAGATATACCAGTCTAAAGAAAAAGAGATCAACGAGGAATTGAGTAGATATTTTTTCTTCTAATTAGAATATCTAGCTAGTTTTGGAACACCGTGAGGTAGTCTTTCCCTCTACAGTTTAGGGAACAGCGTCTGCAGTGTGGGGGAAAAGGGAAGGCGGGGGGAAAGGGGTGAGGGAAAAGGGGGGGGGAGGCAGGGTGCTCTCCCCCTGCGGCAGATGCGGCTTGGGCGCGGGGCCGCACTTTGGAAACTAAAAGCCAATAAATAAGCGAAGACCTGTAATGGGCATTAGCATTGCGGTAAAGGGAGGACAGGGGTGGGGCCAAAGGGAGGACAGGGGAGGACAGGGGTAGACAGGGAAAGGGAGAGGAGGGGAGGACAAGGGAGGACAGGTGAAGGGTGGGGAGGGGAGAGGAGGACAGAGAGAGATAAGGAGGGGAGAGGATGACAGGGGATGACAGGGGAAGGGAGAGGAGGGGAGGACAAGGGAGGACAGGTGAAGGGTGGGGAGGGGAGAGGAGGACAGAGAGAGATAAAGAGGGGAGAGGATGACAGGGGATGACAGGGGAAGTGAGGACAAAGGAAGACAGGGGAGGGGACGGGAAAGGAGGAGGACAGGGGAGGGCAGGGGAGGACAGGGCAGGGGAATACAGGGAAAGGGAGGACAGGATAGGACGGGGAAGGGGAGGACAAGGGAAGGGAAGACAGGGGACGGGAGGACAGGGGAGGGGAGGAAAGGGGAGGGGAGAGCAGGGAAGGATAGGAAGGACAAAGGAGAACAAGGGAAGGGAGAGAGGAGGACAGAGGAAGGGAGAGAAAGACAGGGGAGGACAGGGAAGAAGAGAGCAGTGGAGGACAATGGAGGGGAGGACAGGGAAGGGGAGAGTAGGACAGGGGAGGACTGGGAAGAAGAGGGCAGGGGAGGACAAGGGAGGGGAGAGGAGGGCAGGGAAGGACAGGAAAGGGGAGAGGAAGAGGGCAGGGGAGTACAGGGGAGGGGAGGGGAGAAGTGGGCAGGGGAGGGCAAGACAAGGGAGGACAGGGAAGGGGAGAGGAGGACAGGGGAGGACAGGGCAGGGAAGGGGAGAGGAGAGCAGGGGAGTACAGGGGAGGGGAGGGGAGAAGAGGGCAGGGGAGGACAAGAAAGAGGAGGACAGGGAAGGGAAGAGGAGGATGGGGGGGAGGCAGGGAAGGGGAGAGGAGGACAGGGGAGGGGAAGGCGGGGGGACAGGGGAGAAGAGGACAGGGGAGGGGAGAGAGGGTAGGGAAGGGGAGAGGATGACAAGGGGAAGGCAGGGAAGGGGAGAGGAGGACAGGGGAGGGGAAGGCGGGGGAGGACAGGGGAGGGGAGGACAGGGGAGGACAGGGGAGGGGAGAGAGGGTAGGGAAGGGGAGAGGAGGACAGGGGAGGGGAAGGCGGGGGGACAGGGGAGAAGAGGACAGGGGAGGGGAGAGAGGGTAGGGAAGGGGAGAGGATGACAGGGGAGGACAGGGGAGGGGAGGACAGGGGAGAGGAGGACAGGGGAGGACAAAGGAAGGGAGAGAAGGAGAACAGGTGAGGATAAGGGAGGGGAGGACAGGGCAGGAGAGGGGAACGGGGAAAGGATACAATAATAGTGAAAAATATAGAAACGAAGGGAGTAAAAGAAAAAGAGGGATGAAGAGGAGGAAGAGAAACAGAAAGAATAATGAAATAGAATAAGAAAACAGAACGTAAACTGAGAAGGAGGAAAAATGATATACAAACAGAATAAAAGATAACTAAAGAACATTGACTAAGAACACGGAGAAGGTTAAGAAGACAGAACGAAGGAGATTAAGAAAGAAAGAAAAAGGGGGGAGGGAAGATGAGACGGGTGGGGAGAAAAAATCAGGTACTCTTTGGGGGAGGAAGGGAGGGTTTGGATACAAAGTGGGGAGATATAATATTGGGGGGAATAGGGGGATTACGGGGGGGAGATTATTCGAATGTTGGAAGGTAGTGGTAGGGAGGTGTCTAGGGGGTTAGGGGGGATGATGAAATCCCCCCCAGGGTCAGGGTAATGCCCCCCACCCCTTCTCTCCTCCTCAATTGGGTAAAATCGCCTGAGGTTAAGCAGAAGAAAATCATGGAAGTAGGTCAGGTAAAGGTGAAATGTAAGCGTTGTAAGAGGAAGAGGAGGAGGAGGAAGAGGAGACGGGAAGGAGGAAGTGGAGGAGGAGGAGAGATATGAGAAGGAGTATGAGGAGGAGGAGGAAGAGGAGGAGGAGGAAGAGGAGGAGGAGGAGAGATATGAGAAGGAGTATGAGGAGGAGGAGGAAGAAGAGGAGGAGGAGGAGGAGGAGGAGGAAGAAGAGGAGAAATATGAGAAGGAGTATGAGGAGAAGGATGAGGATGAGGAGTAAAAGGAAGAAGAGGAGGAGGTAGAGAAGAAGGAGGTGGACGAGGAGGATGGGAGAGAAGGAGGTAAAGAAGTATAAGGGAGGGGAGAGGGGAGGGAGAGGAAAGTGAAGGAAGAAAGACAAGGACGAGGAAGAGAAGAAGAGGAAAAATGAGGAGGGAGGGAGTGAGACCGGGAGGGAAGGGTGGGAGGGAGGGAGGGAGGGAGGGATAGGAGGATGGAGGAAGGTAGAGAAAGAGAGAAGTGGAGGAAGGGAGCTGAGTGAGGGAGAAGGGGAGAGGGGAGAAAGGGGGGAAGAGGGGAAGGAGAGGAGAAGGAGGAAAGGAGGGAAGGGGAAGAGAAGAGAAGGGGAAAGGGGTGAAGGTGGAGAAGGGGAGGAGAAGGGGGAAAGGGGGTGAATGGGAGGAGAAGGGGAGGAGGAGGTGGAATGGAAGGAGAAGGGGAAGAGGAGGGGGAAAGGGGGGAAGGGGAGGAGAAGGGGAGGAGAAGGGGAGGAGAAGGCGGAATGGGAGGAGAAGGAGAGGAGGAGGGGAAAGAGGGGAAGGAGAGGAGAAGGAGAGGAGAAGGAGAGGAGAAGGGGAGGAGAAGGTGGGAAAGGGGGGGAATGGGAGGAGAAGGGGAGGAGGTGGAATGGGAGGAAGAGGTGGAATGGGAGGAGAAGGGGAGGAGGAGGGGGAAAGGGGGGAAGGGGAGGAGAAGGGGGAAAGAGGGGGAATAAGAGGAGAAGGGGAGGAGGAGGCGAAAGGGGGGAAGGGGAGGAAAAGGGGCAAAGGAGAGAAGGGGGAAAGGGGGAAGGGGAGATAGGGGAAGGGGGAAAGGGGAGGAGAAGGGGGAAAGGGGAGGAGAAGGGGGAAAGGGGGAAGGGGAGGAGAAGGGGGAAACAAAGGAAGGGGAGAAGGGGAAAGGGGGAAGGGGAGAAGGGGAGGAGAAGGGGGAAAGAGGAAAGGAGAGATGAAGGGGGAAAGGGGGAAGGGGAGGTGAAGGGGGAAAGGGGGAAGGAGAGGAAGAGGGGAGAAGGGGAGGAGAAGGGGGGAAGGGGGGAAGGGGAGGAGAAGGGGAGGAGAAGGGGGAAGGGGAGGAGAAGGAGAGAAGGAGAGGAGAAGGGGGAAAGGGGGAAGGGGAGAAGAGGGGAAGGAGAAAGGGGAGAGGGGGAGGGGAGGAGAAGGGAGAAAGCGGAAAGGGGAGGAGAAGGAGGAAAGGGGGGAAGGGGAGTAGAAAGGGAGAAGAGGGAAAGGGGGGAAAGGGAGAAGGGGAAAGGGGGAAGGGGAGGAGAAGGGGTAAAGGAGGGGCAGGGGAGGAGAAGGGGGAAGGGAGAAGGGGGAAGGGGAGGAGAAGGGGGAAAGGGGAAGGGGAGGATGAATGGGGAAAGGGGGGAATGGGAGAAAGGGAGAAGGGGAGAAGAAAGGGGAAGGGGAGAAGGGGTAAAGGAGGGGAAGGGGAGAAGGGGGAAGGGGGAAGGGAGGAAGGGGAGGAGAAGGGGAAAATGGGGAAGGGGAGGTGAAGGGGAAAAGGGGGGAAGGGGAGGAGAAGGGGGAAAGGGGGAAGGGGAGGAGAAGGGGGAAGGGGAGGTGAAGGGGGGAAGGGGGGAAGGGGAGGAGGGGAAAGGGGGAAGGTGAGGAGAAGGGGGAAGGGGGGAAGGGGAGAAGGGGAGCAGAAGGGGAAAAGGGGGAAGGGAGGAGAAGGGGAAAAGGGGGAAGGGGAAGAGAGGGGGGAAAGGGGGGAAGGGGAGGAGAAAGGGAGAAGAGGGGAAGGGGAAGAGAAGGGGGAAAGGGGGAAGGGGGAAGGGGAGGAGAAGATGTAAAGGAGGGGAAGGGGGAAGGGGAGGAGAATGGGGAAAGGGGGAAGGGGAGGTGAAGGGGGAAGGGGGGAAGGGGAGAAGGAGGAAAGGGGAAAGGGGGAGGGAGAGGAGAAGGGGAGGAGAAGGGGGAAAGAGGGGAAGGGGAGGAAAAGGGGGAAAGGGGGAAGGGGAGGAGAAGGGGAAGGGGAGGAGAAGGGGAAGGGGAGGAGAAGGGGAAGGGGAGGAGAAGGGGAGGGGAAGTGGGGAAGGGGGAACGGGAGGAGAAGGGGGAATGGGGGAAAGGGGAGGAGAAGGGGGAAAGGGGGAAGGGGAGGAGAAGGGGGAAAGGGGGAAGGGGAGGAGAAGGGGGAAAGGGGGAAGGGGAGGAGAAGAGGAGGAAAAGAGGGAAAGGGGGAGGTGAGAAGGGGAGAAGGGGAGAAGGGGAGACGGGTGGAAGGGGAGAAAGTGGAGAAAGGGGAGGAAAGGAGAGGAAAGGGGGTGGGACAGATGATAGTCATCATTCACGTCCCGTACTGGACGGGCCTAAACCCCTGATTGTGTGTGCGCGGGCGCGTGTCCATTGGACAGAGATTACTTGCATGCTCAGACTCGAGTATTAAAAAAAAAAAAAAAAAAAAAAAAAAAAAAAAAAAAAAAAAAAAAAAAATCCGATGCAGCTGGTTTTGGGAGTAGGGCGTAAAGGGATTGGGGAGGGAATAGGTAGAGGGATCAAGAGAGAAACGGGAGGATGGGGAATAGGTAATAGGTAATAGGAGAAGGATTGGGTGGAAATGGGAAATGAAATATAAGCAAATAGTGAGGTAAAAATGGGGAGAGGATAGTTCGGGGTATTTAGTGGATAGGGAATATTTTGAAGTGACGAGTAGAATAGTGGCTTAACGAGTAGTTGGTGAATATTAGAACTAGAAATAGTCTTAGGAATGGTAGAATGTAGAGAAGAATAGTTGGGTTGTGGTAGGGATGGTGAGTGGATAGTGTAAAGTAATGGTTGGAAACCATTCATTCGTTTTGTATTTGTTGAGGCTTTTTCGTTTTATTCTGGTTAAAGGTTGTTGTGAGTGTAGGCCTAAGGGATGTAGGAACGGTGTCGTATAAAGCCAAAACGCATTAACTCCAAAACCATTGGTTTGAGAAAATCGAGATTAAAATTTGAAAGCTCATTGTTTGTTTTTGCTGCTTGTATCTGCTTTTTGTAGTTTTAAACGTGTGCACACGCACGCACACGCACACACACACACACGCACACACACATACGTACACACACGCACGTACACATACACACATTCATGTACACGCACACACACACGTACACACACACATAAGTACACGCACGCACAAACATATACACATGCACGCACGTACACGCACTCACACACACACATACACACGCACGCACGTACACGCACTCACACACGCACGTACACGCACACCCACACCCACACACACATACACACGCACGCACACACACAAACGCACATACATACACACATACGCACATCCGCACTCGTATACACAAAACATGTAAACATTCATACGGAAATTATACGAGAAGAGGTAAGGCAATTTTTCTCCCTCTGGCGGAGTTATTTTTATGCGTAAGAGATAATTACACTGAAACATTAGGAATTTTAACCGTAGGTTAACAATATTCACGCTAATAGATCTCATTTAATTGAATCTGTTCTTGACGGCGTACGAAGCACAGGAAATTCACGAAAAAAGATTTTTATAGATTTAGATGAAGGCACTAGAACATAGAAATACGAAGGAAATAGAAAGAAGAAATATCGATAAATTGATCAATATAGATATGAATAGATAAATGAATAAATGAATGAGTAATTAGAGAAATAAAGATATTAATAGATAAATGAATAAGTAAATAGATAAGAAAATAAGAAAATAAATAAATAGATAAATAAATAAATAATCAAATAAATATGTGAATAGATAAATTGATAACTAAATAAAGAAATAAATAAGTAGATGAATTCATGAGTAAGTGCATAAACAAATAAATAACTTAATAAACATAAATTAATTAATAACCAAAAAATAAATTGATAAATAAATAGATGAACATATACAGACAAATTAATACATAAACACATAGATGAATATATACATAGATAAGTAGATAAATATATGGATAACTTCATAAACAAATAAATAGCTTAAACAAATAAATTAGTCAAT
>NC_134787.1:22002582-22005082 GCF_046742065.1 Oratosquilla oratoria
TTGAGGTGTTGAGGGAGGAAGGGAGGGAGGGAGAGAGGGAAGGGAGGGAGAGAGGGAAGGAGAGAGGGAAGGAGGGAAGGGAGGGAGGGAGGGGAGTTCTTTGCATGAGAGAGTCTGAGAAGAGTTGTTGTTGTTTTGGACAGCAGTTTACCAGCGCCTCTATCTCGCACCGCTGTCATGCCTGTCTGGGAAGAGATGGGGGTCTGCTTGGTTAGGTAAGGATAGCCAAGGAGAGGTGCTCTTCACATAGATTTGTGTGTGTGTGTGTGTGTGTATGTGTGTGTGTGTGTGTGTGTGTGTGTGTGTGTGTGTGTGTGTGTGTGTGTGTGTGTGTGTGTGTGTGTGTGTGTGTGTGTGAGAGAGAGAGAGAGAGAGAGAGAGAGGGGCGACAGAAAGAGAAGGAGAGAGAGAGAGAGAGAGAGAGAGAGAGAGAGAGAGAGAGAGAGAGAGAGAGAGAGAGAGAGAGAGAGAGAGAGAGAGAGAGAGATAGAGATAGAAAGAGCGAGAGAGAGAGAGAGAGAGAGAGAGAGAGAGAGAGAGAGAGAGAGATAGAGATAGAAAGAGCGAGAGAGAGGTGGGGGGGGGAGTTATTCGTGTGACCCTTCGCTCTGTGTTACTTCGCATAACCTAGCCCCCCTCAGGCAGTACTACGTAAATCCTAGGCACCCCTACGGCCCGGAGCCACACGTTATTCTTCTAAAGACTCGAGCTATTGGCGTTTTACTTCTTTGGATATCAAACAAAATAATCTTTTAATCACTACATAAATTTCATGGGGTCACAGCTTTTCATTGCAGTGGCAGGCATCAAAGATGCAGTATACCAGCGTTACACTTAAGTACAATCGAGCTAATTATAAGTTTTCTTCAGAAGTACAACCTGAGTACAAGTGCTCTCCACACTTCACGTTCACTCCACATCATTCATACAACCAATCTTACCAATCCGGATTGAGCCAGTGTGATGAGGTACTGAGGTTGTATCATTCATCAGGAAATAGAGAGAGGGTCCTGCAGAGGATCCACCCCTCACCCAGGAAGATCACTTTCACATAACTTCATTCATTGTATCTCTGGTAGTGCTGGGATGTTCTGGTGATTGTAATAACCACGTGTATGAGGATGTTGGGGGTATATAAGCTTAGGTACTGGGGGAGGGGCTGGGGTTGGGGGGTTGGGGGGAGTGTACGGGGCTGCGTGGTTGTCGAGGTCAACATAGGTCAAGAAATACTTCCCTGTTTGGATAACATGTCCGGGAATTCAGTATGAAGCCTTATCTTCGGAGTACGAAAAATCAGACTTTTCTACTTCACATTTCTGTGCAGTAAATTGATTCCTCTGTGTCCTTTTCAAATATTTCCTCTTCTTATCCTCATGGTCTCCTCATCCTCTTCAGCCCTCAGCTCACAGCCTCTCAGACCCCCCCCCCCAGCCTTCCAGCCTACAGACCCCAAAGTCCACTAGCTTCTGGGCCTTAGTCTGCTAATCGTCAATCGTGAGGTCTATCTCCACAGCCCACAGCCTTCAGCCCCCAGACCACAGCCCCCCCCCCAGACACCCTTCAATAGTCACCCCCCAGCCTAGCCCCCCCCACCGACACCGCTCCAGCCCTCTTTATCCCTCCCCCCACCCCCATAGTCCCGTCCCTATCATACTTCAATCTCTCTTCTTGATTCTTTCAGCTTCCTAGTCTCCATTTGGATCTTCTCCAACAACCTTAACTTCTTCTGGTTCTTCCTCCTCCTCCTCCTCCTCCTCCCCTCAAGTCCTTCTTATTTTCCATTCTTTCATTACTCCCTTCCTTCTTTTTCTTCATCCCTTCCTCCTTTCTTTTTTTCTACCTCCACTCTTACCTCCCTCCCTCCTTCTCTTCTATCCTTCTTTTTCTACCTCTCTACTTCCCTCCCTTCCCTTCTTTTTTTCCCTCTTTTTCTCCCTTTCATCCTCTCTCCCTCCTTCCCTTCCTTCCTTTTTCTACCTCCCTTCTTCTCTCCCTTCTTCCCTTCCTTCCTTGTTTTTATGGCCCCCTTTTCCCTCCCTCCCACCTCCTACTTCCCCTCCATCATGATCATAATTTCTTTCCTGTTGCCTCCTCTTCCTCGTTCTACTCCTTTCTTCACTTCCTCCTCCTTTCCCCACCTTTTTCTGTTCCTCATTATCTTCACCTTCTCCTCCTCCTCTTCTTTCCTTCTCTTCCTCTTTTTATTTTTCTTCTTCCAATTCTTTTTTTTCCTCATCTTCCTCCTTTCCTCCTTCTGAGTTCTTTTCCTCTTCTTCTCCCTTCTCTTCCTCCTTATATTCCTCCTTTTTTTTTGTTCTTGTCCTTCTGTCTTCCTTTCCTCCTCCTCCTCCTCTTCCACTTCCTTCTCCTTCTCGTCGTCCTCAACGATGGTACCCACTGATCCGGGCCGCCCCGGACATGCGATCCTGTCACTTGCGCGTCCAGGAACTGATGTCCGGCGCAGACATAACTTCCGGGTCCTCCCTTTCCCCCTTTTTTT
>NC_134787.1:22007582-22022582 GCF_046742065.1 Oratosquilla oratoria
TGGCTGAAGCACAGGTGATTTTATTCAGCCGATTATGAATGGAGTAGGAGGGCTTCTCATCACCTCTTCCTCCACCACCATCCACTCCTCTTCCTTTTCCTCCTCCTCTTTTTCCTCTTCTTGTTTCTCCACCATTACCACCACCTCTTCCTCCATTACTATTACCTTCTCTTCTTCCTTCTCTTCTTCGGCCTCCTCTTCGTCCTCTTTCTCCTCCTCTTCTCCCTTCAGCACCTCTGTCACCACCTTTTCCCTGATCATGCCTTCCTCTTGCCATCTCCAAACCCTATTTCTTACTCCACTACTCCCTGTCCCCCTTCCGCCCCCCCCTCGCCCCCCTAAGTCTCTCCCTTTCGCCCCTCATCGCCCGACGGACACATTTCAATTCCATCTCCTCTTCGCAGGCTATTTTCCCCGCGCCCCAGTGGGTCCGCAAAATGTAAATAGATTGAAGAAAATCATAGACCCAGCCAATAGCGGTCACTCCGACCCCGTTAGAGAGAACTCCCTGGCCGTGACTCCCTTCCACCTGGGAGTGCGGACACCTTGGAGTTCTCTCGACATCGCCCATCCCTTGGAGTGATGATGGAGACTCCCGTGGAGGTCCTTGTTTGGAGGGCATGGGAGTTGGGGGAGTGTGTAGGGGGAGGTGGGGCGAGGGTTGATAAGTAGGGGAACCATATTAGCGTCATCTCGAGCATACGGTCACTTCTTCTGGATGAGGTCTATCCAATGGCCAGCCAGCCAGTCATCCAGCCATCCGTTCAACCTCAACAACGAGAGCTTCTATCCTAAAATCTGATCACGTGATCACATACAACCATTCAATCCACCTCATACCTCCCGCTTCCCCTAACTAAGTCCCTTTCAAAAAAAAAAAAAAAAAAAAGAACATGAATGAATAGATAAAAAAGAATAAATAGATAAATAAAAAAAATGAATAATGATAAATGAATAAAAATAAAAAATGAATAATGATAAATAGATAAATAAAAATAGATAAAAAAAATAATAAAGTGTGTGTATGGGGGTATTAATACGTATTTCTAACCTCGTAACCTATGCTACTTCAGTTAAGTATGAAAATTAAAGCTCCGAACCACTTAACCTTGTTCGTTTAACCTTCATTTCTCGGCGTATCATCTCATCGGCGTCCATTGGGAATCAAACCCGGTCCACAGAGTCACGGGATGAGCACAAAGCTTAACCCACCCGGACATCATCACCCCGGGAGCTCCTTCTTTAGATGATGGTGATAAAGAGTCTACGGCAGGAGGCGCTGAGTAGCTGAGGCAGAAGCCGTCATCTTTGGCCTATGTGGTCTAGATACTGTTAGGGAGCAGGTAACTGACAGTCACTACTGGGAATCGAAGAGGAGTGCGGGACTCTAACCCACTATTAAGGGAATCCAGGACCAGCCCACTTCCGATGACGTCACCAGCGTGGTTCTTGTAGATGAGCTGGAACTCTTTCGATTTTGATTTACTTGACAATCTATCTATCTGTCTATCTATATACCAAGGGTTTTTCCCCCTTACCAGGAGGGTAGCCAAATCAAAAGGCATATACCCATTCCCACCCATTCCACTCCCATCCCCCCCTTCCCCCCCCTCATCTTAGCACCTTATGGATGACGGGTCATCCTTGTATCTCTCCCACTGTCAACACGTAATTCTATTATTCTTAGATATTTGGGTGTGGGTGTGGGTGTGGGAGAGGGGTGGAGTAGACAGATTTGGGGGCTTATTAGAGTCTTCCAACCCATCTCTCCCCCTTTCCCCTCTTCCCCTTTTCCTCTTTCCCCTCTCCGTCCCTCTTGTTCTCTTCTTCTACTCCCCTCTTCGTCACGTGACTGTCCAAAATCAAGGCTAGAAACGCTGGTAAAACACAGTCCAGATCAACTCTTCCTCTTCCGCCTCGTCCTCTTACCTTTCCTTTTCCTCCCTCCTCTTTCTCCTCCTCCTCCCCATCTCTCTTTTTACCTCACCATCCATTTTTATTTCTCAGCTTCCCCCCTTCTCCCCACCCCCTCCCCTCCCCTTCCAATTTTCCTTTTTACCTTCACATTTTTTCTTCTTCTTCTTGGTCATTCCCTCTCCCCTTCCCACCCTCGCCCTCGTCCCATCCCCATCCTCCTTTTTCTTCCATCCCTATTCCTTTCCTTCCTTTTCCTTCCTCTTTCTGTTTTATATTCCCATATCAGTTCACTTTCCCCCCTATTCCTGGCCCTTCCATCGTCCCTTTTCCCTTCCGTCGTCCTTTTTCCCTAGCCCTCTCCTTTCCACTCCCTTCTCTTCCATTACCATTCCTCTTCCTCCTCCCCCTACACCCTAAACTCCTCTTCCCTATTCTCTTTCCATCCCCTCCCCCACCTTTGGTCCATTCCCTTCACTTCTCTTTTCTCTCTCCCCCTTCCCATCCCCCTCCTCCTCCTCCTCCTCCTCCTCCTCACCGTTCTTTCGTCCCAGACGCCCTCGCCCTTTTGGTGCTCGCCCTTGAGCGGAGGAGGAGGAGGAGAAGGGGGAAAAGAGAAGAAGGAGTAGGGGAAGGAGTAGGGAGGGAGAGAAGGAGTAGGGAGGAAGAGAAGGAGGAGGTAGAGGAGGAGGAGGAGGAGGACGAGGACGAGGGGGAGAAAGAAGAAGAGGAGGAGGAGAGGGAAGTGGAGGGAGAGGAGGAGGAGGAGGAGGGGGGAGAGAAGGAGGAGGGAAGAAGGAAGAAGAGGAAGAGGAGGAGGAAGAAGAGGAGGAGGAGGAAGAAGAGGAGGGGAAAAGGAGGAGGAGAAGGAGGAGGGGAGAAGGAGGAGTAGGAAGAGAAGGAAGAGGAGGAGGAAGAGGAAGAAGAGGAGGGGAGAAGGAGGAGGAGGAAGAGGAGGAGGAGGAAGAGTAGGAGGAAGAGGAGGAGAAGGAGGAGGAGGAGGAGGAGTGTCCTCAGTGATGGGGCAAGACGCCCTGAGTCTCTTCACGCTTCTGTTCTTTGCCGCCGCCGCAGGTCCCTTCTTCTTCTTCTTTCTTCTTGTGATTTCAATGTTCCTCCTCCTCCTCCTCTTCCTGTCCTCCGACTGTTCTCTTCCAAGCACACCCTCACACACTCCAACCGTTCGATTTTTTCTTTTTACTTTCTCTCTCTCTCTCTGTCTGTCTCTCTCTCTCTCTCTCTCTTTGTCTCTCTCTCTTTCTGTCTGTCTCTCTCGCTCTCTCTGTCTCTCTCTATCTTTCTCTCTCTCTCTGCTTATCTCTCTGTCTCTCTCTCTCTCTCTCTCGCTCTATCTCTTTATCTTTATCTCTTTCTTTCTCTCCCTCTGTCTCTCTCTATCTTTATCTCTCTCTTTCTCTCTCAGTCTGTCTCTCTCTCTCTCGCTCTATCTCTCTGTCTCTATCTTTATCTCTCTCTGTCTTTCTCTCTCTCTCTTTATCTCTCTGTCTCTATCTCTGTCTTCCTCTCTCTCTACCTTTCTCTGTCTTTCCCTCTCTCTCCTCTCTCTTCTGGGTCGTCTCGATTTTCCTGTTGCCGACACCCTTCGTCCATTTTTATCCATCTTTTCTTTGCCTTCCCCCCAATATCCCCCCCCTCTCCCCCCCTTTCTCCCCTCCCCCTCCCCGGGCTCCTTGCATCGCGGCGTAATCCTCTTCTGCATAACTCCGTCATTCACTTTTCATTCGATTAATTTCTCCTCCGCTTTCCTCTCTTTCCTCTTTCTCGTCGTCGTCCGGCAAGGAATCTCTCCTCCGTGTTTCCTCTTCTCTCGACCCTTTGATCTTCTCCCCACTGTTTAGCTTCGCCAGCTCGTACCAAGTCATTCACGTTTCTTCTTGTTCGTCTTCTTCGTATTCTCATCTTTATTCATTATATCTTCCTCCTCGTCCTTCTCCTCTTACTCCTCTTCTTCCTCCTCCTCCTCCTCTTCTCCTCCTTTTCCTCCTCTTCCTTCGCCAGCTCGTACCAAGTCATTCACGTTTCTTCTTGTTCGTCTTCTTCGTATTCTCATCTTTATTCATTATCTCATCCTCCTCTTCCTTCTCCTCTTACTCCTCTTCTTCCTCCTCCTCCTTCTCTTCCTTTTCCTTCGCCAACCTGTACCAAGTCATTCACGTTTCTTCTTGTTCGTCTTCGTATTCTCATCTTTATTCATTATCTCATCCTCCTCTTCCTTCTCCTCTTACTCCTCTTCTTCCTCCTCCTCCTTCTCTTCCTTTTCCTTCGCCAACCTGTACCAAGTCATTCACGTTTCTTCTTGTTCGTCTTCGTATTCTCATCTTTATTCATTATCTCATCCTCCTCTTCCTTCTCCTCTTACTCTTCTTCCTCCAATTCCTCCTCCTCCTCTCCTCCTCCTCCTTCTCCTACTCTTCCTTCGCCAACTCGTACCAGGTCATTCACGTTTCTTCTTGTTCGTCTTCTTCGTATTCTCATCTTTATTCATTATCTCATCCTCCTCTTCCTTCTCCTCTTACTCCTCTTCTTCCTCCTCCTCTTCTTCCTCCACTTTCTCCTCCTCCTTCTCATCCTCTTTCTTCTCCAACCTGTACCAAGTCATTCACATTTCTTATTGTTCTTCTTCGTATTCTTATCTTTATTCATTATCTCTTCCTCCTCCTCTTACTCCTCTTCTTCCTCAACCTCTTCCTCTTCTTCCTCCTCTCCTCCTCCTCCTCCTTCTCCTCCTCTTTCTTCGCCAACCCTTTCCCTCCGTACCAAGACATTCATGTCTCTTTTTGTTCTTCTTCGTATTGTCATCTTTATTCATTAGCTCCTCCTTCTCTTCCTCTTCCTCTCTTTTCTTTTCCTCTTCCCCTTTCTCCTTCTCCACCTCCTCTTCCTCCCCTTCCTCCTCCTCTTATTCCTCCTCCTTCTCCTCCTCCTTCCTCCCCCTCCCCCTCATCTTCCTCCTCTTGAGCCTCTGCTCTTTTCCCGTTCATTTTTCATGTTTTGTCCTGTTTCCCATTTTCCCTCCAAACCTCAAATCAATTTTGTTCTTTCCTTCCTCTTCGTCACCTCCTTTGTTCCTCACCATCATTTTGTTTCTAAGATCTTCTTCTCGTTTTCCTTCTCTCATTTCCCCCCTTTTTTTCCCTTTCATTTCTACGTTCACCCACCTCTTCTTCTCATCATTTTCCTCTTTCTTTCCTCTTCCCTTTTCGTCCTTCTATTGTCTTCCAGTTACCATCTTTGTCTCTCTTTCTCTCTCTTTCCATCGTTTGTGGCCTCGCAAAGCCACACATACCTTGATCATGTTGCACATACCAATGGTAGGTCATACCACCAAGTCCTTCCATGGACTGGTGGCATAATAGGAAGCGTTTGGGTCTCGCATCTTCCTATAAGGAAGGACAGAGTCGGAGCTCGGCGTGACGTCATCGATAACGTAAACAATGACGTCATCGGTGACGCCATTCATGGTCCTGAGAGGGTTTGTTGTATGTCCAAGTTTTGATCTGAGTTGAGACGTCAGAGGGGGAGGTGGGGGGAGGGGGAGTGGGAGAGTGGGAGTGGGAATGGGAGTGGGGGAGGGGGAGTTGGGGGAGTGGGAGAAGGGGGAGTTCGTAACTCTTTCTTGGATTCAGCACTTGGTTACGCCACGGGAGGATTAGCTGTCCTCCTCCTCCTCTTCCTCCTCCTCGGCAGACGCGGAGTTGGATTCTGGAGGAGGTGGGAGAGAGGGGGTGGGGATGTGGGGAGGGTGAGGGGCTAGAATATGGAT
Organism: Oratosquilla oratoria; assembly: GCF_046742065.1. NCBI lineage: Eukaryota > Metazoa > Arthropoda > Malacostraca > Stomatopoda > Squillidae > Oratosquilla > Oratosquilla oratoria. The sequence continues at coordinate 22,013,281 of NC_134787.1, forward strand.
AAAGCAAATTTATATATTTTTTCTTTCAAGTGTAACAAAGAATAGAAAATGAGAGAGGGAAGGGAGACAGAGAAGGAAGTACTGTAGAGAGAGAGAGAGAGAGAGAGAGAGAGAGAGAGAGAGAGAGAGAGAGAGAGAGAGAGAGAGAGAGAGAGAGAGAGAGAGAGAGAGAGAGAGAGAGAGAGAGAGAGAGAGAGAGAGAGAGAGAGAGAGAGAGAGAGAGAGAGAGAGAGAGAGAGAGAGAGAGAGAGAGACAGAGAGACAAAATGAAGGAGAGAGATAGTGAAGGAGACAGAGAGAGAGAGAGAGAGAGAGAGAGAGAGAGAGAGAGAGAGAGAGAGAGAGAGAGAGAGAGAGAGAGAGAGAGAGAGAGAGAGGGAGGTATAAAGTGAGGGACGTAAAGAGAGGAGGTAGATAAATAGACAAATAGGTTGATAGATAGGTAGTTAGATTGACAGATAGATAAACAGAGACGCAGAGACACACATATAGACATAAAAGCATGGAGACATAGAAACATAGAGATATAGAGACACTGAAACAGAGATAAGAGATAAAGGTGGAGATATGAATAGAGGGATAGATAGATATACAGATAGAGAGAGATAGACACAGAGATGAAGGTATAAAGATACAGAGAAAATATACATAATTAGATTATGTACTTATCGTCAACCACATTAAGAACTTTAACCCAAGCAAGCAATGTTGGCGGGGTGGGGGGTGGGGGGGAAGGGAGAGAGCCCGGGGAGAGAGGGAAGGGCGAAGGGAGAGTGGGGGGAGGGGGGAGTTGGTGAATGGCGGGAAGGCGAGATCTCTCTGTCTCATTTGGGCCCAAGAGTATCGCCAATTGGGCGTGAGGAACGAGCTTGTGTTGGAGGCTGTACGGCGCCCTCGCCCCTATGGGGCGGAAAACGGGGCGCCGAGCGAGAACACAGGCGAGGGGAGGGAGGGGCGAGGGGGCGAGAGGGCGAGGGGGAAAAGGGGAGAGAGGGGACAGGGTCATACAACTGAAACCAAACATGTCTGTGGAAAAAGGGGAGTGGGGAGGGGGAGGGAGAGGGGAGAGAGGGGAGACGGGAGAAGGGAGAAGGGAGAGAGGGGAGAGAGGGGAGACGTGGAGATATAACTGAAACCGACAGTACTATGGAAAAGGGTGAGGGGAGTGAGAACGAAGAGGGTTGAAAGGGGAAGGGTGGGTGAAGAGAGGAATGGGGAAGAAGACAGTGAGAAAGGAGGGGAAGGGAGGGGAGAGGAAGGAGACGAGAAAGGGAAAAGATGATTTTGTAAAAACAAAAAAACAAAACAACACAAAAAAAAAAAAAAAAAAAAAAAACAAAAAAAAGAAACAAAAAAAAAAAAAAAAAAAAAATAAAAACAAAAGAAAAAAGAAAAATCAAAAAAAAAAAAAAAAAAAACTAGAATAAATAAATAAATGAATAAATTGATGACCAAGGAAGGGAAAGAGAAAACACTGGGGACAGAGAAATAAAGAGGAAAGAGAAAACAGATGATAGGGAGATACGGAAGAAAAAAAATAGGGCGAAAAAAAGATGACGAGAAAACGAAACATACAGAAAAAGGTGCAATAAAGGAGGAGAAGAAACAGGAGTGATTGGAAAGAGAGAAAAATGGAAATTAAAAGAATGTAAAAAGAAGGGACGGAAGTAAAGAAAAGACGAAAAGACGACGAAGAGAAGAGATAGGGGGGAAAGAATTGAAAGGAACGTAGAGAGAAATAACGAAGAGTTGAGAGAAAATAAGAGAAAGGGAGAGAAAGGAAAGGGAAAGGACGAGATGGAATGGAAGAAGAGGAAAAGGGTAAGGAGGACGAAGGTAAGAGTAAAAGAAAGGGCAAGGAAAGAGGAAATGAAATAGAGCAAAGAGGAAAATGGCGGAGCGGAAGGGGAAAGTACAGAGATAGAGAAAGAGGTAGATAGACGGAAATAGAGAGAAAGAAAGAGTGAGTGAGATAGAAGGATAGAGAGAGACAGATAGAGCTAGAAGTAAATATATATATATATATATATATATATATATATATATATTTATATATATATATATATATATATATATATGTTGTGTATCTTAAAGACGGATTGAACATTCTTAGAAGCTCTTCCAAGGGATTCGAACCCTGACCTGTGCGTACATAATCACGAAGTCGCTAGCGTTTTGGCTTCGTAATTATATACGCACAGGTCAGGGTTCGAATTCTTTGGCAGAGCTTCTAAAAAAACGTTCAATATATATATATATTGATATATATAGATATATAGAGATATATATATATATATATATATATATAGAGAGAGAGAGAGAGAGAGAGAAAGAGAGAGAGAGAGAAAGAGAGATATAGACAAATATATATATATATATATATATATATATATATATATATATATATAAACTTAAGTACTCTACTCAGAAATCTGCATCCAGACGACTGCACATCGGTGCGTAACACAGAAAAGAAATTCTATAAACAAAATAATGCTATCACAGCTGTTGACTTTAACAACGCATGCATTATTAATGGCCTACTTTCAATATATACATATATATATATATATATATATATATATATATATATATACATGTATATATATATTACATATATATACATATATATATATATACATATATATTACAAAGGATTACAAAGGCGGAGCATGCCGACAGGAGACCTTTTGATCCATATCTAGGTCGGATGCGAAAAAAAAATCATATTAATAATAAAATTATAAATAAAAACTATAACAATGTAAATAACAAATAAATACATAAATAAATGCATAGGTATAGTTAAATAATAAATAGGTAAATAGTAAATAATAATAAATTGACATATAACTAATAATAAATGAGAATCAGACAGACAAATGATAACAAAACAAAAACAAATAATATAAGATAAATTATAATCATTACAGCATCTTACTTAGGTATCTATCTAAATGATTCTTAAAGCTTCGAACTGAACTACATTGCACTACCTTTGCAGGAAGTTTATTCCATTCATTAACTACACGGTTGGCAAAGTTGTTTCTACCTACTTCCAAATTGATTCTATTTCCGGACAGTTTAAGCCCATTGTTTCTTGTCTGATTCTCATTCAATGTGAAAATTTGGTCACTTTTGATGTTGTCAATTCCCTTTAGAATCTTAAAGACCTGTATCAAGTCACCTCTGAGTCTACGCTTTTTTAGGGAAAACAGATTCATGTGTTTTAGTCGATTTTCGTATGATTTATTTTTGATATTTGGAATCAGTTTTGTGGCTCGCCGTTGTACTTTTTCCAGTCTGTCAATGTCTTTAATGAGATTCGGTGACCATACGGAAAGAGCATATTCCAAATGTGGACGAACTAACGATTTATATAGCTTGTTAATGAGTGATGGACTTTTGAAATCAAAAGATCGCGCAATCAGTCCTAGAATCTTATTTGCTTTCTCAGAGGCTGAAATACACTGCTTGGATGATTTGAGGTCGTTACTGATATAATTGATATATTTTAATTATATATTTGTGACAAGTTGAAAAAGGTGGAAAAAGAGAGTCACGGGTCTCGTTCCGAGTTTATTCCTGACCAGTTTCTCTTGTAGCTTCTTCTGAAGAAGCTACAAGCGAAACCGGTCAGGAATAAACTCGGAACGAGACCCGTGACTCTCTTTTTCCACCTTTTTCAATATAGACAAATATATATATATATACATATATATATATATATGTATATATATATTTATATATATATATATATATATATATATATATATATATATTTGTCTATATCTGTCTCTCTCTCCCTCTAACTCTTTCTATCTACCTCTCTCTCTTTTTATCTCCCTCTGTCTCTCTCTCTCTCTCTCTCTCTCTCTCTCTCTCTCTCTCTCTCTCTCTCTCTCTCTCTCTCTCTATATATATATATATATATATATATATATATATATATATATATATATATATATAGAGAGAGAGAGAGAGAGAGAAAGTAGATGGACATGGGAGAAGGAGGAGGAAGAGGAGGAACGGAATGAAGAAGAGTATGAAGAGGAGGAAGAGCAAGAAGAGGAGGAAGAAGAAGAAAAAGAGGAGGAGGAGGAGGAGAAGGAGGAGGAAGGAGGGAAGACACGATGACACCTCCAAGCATGATTAACTGAAACATAGGGACGGGACTCGACGAGCGTAACTCCCATCCTGTATATTACGCTGTTGTCGCAATCGGAAGTGTGCTGGTCTCAAATTTCTTAAGTAGTTACAGGTTCGAGTCCCGCACTTCACTCCGATACCCAGCAGTGACTGTGGGGCAAAAATGACGTCTTGGGCCGCAGGTAAGCGCCTCCTTGCTTAGGCTCCTTCTTCACCTTGTAACTACGTCATACCGAGAACTTCGTTCTCGACTCTTTGCGTTCCGAGAAGCTTCTGGATCCCTCGAGGCCGTCACTCGAGGTTGTTCTCTCCTCCTGGATCCCTCGAGGCCGTCATTCGACGTCGTTCTCTCCTCCTGGATCACTCGAGGCCGTAACTCGAGGTCGTCCTCCCCTCCTGGATCCCTCGAGGCCGTAACTCGAGGTCGTTCTCCCCTCCTGGATCCCTCGAGGCCGTCACTCGAGGTCGTTCTCCCCTCCTGGATTCCTCGAGGTCGTTCTCCCCTCCTAGATCCCTCGAGGCCGTCACTCGGCGTCGTTCTCCCTGGATCCCTCGAGGCCGTCACTCGGGGAGTCCTCGAAACGGTGACCACGTAACGGATCTCTCCCGAAGGAGACCTGGGATTGAAGGACTCCGTCATGCACTTGACGGCTGCTGAGACGGAATAATTGGACGAGGTAAGGACATGATAGGCAGAGGAGATCCTTCTTCCGCGATGTCCCTCCGCATTGTCAAAGTTTCCGTACTTGTGGTACTTTGGTGTCCGGATAATAGGCTTTATTGACATGAAGGAGGAGGAGGAGGAGGAGGAGGAGGAGGAGGAGGAGGAGGAGGAGGAAGAGGAGGTGAGGGAGGAGGAGGAGGAGAGGGAAGAGGAGGGGGAGGAAGAGGAGGAAGAGGAGGAGGAAGAGGAGGAAGAGGAGGAAGAGGAGGAAGAGGAGGAGGAGGAAGAGTAGGAGGAGGAGGAGTAGGAGGAGGAAGAGGAAGAGGAAGAGGAGGAAGAGGAGAAGGAAGAACAAGAGGAGGAGGAGGAGGAGGAAGAGGTGGAGAATATTTTGTTAATGAAACCAGCAATTCTTGATTTAATGACAATATCGAGACAAGAATGTAAGGTCGTAGAGATAAAGGAGGAGGAGGAGGAGGAGGAAGAGGAGGAAGAGGAGGAGGAGGAAGAGGAAGAGGAGGAGGAGGAGGAGGAAGAGGAGGAGAAGGAGGAGGAAGAGGAGGAGGAGGAGGACTATTGTGATTTCTTCATCCTGGAGGACAACTGGGGGATGCGGAGGAGGAACAGAAGGAAAAGGACATGGAAGGGAATAACAAGACAATTCCTCGAATCTCTCTCTCTTTCAATTTGTCTCTCTTTCCTCTCTTTCTTTTTTGTTATTTTTCTCTCTTTTTTCTTTTCTCTTTTCTTTCCCCTATCTCTCCCCAGTCCCTGTCTCTCTCTCTCTCTCTCTCTCTTCATCTCCTACTCTCTCCCCTGTCCCTCTGTCTCTCTCTCCCTCCCTCTCCATCCCACTCTCTTTCCCGCTCTCTTTCCTTCTCTTCCCTCATCCCCTCCCTCTCTCTCCGTCTACTCCCTTATCCCCTCTCTCCCCCTCCCTCCTGTCCTCCCTCTCTCTCTCTCTCTCTCTCTCTCGCTCTCCGTTCCCCCAATTCCTCCTCTCTCCACCTCCTTCCTTCCCTCTCTATCTCTCTCCTTTCTCCCTCTTCCTGCCCTCCCTCTTTCTCTCCGTCCCCCTGCCTTTCCTCTTCTTTCTCCCTCCCCTCTCTTCCTTCCTCCCCTTCCCCCCTCTCTCTCTCTCTCTCCTCTTTTCTTCCCTCTCTATCTCTCTCCGTCCCCCTCCCTTCTGTCCTCCCTCTCCCTCCCTCTCTCTCTCTCTCTCCCCTACGTTTCTTCCTCTCTCCCCCTCACCCTCTCTCCCTTCCCCCCCCCCTCTCTCTCTCTCTCTCTCCCGATGTCAGCGTTGTAAGTGCGCGCGAGGGACTTAATCCGTGACTGCCAAGTGGGCCTTCGACACCTGCCTGTTTTAACCTTAGTTAGGAGAAAAATAAAAGTGTTTCTTGCGTTTGTGAAATATTCAGAAGGTCAACATTGACATAAGAAAACGTGTCTTGACGGCGAGCATGGACAAAATTAGACTTTGAAGCCTTCAGAGTTTCAGTGCATGAGGCCAAGATATTTTTTTTTTTTTTTTTGTGGGGGTCCGCTGCGGCATGTTAGGCTTCGATCTCGCCTCTTGACGACCTTAGCCCGGGAACAATCCCGGACTATAAATATAGGTGATTGCCACTTGCCCGAGCTATCCAAGCACCAAGAGTTATTATGCTGGCTTCGGTCTCATGGTCTCTTCTTCACACTTGGAAAAAGAAGAAGAAGAAGAAGAAGAAGAAAATCTATATATACATATATATATATATATTTATATATATATATATATATATATACATATATATATATACACATACATACATATTCCAAGGGCTTTTTCCCCATTACAAGAGAGGTAGCCAAAGTCAAAAGGCATAAATCCACTTCCACCCATTTTATCTCCACATACTCCACTCCTATTCACCAACCCTCCCTCCTTTTTTTCTTGGCTCCTCCTGGATGACGGGTCATCCCTGCATCTCACCCGTTTCCCAGGGTCAGAAGCAATGCAGCAAGACACAGCACATCCACGGCAAGGCCGCTTCATTCAATTGGCGACCCCACCCCTCTCCGTCCCCTCATGCAGAAAAAGAAAAGACGGGGAGGAGAACTTTCTTCGGGTTGCGTCAAAATATCGTTCACACATAAGCACTCCCTAGCTCACCCTAGCCCCTGTCCACTCCCTTCCATCCATCACGGCATCATCCATAACCACTCACCCCTATCCTTTATGGGTGAGTGGAGAATGGTTTTATATATATATCTATATATATATATATATATATATATATATATATATATATATATATATATATATATATATATGTATATATATATATTTACATTTGTGTGATTTTCTTTTTCTCGCTTTGTATGTGATAAACGAGACAATCAGTCTGCGTAATATTAGGTTCAGGCATACTAGCGCCCTTGCACATGCATTTACACACACACACACACACACACACACACACACACACACACACACACACACACACACACAAACACACACACACACATACACACACAGTTGGTAGAGTTCCCGACTGCCACTACGGAGGCCCGGGTTCGAATCCCGCCTAGGGCTGAAATGATTTTAGTATCGCTGCGCTGCAGGTTGTTATTCCAACTCTCGTGTGTGTGCGTGTAAGGTCACATCATTACCCATTGATCGGTCATATATGAGCTCTGAGCTCTCTTACGGGAGGGAAATAGCTGTCGATTACGAGCCCAATACATGATTCAAGACCAGGGTGAATCACACACACACACACACACACACACACACACACACACACACACACACACACACACACACACACACACACACACACACACACACACACACACACACACACACACACACACACACACACACACACACAACACATACACACACACTCATTCTTTCTTTGACAAATTGTTCTTTTATTCTTGTATAATTTCTTCAAATCCTAAAAAAAAAAAACAATTCATCTATTGTCATAATATCTCCTATTCCATTTTTGTTTTATTTGATTTGATTTGATTTATTTTCGTTGTTCTTTGTATATCGACGCGATTCAGCTTCACCAATTTCCTCGCGTTGTCTCTGGTGTATTTCTCTCCTCTCATGTCTCTTCCAATCAGCCCCCCTCCCCCTCTCCCTCCCCCTCCCCCAATCACCTCCGCCCTCCCACCTCCCCCAATCACCTCCTCTGATCGGCAGATACGATTGTACACGAGCCTCTAATCGTATCGAGCGCAATCAATTTCAACTTAGAATCAATTCTTACCAATCATCTGTACGGATTGGAACAGTATGTGTGTATATATATATATATATATATATATATATACATATATATATACATATATATATATATATGTATGTGTGTGTGTGTGTGTGTGTGTGTGTGTGTATGTGTGTATGCGTATGTGCGTGTGTGTGTATTTATGATTGCACTTGTGTTCATGTCAACTACATACGTGGATCCTGTCACACTAGACACACAAACACACACACACGCACGCACACACACACACACACACACACACACACACACACACACACACACAGTGTGTGTGTGTGTGTGTGTGCATGCGTGTTCGTGCACACGTGTTTATGTAATATTTTTTCTTACAAATTTTCATAGTTGGATGTTTGTTCATGCACGTGTGTGTGTGTGTGTGTGTGTGTGTGTGTGTGTGTGTGTGTGTGTGTGTGTGTGTGTGTGTGTGTGTGTGATCGTGCGCCCAGGCGCTTATGTATATGTGCATTTACAAAGTTGCGAAATATCATCCAAGTTAATACATTTAGCCGTCGCAACACTGGTCTAATCTGATTGGAGAATTCAAATTGAGACGCGAGACCCTATTGGTCAACTTGTGTGTGATGCAGTAGATTGAGGGTGGGTGGCTGGGGGGTGGGGGCTGGGGAGGGGGGAGAAGGGGGGTGGGAGAAGGGGGGCTGGCGGGGTCATTCGAGGCTCACAAGAAATCTGGTGTTGCCTCGGTCGAAATTGGGACGATGACGACAATTTCATTCTGACTCGAATGATGGTCTCAGTCCAGAATTGAATGTTTAGATTTTTTCCTTCTTTTGTTTTGTTTAGGTAAGATATCTCTTCAGTGTCCATTTCTATTCTGCTTGAATGATTACTTTCAAATATTTATATTTACATGTTTCAGCCTTTTCAATGAAGGTGTATATAGATGTACAGCTCACGTACGTTCTCATATGTTTTCCACTGCAGTCTGAGAAATGACTTCCAAGAAATAACAACGAATTAAAAAGAAAACCTGAATGTCAAGATGAGACCGTTTGGTCCGTAACAAGGCCGGATGCGGAATCAATATTGAAAAAATATACTGAAGAATAAATACAATAAGTAAATTAATAAATGTGTGTTTAAATGAATATAAATATAAGGATATAAGTAATCAGATATATATTTAGACAGATGAATATACCTACATACAAATAAAATAATTCCTGTTAATGTTGATCTAGATTGGAACG
>NC_134787.1:22047582-22065082 GCF_046742065.1 Oratosquilla oratoria
CACAAGCTCTTGTGCCCAACTCTTGTACACGGCATATAGGTTCTTGTTCGGGCAATCTTGCTTAATGTTCACACACTTGTTCTTTTTTCTTTGGGGGGGGGGGTGAGAAGGAGGGGGGGATCGTGTGTACGTTCTTTTTCATTGTTCCCCTCACTTTTGGACTCCTGGGAGATGCCTTTCAACTCACTCACGCACGTTCTTCTTCCCACCCCCTTCGTCAGGTTGGTCGTCTCGGTGTGTTTACTTCGCCTGTTTTGGAGTGTTGCACAGGCTCTTGTCTGTCCTGATGGCACTCTTGATTTCCCGTTGGTGCTCTTGATTTCCCGTTGGTGCTCTTGATTTCCCGTTGGTACTCCTGTTTTCCCGTTGTTGTTGTTATTGTTGTTGTTCCCTCGACTGTCTGGCCGAGCAGTTCCTTCTTCCTGAGAAACGCCATGGCTGGAACTGGGTTTTCCCACAGATCTTTTACAGAGCGTATATTGTGTCGTTGGCGTACGTGATTGTGTACAGTGCAACCTTCCATAATGTGTTGTATAGTATGTGGTGAAGTGTTGCATCCTGGACAGTTATCTGCGATGTGGTCATCCAGTCTCCTCTGGTAGCTTAGAAGGGCTGGATGGTGGCCGTGGCGGAGTCTGGCCAAGCGAACTCTCTCCTCTTTGGGGAGAGAGGATTCAGAAGGATGGATATCAGGGGGTCTGGCATGCAGCAATGTATTGTCTTTCAGTTTGTTAATGAAGCAGTGAGTGATATGATTATGGATATTCTTCTGGAGAATGGTGTCTGGTGGTTGTCGATGAAGAGATGATAGTGTTTGTGTTTGATATAGATATTTGGGTGTAGTTTTGATGCGTCTTAGCGCGTGTGTGTGTTCTGCTATTTAGTGTAATGTGTGTGCTGTGTTTGTTGAGGCTGTGGCAAGTGTTTGTGTGCTTCTTATGCCAATGTGATCCTTGACTTTGAGGACTTTCGTTTCATGTTGTAAGTGGTCTGTAGGTGTTGTATTTGTGCAGCCTGTAATTGTCTTTGGGCTGTTTTGTATAGTCTGTAGGGTGTTGTGGTGTATCTTAGTGAGATTAGGGACCCACGCGAGGCTCTTATAATTTATTGCTGAGCACATACTTTGTATACTGTAGTAATAGCTTCTTTGTTTTGCCCAGATGTTATTCCTACAATTGATTTAAGTGTGTTATATCTAGGTGTGCATTAGTCTTTATGTTTATGATGTGTTGTTTGAATGACATGGATGTATCGTATGTTACGCCAAGAATCTTGGGTGTATGTGTGTGTGGTATGAGTGTTGCTGACATAGAGGCGTGGTATGTATTTGTGTTCCACTGTCCAATTGGTGAGAAGTGTGGCTGTAGATTTGGTTGGGGCTATTTTGAGTCTATTTGTAGTGAACCAGGTGTTGAGTGTGTCGAGGTATGGTTGTAGTATTTCTGCAGCTTTGTCTGCGTTACGGTGTGTGCATGTAATTGTTATGTCGTCTGCGTAAGAAGAGATTTGTATTTCTGAGGTGTCGGGTGTGGGTATATCGTGCATGTATAGATTAAAGAGTGTGGAGTATAGAACTGAGCCCTGTGGTACTCCGTTCTTAAAATTTTTGGTGTGCAATGATTGACCATTATATGATACATAGGCATTTCAAGCTGACAGACAACTGGCCAGCCATCTTTTGGTATTATTGTGCATCTTTGTGTTATATATCTTGTTTGTGAGGTTGTGACGAGGGATGGCATCGAATGCGTTACCAATGTCCAGTGTTATAAGAAGTGTTCTGTGTGGGGGGGTTAACTGAATTGATGTAATTAAAATCTCTTTATGTGAGGTTTATCAGAAGAGTGTGGAGTGCAGTGGTCCAAAACCGTGTTGTGATTTATTAAGGGGGTTATGTGGTGTGACAAGTTGTAGTATGAGACACTCTATAACTTTGGAAGGGGTGCAGAGAAGTTGATTGAGTGGTGTGATACTGGAACTGTGGGGTCTTTGTTGGGTTTGGAGGTAGTGATGATTTTCCCATACTTCCAGATGTTGTGCGAACAGCTGTAGTTTGCAAAGTTGGTGAGTACGTGTATACTATGTGGTACAAGGTGTTTTAGGTGGATCTCCAATATGTTGTCTGGGCCACAGGCAGATGAGTGTTTAAGGTTATGGATCATATGCTTCATTTGGTTGTCTAGGAAAGGTGTGTAGTGGGTTTGTGGGGAAGTCTTTCTGACGCCGAATGGTGAGTCGGTCGTTAGGGTAAGGAGTGAGATCACTTGTCTGTGCAAATTTATTTATGAGTGCGTTTGCTTGTTGTCCGTTTGAGGGTAAGTTTATTGTTGTAGTTATTGCTGCGTGAGAGCGTGTTGTGTTACTGTTGGATAGTGTAATGCTGTTGAGTGTCTTGTACAGTTTTCTGATGTTTGTTTTGTGATTGTGTTGACAAATGTTTGCCAATTTTGTGTTTTTTGTTCATGTATTTTGTTGTTGATCTCAGTGTTTAGTGCTTGTATTTGGTCTGCTCTGTTCTGAGGGATAGATGTAGGGGTATTATGCTTAACTGTATCGCGTTGTCTGATGAGGCCTTGGATTTCTGGTGCGAATTTTAGGTTGTGTGATTTTCTGTTTTCTCTTGGGATATACTTCTTGTCTGGGTTTTATATGACTGTATTGAAGGTGTGCACAGCAGCGTTTATGTCTGTGATTGGTGTACTGTTTTGTGTCTCAAATGGTTGTTCTGTCCCTTCAGCGAAAGCTTCCTAGTTTGCTCTCTTGTAATTGGTGTATGTGTGTCTGTGGCTAACTGGGGTGTATCGTGTTTTGGTGGTGATGATGATTCCAAGGTGGTCGGATCCGAGGGCTCCGATCATTTTCCTTGAAACTGTTGGGGGGAACAGAAGGTGATGCCAGGAGAGGAGGGTGTGTACAAGGCTTGATGGAGGATATGTGTGTGATTATGGGTGTCGTTCATGATGGTCAGTGAGTCAAGTTGTGTCTGTACGTTTTGGGATTTTTGACATACCAGGCCGACGACTTGGCGTTGAAGTCACCACCCAAGACAAGGTTGGTGATGGTGGCAAATTAAGTTAGGTCTAAAGTTGTTTGGAACTGTGGGTGGGTATGTGCATGTTAACGATTGCAGTTGTGCATTTGTTACCTGTTCGGATTTGGATTGACTGGGTTTCAGTGGTGTTGTCTGTCTGTTTTGGTAGTGGCACTTGTGTCCACGAAGCAGATGGACTGGTGGATCAGATTGATGAGTCCAACGCCGTTGCCGTCGATCCGGTCGTGTCTAATGGTAGTGAATTTATGAAACATTTATATATATATTTTTTTTGGGGGGAGGAGGTGTCGTAGTTTTTTTCTTTTGTGATGACAACGTGTATATTGTGTTATTTGAGGAAGTTTTCGAGTTCATGTTTTTTTTTGTGTTGATGCCATCAATGTTATTTTGTAAGATGTTCATGTTGTGCGTTCTGTACGTGTTGTAGGTTGTTGTACGGGATTGGGGGTACTGGTGGGGGAGGATTAGGTTTAGGACCAGAAGGAGGAATGGGAGTGTTTGGGGACGAGGGTGGGAAGGGAAAGGGGATGGCAAGAGTTTGGGTGTGGGTAAGGATGCAGGCTGGGGGTGGGAAGGTGGGAGTGAAATTATGGGAAGGCAAATAGAACAGGTCCAGGTGTTTGTATATTGTTTTGACAACAAGTGTTGCGCATGTGAATTGGGTCTAGTTTTTGCATAAGTTGCACTGAACTGAGCCCTTTGTCTGTCGGCTCGGGGTGATGGGTTTAGAGCACGTTGTGTTGGACATGCCACAGTTGGTTGAGTTCCCGGCTGCCACTACGGTGGTCCGGGTTCAAATCCCGCCCAGTTCTGAAATATTTTCAGTATCGCTGCCCCACGGGTTGTTACTCCAGCTCTCGTGGGCGGGGAGTTAGGGGTGTGTGTGCGTGTAAGGTCACAACATTACCCATAGATCGATCATACATGAGCTCTGAACTATCTTCCGGGAGGGAAATAGCTGTCAATCACGAGTCCAACACGTGATCCAAGACCATGGTGAATGTGTATTTTGTGGTGGGCCCAGGGTTGCTCTCTACATCTCCAGCTAATAGTAGGAGAAGAGGGGTGATCGTCGGAGAATCATCTCTCGGTGCAGGAAAAATATGAAAGTGGGTTGCTGTGAAAAGGGTTGCGGTATTCGCCCGGTTAACCGAAGGTGCTCTCAGGAATCAGTGCCACCTGCGTAAGAGCCGGTGGCAGGTGTGCTCTTTGGCCGTTTGGCGCCAAACTCCTGGGGTTTGCGGGGTGGTCCCACAACGAAGACGCTGCCATACCAGGACCTATTTTCCCGTTGGTAGCCCTGCTCTTCCGTTGGTAGCCCTGCTCTTCCGTTGGTGCTCCTGCTTTCCCGTTGGTACTCCTGCTTTCCCGTTGGTGCTTTTACTCTTCCGTTGGTAGTCCTGCCTTCCCGTTGGTACTCCTGCCTTCCCGTTGGTACACCTGCTCTTCCGTTAGTACTCCTGTTCCTCCGTTGGTACTCCTGCTTTCCCGTTGGTACTCCTGCTCTTCCGTTGGTACTCCTACTCTTCCGTTGGTACTCCTGCTCTTCTGTTGGTACTCCCACTTTCCCGTTGGTAAACCTTCTCTTCCGCTGGTACTCCTGCTCTTCCGTTAGTACTCCTACTCTTCCGTTGGTACTCATGCTCTTCTGTTGGTACTCCCACTTTCCCGTTGGTAAACCTCTTCCGTTGGTACTCCTGCTTTCCCGTTGGTGCTCCTGCTTTCTTACAGGTACTTTTGTTTTTCCATTCTTAATGTAAACATTCTAGCGATAAGTGTTTTATATAGAACAATTTTCTTTACGATAGGTGTGAAATTTAATCGGTATTACTGGTATAAGCTGAGATTTCGAGTTTCCTGCTTTATGTTGTCCATGCTCCATTTTGATTTCATTTCGGTTGAAGGTGTGAACTTTTAACGTGAACAACAATGCGACACCGTTTTTGTACCTCAGTATCTTTTTTAAATTATCATCGTTTGTTGAACAACGTCTTCTATTTTGTTCCCAATATTTCCGTCTATTTGTGGACTCTTCAGAATGGCGATGTAAATCTCTGGTTTCTGTTAATGTCTATCGACTTCCTCATTCCTCTTTTTTTTTAATCTACTTTTTTTATTTGTGTATATGTCTGTTTTATTTGTTTTTATTTCTCAACTGCTCAGCCACCATTGATGACGCCAGGCACCCTTGGCTTTGTTTCAAAGATCTGAAAAATTTCATCAAATATCTTCATTAATCTCGTCATTTTTGCGGGCAACGCGGGACTTCTTCGAAGTCATCAAAGCCTCTCCGGCGAGCGCCCAATCAGGCGTTCTTCTTCCCCTCAATCTTTCCAAATCCAGCGACGAGGTCGAGGCAGTTGTGGCTCTGTCCATGCACAAAAAAAAAAAAAAAAAAAAAAAAAAAAAAAAAAAAAAAAAAAAAAAAAAAAAAAAAAAAAAAAAAAAAAAAAAAAAAAAAAAAAAAAAAAAAAAAAAAAAATCTTTTGGGGGTACTACTGCGGTTTGATCTCCAGATTTTCCTTCTACTTTTTTTTCGAGTCGAAGCTGTTCTTTTATTTTTGGATTTCGTTAACCTCTTCTTTTGTTCCTTCGGCCGTGAACTTGAAAGGAATTCTTATGTGGTTCTGAGTGCGAACAGTGCAGGATTTACAATCATGTTTTCTTCGACATGGTGGCTATGATTTGTTTGTTTATCGATTTATCTAATCATTTGCTTATTTTCTATGTATTCATTAATTTATTCATCTATTATGATATGTTTATTCATTATTTAATTTACGTATTTATTTATATATTTATTTGGCTACCTTCCTTATAAAGGGGAGGTATTTATCTATTTTAACCTATTTATCTATTGATTAATTAACTGATTTATTTATTTATTTATCTATTTATCTGTCTACCTCCCTTATAAGGTGAGGAATAATTCTTTGGTATATAGATAGATCTATTTATTCATCTATCTAGATAACTATCTATATATCTATTTCACTTGCTCATTTAATATATATTAATCTATATCACATATATATGACTCTCCTTAATAAACATTCTATTATTCATTTGTATCTCTAAATAATTATAGTGGCATACCAATTATGGCGAATATGTCTTCAAAAATAAGATTGTATAGACTGCGTTTATGCCCTCTTCTTAGCTAATTGCTATTAATGGTTACTTTTAATCTAGTTTGTCTTGTTAGTGAACGTAAACAAGTGTCAGTATCCCAGATTCTAATGCTTCCAAAAGGGAACTAGGACTTCCTTCATTGTCTTCTTGTGAGAATATGTAGTAAATATGTGGCTTAGTAATTTACCATACTAAGACAGGCTTAGGCATCTTAACTTACACTCTTTCGAAATGAAGATTGCGGGGTGAGCTAATAAAAGTATGGCAATACTGGTAAAAAAAAAATGGTTAAAAAGAACACGCGCACAACGAAACGTAACTACAAAATTAAGGTTGCCAAACAAGCGAGATCCAACCCAAAGGGTTTCTTTCATCTTTACAGGACGGAAAATAAGGAAAAAATAGGCCCAATTAAAAACGACGAAGATGTCATGATATAACTGTGGGAAAAATGTGTGAGGCGTTTAACAAATATCCCCTCTCGGTGTTTACAAAGGAGAGGTTAGATATGGTATCTGATTGCGATCCGATTTTTTTCAATCCGATTTTCAGTAGTAATGAAGAAAGTAGACAACCTAACATCAGCATTAGTAAGGTGGAAATAGTCAAATATATTGATAGATTAAAGTTACAAAATCCCCGGGTCCAGACGAAAAATTTCCGTGAGTACTTAAAAAATGTAAATTTGAAATCTGCGACCAGTTAACAGGATTATTTAATAAGTCTGTAGACACTGGTTTTGTGCCTATTGCTTTGGGGCAGGCAAACGTTCCTGTTTTCCAAAAAGGGAGATAAATCGTCTATATACAACTACAGGCCAATCAGTTTGACATCAGTTATAGGTAAAATGCTTGAATCAATAATAGCTAATAGAATCAGAGATCACATCGAGACATAATTTGATTCATGACTCACAGCATGGGTTCTCCAAGGGTAAGTCATGTGTAACTAATCTTCCATCATTTTACACTAATGTATACAAGGCATCAGATAACAATGATAGTTACGATGTTATTTACCTTGACTTTAGCAAAGCGTTCGACAAGGTGTCCCACCAGAGACTACTAAATAAAGTCAAGGCCCATGGCATAGGAGGAAAAGTGTTTGAATGGATTAGAGCATGGACCAGTGACAGAAAACAGAGGGTCACCATCAACGTTGTAAAATCCAAATGGGTGAGTGTTTCTAGTGGAGTTCCCCAGGACTTTGTTTTGGGTTCCTTATTGTTCATTATGTATATAAACGACTTGGACAATGGAATTAATAGTGATATTAGTAAGTTTGCGGACGACACTAAAATAGGACGCGTAATTAGGTTCAGAAGACTCCGAGATTCTGCAGGAAGATCTTAACAAATCATTCACATTGTCAGTGAAATGGCAAATGAACTTCAATATCTCAAAATGCAGCGTATTAAACGTAGGGTTACACAACCCCAAAAGCAGATATAGCTTAGACAACACTTTTTTTTTTTTTTTTTTTTTTTTTTAGAAAACTGAGTGTGAGACTTGGGAGTTCTAGTGAGTCCTGACCTTAAATCCAGGAAACAGTGCATTAACGCCAGGAATAGAGCTAACAGAGCATTAAGTTTCATTGTTAGGACGGTTATGAATAGAAGTGCAGAGGTAATTATCAAACTCTACCTAGCGTTAGTTAGACCCATCCTTGACTATGCGGTACAGTTCTGGTCTCCGTCCTATAGAATGTATGTAATTCACTAGAATCAGTACAGAGGAGAATGACCAAAATGATACATGGGCTCAGAAATTTACCTTACAAGGAGAGGCATAAACACCTTGATTTACACTCTGTGGAAAGACGCAGAGTGCAGAGTGATCTAATAGAGGTGTTCAAGTGTATCAAAGGCTTTAACAAGGGTGACGCAAACAAGGTCATCATATTAAGACAGCAGGGCAGGACTCACAGTAATGGATTTATATTCGAAAGACTTAGATTTAAAAAGGAAATAGGCAAGAACTGGTTTACTAATAGAGTGGTCAACGAATCGAATAGACTTAGTAACCATGTAGTAAGCGCTGAAACTATCGGTTGTTTTAAGAAACTGTTAGACAACATTATGGATGGGGATGACAGGTGGTAATGGACATGGAATTGCCTAATGTAGGCCTTATGGTCTCTTGCAGTCTCCTTCATTCTTATGTTCTTTTGTAAACGGTTCAAGGGGCTTAACAAGGGTGATGCAGGCAAGGTCATCAAATTAAGACTGCAGGGTGGGACTCGTAGTAATTTACATGAATTGGACAAATTTAGGTTTAAGAACTGCTTTACCAATAGAGTGGTCAACGAGTGGAATAGACATAGGATCTATGTAGTGAGCGCTAAACCTATCGTTAGTTTTAAGAGAAGGTAACTTTATGGATAGTGATGAAAGGTAGTAATGGACATGGAAGTGCCTAGTGTAGGCCCTATGGTGTCTTGCAGTCTCCTACATTCTTATGTTCTTAATCGTTGTAGTTCTTGAACACTTGGAGATGGAAAGAGGGGGTCTCATCACAGTTGAATAAAATCGACTGCCGACAGTAAAAAAATCCTAGAATAAAAGGCAGCGAAGAGTTTCAGAGAGGAGACAGATGGACGGACAGACATACAGAGGAGTAGACTGACTTAATAATCGCAAGAATAACCAACAGACAGACAAACACAGACACAATCACAAGGATAACCAACAGACAGACAGACAGACAAGCACAATTACAAACACAACATACAGACAGACATACAAAAGAGCAGACCAACATAGACCAACATAATCGCAAGAATAACAAACAGACAAAGACAGACACAATTACAAGGATAACCAACAAACAGACAGACAGACAAGCACAATTACAAGCACAACATACAGAAGAGCAGACTGACATAATCGCAAGAATAACCAACAGACAAAGACAGACACAATCGCAAAGATAACTTACAAACAGACAAACACAGACACAACTGCAAGCATAACAAACAGACAGACATAAAGAGGAGCAGACTGACTTAATCGCAAGAATAACAGATTGACAAAAACAAACACATACACAATTGCAAGCACGGCAGACAGACAGACATGCATAGGAGTAGACTAATATAATCGCAAGAATAACCAACAGACAGACAAAGACAGACACAATCGCAAGGATAACCAACAAACAGACAGACAAACACAGACACAATTGCGAGCATAGCGGACAGACAGACATACAGAGGAGGAGACTGACATAATCGCAAGGATAACAGACAGACAAGGACAGACACAATCGCAAGGATAACCAACAAACAGACAGACAGACAAACACAGACACAATTGCAAACACAACAGACAGACAAACATACAGAGGAGCAGACTGATATAATCCCAAGAATAACCAACAGGCAGACAAAAACAGACACAATCGCAAGAATAACCAACAAACAGACAGACAGACAACCACAGACACAATTGCAAGCATAACAGATAGACAGACATATAATTGGCCTGGACAGGAGATAGATAGACAGGCGGTCGGATGATGCAGCAGCAGACAGACAAGATAAATGAAGAGCGACTGACAGGCATACTGGGACGGGTGCGCGCACGCAAGCGAACAAGCGGGATAATAAATAAGAGGAAGAAGAATGACTAAACGAGGGAGGAGGAGGAGGAGGAGGAGGAGGAGAAGGAGGAGAAGGAGGAGAAGGAGGAGGAGGAGGAGGAGGAGGAGGAGGAGGAGGAGGAGGAGGAGGAGGAGGAGGAGGAGGAGGAGGAGGAGGAGGAGGAGGAGGAGGAGGAGGAGGAGGAGGAGGAGGAGGAGGAGGAGGAGGAGGAGGAGGAGGAGGAGGAGGAGGAGGAGGAGGAGGAGGAGGAGGAGGAGGAGGAGGAGGAGGAGGAGGAGGAGGAGGAGGAGGAGGAGGAGGAGGGAGGGAGAGATGCTGACGAAGGCAGGAAGACTCCGCAAGACTTGTTCCGAGTCCTCCTCGTTGACACGCAAGTTTCAAGGAGGAGGTCTCCTCCTCCTCCTCCTCTTGCTGAAGGAGGAGCAGAAGGAAGAAGAGGCGGAAAACCTGCTTGTTGGTGATGGGGCTGTTGCTGATGCAAAGAAGAGAGAGAGAGAGAGAGAGAGAGAGAGAGAGAGAGAGAGAGAGAGAGAGAGAGAGAGAGAGAGAGAGAGAGAGAGAGAGAGAGAGAGAGAGAGAGAGCAAAAGTGAGAGTAGGAGACAGCGAGAGTGAAAGAGAGAGTGAGAGGATAGGAAAAGAGAGGGTGAGGAAGTGAGAGAGAGGAGGGATGTAGGGTGATGTATACTTCACGCACACACACACACACACACACACACACACACACACACACACACACACACACACACACACACACACACACACACACACACACACACACACACACACACACATACACACACACACACAACACACACACGCAACACACACACACACACACACACACACACACACACACACACACACACACACACACACACACACACACACACACACACACACACACACACACACACACACACACACACACTACGGCGGTCCGGGTTCGAATCTTGCTCTGGGCTGAAATTATTTCAGTATCGCTGCGCTGCGAGTCGTTACTCCAACTCTCGTGGGCGGGGAGTTGTGTGTGTGTGTGTGCGTGTAAGGTCACAGCATTACCCACAGATCGGTCATATACGAGCTCTGGACTCTCTTCCGGGAGAGAACTAACTGTTGATCACGAGTCCAACACGTGATCCAAGACAATGGTGAATCACACACACACACACAACGGGGGGCACAGATAGTAATAAAATAATTTGACGGCAGCCATATTAAAATGAAAAGTACCACCCAGTGCGGAAGGGGACTCCTAGCTTCCCCCCCACCATACTTTCCTTCCAAAAGAAGGGGTGGGTGGGTGGGGGGGGAAATCACAGAGATGAGGGAGAGAGCCTGACGGTGGGGGTGGGGTGGCTGCTGCGGGGGGGGAGGGTTGTCGGGGGTTGCTGGGGGATGCTAGGGGGGACTGTCACAAAGATAGATGGATTAGACGGGGGGGGGGGGAGGAAACCAGGTTTGATAGAAAAAGTATCAAAAGATTACTTATGGTACTCATTGTTGCTTCTTCTACCAGTCTGATATCTACCTGTCTGTCTGTCTGTCTTCCTTTTACTACTATTTTATTTTATTTAATTTTTATCTTTATTTCTATTATTTCTGCCTCATCCCTACTGAAACACGCACCTATCCAATCTCTATTGTCTTATCTCTTTCTACCTGTTTCTAATTTATTTGTCTATGTATGTTTCTATCTTTTCCTCTCTTCCTTCTCGATTTTTGTACAAACACATAATTAGTTACGACTTCTCTTTCCCTCTATATCTGGTTATTTAAGTTTTTATCTGTCTGTCTACGCCTGTGGCTATCTCACTTTCTCTTCCCTTCAACACAATTATGCTGTTTCTCTTTCTATTCATATATGTATGTAGGTATATGTGTGTATATGATTGTATGTATGTACGTACATATATATGTATACATATATATATATATATATATATATATATTTTTTTTTTTCTATATATATGAATGTGGGTATATGTACGTATATGTGTGTGTATGTATGTATACATGTATGTATGTGGGTATACATGTATGTATGTATATATGTACACATGTATGTATGTATGTATGAATGTATGTGCGTTTGTCTATGTATGTATGTATGTATACATGTGTGTGGGTATGTATGTATGTATGCATGAGTGTATGTGCGTGCATATATATGTACGTGCGTATATATGTATGTACATATGTATGTATATATGTATGTATGGATATATGTGCGTATATATGTATGAATGTGTGTGCGTATTTATGTATGTATGTGCGTATGCATGTATGTATATGCATATATATGTATGTATGAAAGTATGTATGCATGTATGTGCGCCTATGTGTATGTATGTATGTATGGATGTATATATGTATGTATGTGCGTATGTATGCATCTTTCTCCTCTCCCCTTCCCCGCTACATCCCAAACAGAAACACAATTAGCCACAGTTGCTCGTGCAAATACACATACAAACACCTTTCTCGTCTGCGCGCGCATGTCTATACACTAAAGGCCTTTCTCTCTCTCTGTCTCACTAGGACGATAAGTATCAGACAAACAAGAAACGACAAAACAAAGGAAATAGTCATGAAAGGGAGACAATACATGCGCGGTGGCGGTGCCGAACAAGAAGCACGGGAAAGAGACGAATGATGAAGTGATAAACACGACGCAGTTGAGGATAATGGAAGAGGAACGACGAGGAACGCCTGGTGGGAGAAGAATGGGTGACGTCATGTCGCTGAGGAACAAGAAAGAAAACGAGAACGGTGACGTCATGACGCCATGGAAGAAGCCGCGAAGAGAAAAAAAAAATGTATAAAATGATTTTGTTAAAAACCGTTGGAAAGGGAGGAGAGAAAATGATGGAAACTTGAAAGAAGAAATAAAGATAACAATTCTTCAAGTGGGTGCTGCTTCTTGAGAAGACACTCTCGTGGCGGTTGGAATTCCCGACGGAAGATCAAGAAAGAGATGAACATTTCTTGTCTGAGTCGACGGAAATACTTGAAGCGTTAAACTGAGGGTTTGCCGCAAAGATGAATAAAATAATCTGGCCACAGTTAAACAAAATTACATATTTTTTCTTCAAATTTTCTTTGTAATCATTACCAGTCTTTTTTTATTTGGGTTTGTTTTGATCACCCACCAAATTACGATAGTAATATCTCAGGATTTATGATTTATAATCAGATCTAAATAAATCCTAGTCACTTTTGTTGTGATGACGTTCTCTACATATTTTATTTTGGTTAACATAGAATAAAATATCTGAATATGTCGTGTGTCTGTGTGGGTTGATCAAGGTTGTGGGGTTCATCATCAAGTGAATGAAATTGTTTGGTACCTACCAGAACAAAGACGTTCATGAGTGACACTTTGGTTAAACGAATACGGCAAGAACAGAGGAGACTGGAGTTCGATCCCCAAGGGCAGCTGGTGACTGCCATTTGCCCAGGCTGCTTGGTTATCTTCGTAAGATAGGAGAGCAGGACCCGCAGTAATGGGTTTAAATTGAACGCTGAAACAATTTGTTGTTTTAAGAGAAGGTTAGATAACTTTATGGACGGGGATGGTAGGTGGTAAGGGACATGGAACTGTCTAGTGTAGGCCTTATGGTCTCTTGCAGTCTCCTTCATCTCTATGTTCTTATGAACAATGTAGTTCCTGAGGCTGAAAATGGCGCTGAAGTAGGAGGTTCTCTCTCTCTCTCTCTCTCTCTCTCCTCGTGAGATCTCACGGGCGTGTGTGTGTGTGTGCGTGTGTGTGTGTTTGTAAACACAGGCGTGTTGACTTCAGCGTGCTCACGCCTTGAGAGATTCCAGCTACACGAGACAATAGAAAACGGAGTGAGTTGTCTACATCTTTCGTTATTGATTTCGTTGTTGTCGTGATGTAGATTTTCTTTTTGTCTCGTTATTGATTCCGTTGTTAAAGTGCCCGGAATCAATAACAACAACAATAGTGGCAACAACAACAGCATCAACAACAACAACAACAACAACAACAACGACAACAACAACGACAACAACAGCGTGATAGACCTCCGCATCTTCTGGATTCTTCAAGAATAATGGGTTCCCATCCTCCTAGTCATGGGTTCGAGTCCCGCACTTCTTGATTACCGGCAATGACTGTTACCTGCCCCAATAGTCTCCGAAACGCACCTCACCTTACTTTCTCCCCTTCAGTGATTCTGTGATCGTATCAGCATACTGTATTCCCTTAGTGAAATTAAATTTACTTAGACAATCTCTTTAGAAATCATGTATATATTCGATGTTCAAAAGATCTTGCATTGCGGATGATCCCTCCATCTTTGCTTTTGATTGTACTTCCCAGCGTTTTCAATTAATTATTGTACATTTCTTGAAAACTAGAGGCACAAATGTACATTTCACACAATTTCCCTCTCTTCGCAAGGAAGTCTCGTGAAGATCTTTGTAGATCACTGAAGATGTAAATCCCTTGAGATTGCTTATATTCAACTAGGCACGTTGCACACACGCACACAGATACACGAAATTATGTTTGCGTGTTTCCCATATCATAGACGATATGGCAATAACTTTTGTTTAAATTTTTAATTACCTTTCTGGACCTCCTACAGGATACTGCCTGCGTAAACTTCATCAAGTCAGTATTTTAGGAACTTTAGTTAGACCCCAACGGACAAGCGTAACATAGCATTCTTCTATTATTGGAGATGTATCTCAAACTATAATTGTAATTGGAAAGGAAGATGGAGGCGCGCCGCAACAGTTAGATCTGTGATCGAGAACGCAGTGACGTCATGTCGTCGGTGGAAGAAGCTCCTCTTCTTCGTCACTCAAGCCAGCGTGGAGCACCTCCGCGTCCAACGCCACAGCAAACAATTCCAGAACCCTCCTAAACCGCAATTATCTCGCCTCAGCAACACGACCACAGAAAGCCCAGCCCTGGCAAACACAGCTCATACAATAACGGAACCAAGTAAAGCGAAAAAAAAAGACAAACGAGCCATTTCCCGCACTCCTTGAGCTGGCTTCGCTACAATGCCAGTCATAATGGCGACGCACTCAGAGCTGACGTGCTGGGCCCAGGAAACAAAAGCTCTTCGCACCCGCGCAAAGACAACCATGGGCCACTATTGACTTGATTATTTCACTAAAAAGAACACTCGAGTTCTTCGCGTCTCCCTTGGGGCACTGCCATCCTACCTTCTCCCAACCCCTCAGACAAGAAATGTTATGCACGTGAGTGTGTGTGTGTGTGTGTGTGTGTGTGTGTGTGTGTGTGTGTGTGTGTGTGTGTGTGTTTATTTACTTTTACTAAATTATAATATGCAGGATGAACGCTACGCTAGTGGGGTCTAGTCTCTGCGCCTCTATAATTCAAATCTGACTTGGACAATATTGTGCGTGTGTGTGTGTGTGTGTGTGTTTCTGTTATTCTTAGGACTGACGGCAGGATGGTGGTGAAGGGTGTATTTGAGGGGGATAGGGAAAGGAAATGGAGACTTAATTGGAGACTAATCTTCAACCAAAGAAGAATGCTAATCGCTTAAACTCTGGTGTCTCTCCGTTCTGCTTTCACTCACGAAGTACCACAGTTTAGTCTGCAGATTCATTTGAAGACGATATAATTGTACCACGGAAGTCCAGAGGTAATCATTAGACCCAACCTGGCAATAGTTAGACCCCTCCTTGATTATGCGTCACAGTTTTGGTCTTCATCCTATAGAATGGATATTAATTCAGTACAATTAGTACAAAAGAGAATTATCAAAATTATACAAATATTTAGAAATTTACCATGCAAAGACTGCCAAAGTTACTCAGATACTAATATTGAGTATATGAAAACAGGTACAACTTTGGAAGTGTGTAAAAAAAAAAAATAAAAAAACTCCGATAATTTTTTTTTTTTTGCATCACTAACGAAGACAGGCTTAAGCACCTTAACTTACAATCTTTGTAAGGACGAAGAGTGCTGGATTATATCTAACAAAGGAATTCGAACAGTCAAGGGCTTTAACAAGGGTGATGCAGACAAGGTCATCATATTAAGACAATAAGGCAGGACTCGTAGTAATGGATTTCAATTGAACAAACTTAGATGAAAATAATCAAGAATGGTTTACCAACAGAATGGTTAACGAATGGAATAGACTTAGTAACCACATAGTGAGCGCTGAAACTGTTGGTTGTTTTAAGACATGATAAGATAACTTTTTAGATAGGGATGGTAGGTGGTAAGGGACAAGGAACTGCCTAGTGTAGGTCTTGTGGTCTCTTGCAGTCTCCTGTCTTATCTTCTTATTATGAATGATGTATGAATGTTTCTTTTGAAAAGCAATTGAAGAAGATGACGTACCGATAGGTTCTCTGTAAGACGAAGGGAAAAAAAGTTTACTGAAGATGAACTCAAGTAGATTCCCAGTGCATACGCTAAGAAAACGTTCCTGGTTTAAGGAGCAATGCTATGGTTACCTTTTCCCCAAGAAAGGACACCTTAATGATTACCAACAGACTAGTTTCTTATCAAATGTAAAAGTATTTTAATTTTCTTTTTTTTATAAATAGATTAAGTAAATTTTTAGATGAAAACAAGCCAACAGAAGAGGGAATCTTTAGAAGCGAAAACCATGGACCACTTGCAGAAAGTTAGTAATCTCATCAAGAAGACGACAGGAAGAGAGCAAGTTAGGTAAGCGAACAGGCTTGGAACAAGATATCAAGGAGACAATAAAAGACAGGAAATGGAACTGGGCAAAGGAAATCAACCAAACACGGATGACGGGCGATGGAGCATGGGTGTTACTGACTGGAGGCCTCGAAATGGGAAGCGTGGAAGAGGGGGACAAGATAAGAGTTGGAGAGACGAGGAAGAGAAGTTTGCAAGGTGAGTGGCAGAGGTAAGAGCATTCGTGCAATTCATGGGAGTATTTAGAAGACATTTTTTCACTATTGAACTCAAATGGCTGATACATATATACATACACGCATACATACATACATATACACACACACACACACATTTATATATATATATATATATATATATATATATATATACATATATTTCTTATTAAATAACACAGCAAACTGGGCGTTATTTATCTTCTTATTGAGAGTTTCTACTTTTCTAATAACTTTTCTCTCTAAAAGAGGGAGAAGGTATACAATATTTCCAAACGAGTCCATGATTGGGTAGGAAAACAAACATTATACGACGTTTCGCCTATGCATTAGGCCTCTTCTGGTAATTTATTCAGAAATAAATACATACTTATATAATACAAAGATAGGTACATTAGGAGAGATCTAGGACTGAGAGAGAAAAGTTATTAGAAGAGTAGAAAGCCTCAATAAGAAGATAACTAACGCCCAGTTTGCTGTGTTATTTAATAAGAAATGTATTGAAGAGAACCTGCTCCCTAAATTCACTAATATATATATATATATATATATGTATATATATATATATATATATGTATTTATATATATATGTATATAAACATATATAAACGTATATATATATATGTATATAAACATATATAAACGTATATATATATATATGTATATAAACATATATAAACGTATATATATATATAAACATATATAAACATATATAAACATATATATATATATATATATATATATATATATATATACATATTATATATACAAACACGCACACGCACGCACGCACGAACACACAAACACACACACAC